>NC_043747.1:23333945-23661445 GCF_902148845.1 Salarias fasciatus | reverse complement strand
TAGATTTGACTTAAACGAGCAACGCTCTGACAAACCTGCTGCTTCGGCCTCCAAATCTGGCCCTTACCGCGACTGGAGGCCGCCATCTTCAGCCTGTGGTTATAGACTGCCATTGGCTGCGCTCCGTCACGTGACCGCGTGACGTCACGACGCACTGTGCCGGAGGAATAACTTTTTAATGAGGAAAACCAAGGGAGAAAGGGCTTTTCTCACCTGGGTTACAAATAACTGAACATTGATTCTTTTTTATTGGAGGTTTTATAGTAAAAGCAGATTCCCTGACGTGTGTTAAAACTCATGACAGACTGAGTTCAAATGAAGGCGACAAACTGATTCTAGTGAAACATCACTGGGAACCTCTAAGTTGGTAGGTGCGTTCACGATGGCAAAGCCAGAGGTAGACGGAGCTAGACGAAGCAGACGGCGCAGCCGTGGGGCGGAGTTATCAGTCTGCCTCCAACTCGGACAACGCGATGTTCTCCATGTTCGTGTTTCTCATGACTCCCACCGTGGGGGGGTGTTTACAGGCCCGTCGTCCGGGGTGTCAATTAGGGGGGCAATGCCCCCCGCCTGTGCCTCCTTGCCCCCCCCCCCACACCCCTCCCCCCCACACCCCTCCCTGGCTGTCAGAGGGGTAATTTATTTTTCTTATTAAAAACAAAAGAATTCATCATTTCTTTCGTGTGTCACATTGTGTTAATTCATATTCAGTTAACTGAAATAAATAAAATTTTAAAAAACAAAATAATTTTAAGTTACATGTGACACTTGCGTGCTGCTGCAAGTGCGGACCAGGCGTCAAGGGGGGGCAGACTGCCTCGCCCCCTCAGTCAAAATATAGTATTTCATTAAAAACATTAAGTTTTCAGTCTATTGTGTCCTTAAAAAACAACAGCAAACTCTGCTGGCTTGCTCAGATCAATATGAAGTGTTGTGCTATTCAAAATTCAAAAAAAGAGGAGACTCCAGCTCTGCTAAAGGTGAGAGCTGCATTCTATCATTTGTTTTTTTACTATTTGTGCTTTTTAGCAGTGTGGTTAATGATCATACAGCGCCTCTGATCTGTGGATTCTGTTTTTGTGTTGCTCCGTTACTTTTTCGGCACCGATGCGTCGCCCCCCCCCCCCCCCCCCCCCCCCCCCCCCCCCCCCGGGTTTAAGCCGCCGCCCCCCCCGACCCCCGTCTACACTGGGCTGGAGCCGGGACTGGGTGTTTATTTATGCAAATAAAGCGCGTTGTCATCACACTGATGACGAGTGGGCTGGGGTCCAATCCCCTGCCTGTATGAAGCAGAGAGGTGGGCCAGGTAGTCGCGGTGAGTTGCTCTGGAGCAGCTCACAGCGGCTCCCTCTGTGACTGATCTCGCGAGTTTTCGATGCCCTACGTAGGTCCTACGTGTCAGTGACGCCGGGCCAAATGTGGGCGGGGCGGCTCGAAAGTCTCAAAAGTCTGCCTCTGGCTTTCTCATGTCGAACGCACCTGGTGATTTCCACCTGGGCGAGCCTGATGTAATGTGATGTATTGACAGAAATACCTTTTCATTTTCAGTGTAAAATTAACTTTTTTGACTCATAAATACAATCAGTCATGTAAACTACATTTTCATTCCCTCATTTTTCACATTTTATCACAGCTAAAAATTATTTATTTACTTTATTCATCTCAATGCCCACTCCGCAATAAATGGTGCAAAATCTAAATGACTTGACGAACTCAAGCGGTGCAGGAGAGGGACTTCAGTGGAGACTCTTCTTCTGACTGTAGTGCATGTCTATAGAAAAGGTGTGTGTGTTGCAGTTCAGCTTTTTTTAATCATATCGAACTCCAGAGAAGCGGGTGTAGGAATCCTCCCTCTCAAGCAGGAAAGCTGGCCAGAGTGAGAGCTGAGCATATAGCAGGCATTCGGCTGGGAAGGAAGGCCGAACAGCAGGCAGAGTGGGTCTGAAGACTAGAAACAAGAAACTCGGTTAGCGAGGCACCGACGGCTGAAAACAATCACAAACTCTCAAAACTAACTGTTGGTGTGTTACGGTCCAGTGCTGATTGAGGACTGGGCCTCGCTTAAATAGAGGAGCCTCAGCAGACTCATTGTTTCCTTCACTCTTTATCTATCTTTCTGTCTTTTTGTCCCCCTGTCACGTCCAGCAATGTCATGTTCCAGTATCAAGAGGAGTTTCATACTATCACTCATTATACCAACACACACTGCCGGATATCCTGGATTCCAATAGGCACTCACATTTATAAAGTCTGGAGTGAGAAAATGTGGATAAAACTGATGAAATAGACAACATACACACTTGTTGAAAATGTATTCAGTTTGCACTCATTAGTCGCAGAAGTGAAATAGTTGAGTGTTAGGACTCGTGGTTACTTTGCCGTGACTGCTGTGTGTGTGCTCTTAGACACAGACTACGTTCACATGCAGCTAAAATTCGGGTTCAGGTCAATATCTGGGTTTCTGAAACATTAGGAAAACCAACTTAACCAAGTTTATGAGACTGATTACAACAAATTGGCTATTCTTGCAGACGGAGTCGCGTCATAGGTCATGTGACCGCCCATAGCAACCGTCCGCCATTTAGCTCAAGGGGGAAAACAACAGCCTCACGCAGTTCATTGTGCCTTGTGCGTTGCGGTTTTAGGTGTTATTGTATTGTAATTTTACATTTGTTCAGTGTGTGGAAGGTCTTGTCGGCTATAGATGGCCTACACATACCACGACGAGCTTTTTGGGGATAGTTTGGCCCGATATAGGACAAAATTGGACATCGTGGGTTTAAAAGTGTGCCCCTTCAGACTCCCTGCTGACGAGTATGACGGTATGTGGGAATTTTTTTTAGCAATTCTTCTGTGAAGCGGCACTGTCTGAACAGCCCTGTCTGCTCCGCTCCATCTGTTTGTGTACCTTGTGCAACAAAGTAGTATCATAGTATTGTGTACAAAGCGCCGGTCAATTTACGTTCACGTATAATTGTGCTATAAAAAACAGTGAACACAAGACATTTTCCTGAATTTATAAAACCTCCCCGGACAGGACGTAAAAAGTGGACATGTCCGGGAAAAAGAGGACACTCGGTCACCGTATCTATACAGCCCAGGTTAGAGGAGGAGAGAGTGCAGGAGGAAGAGGAGGACAGGGTTTGCAGCAGCTTGCAACCACAGTCGGGGCCTTTCTGGTTGCGCACACTGACTCGGTATCATATAAAATGATAGAGTAGGATTTTTCCTTTTATTGTTGGTGCAGCCGACCACACAACAACTTTTAACCATCTTAGAACTTCCCTCGTATTGTACGTCTTTACTCTGTCTCAGTGAGCGGAGACGATGGCTTTCCCCTTAGCACTGGTTGCTATAGGCGACGGACCCGGATGTTGGCCAAATGCCCGGATGTCTGTCTGTATGAATCGTGGGTGGTGCCTCAAGGTTTTCCGATGAAATCAGATCCAAAATTATTTAATAGTTATCTTTGATAATCATTAATTATTACTGATAGCCAAATGTATTAAGTTGAAATTCCAACATTATCGGTGTGGCCCGTGTGAGGCGGAAGAGCAAAAATGGTACTGCCCTTTTGAAGACAGCCAAGTTGACTTTCATTTGTATTTGTGTGATATAAACACACATTTTGATCCCAGGGTAAAACTTAAAGGGATACTTCAACATTTTGGCAAATTGGCCCATTTAGCACAATTCCTTAGTCATTTCAAACAGCATACTTACTTTTTGTGTGAGGGCGAGCTGTTGTTTATTCAGAGGTGAGTCGGGGAAGGTTTTCGGGACGGACACAATGGAAGTGAATGGTATTTTTGTTCCCCCTCGTCAAACTCATCAAATACACAATCCAACAACCCCCAAACACTTTGGTGGACACGTTATAATCCGCGCATTCACTACACTGTGGAACACCAACAAATAATATTGTAGCGTTACAACACTGAAGCAAATACTGGGAACTACTTTTTCTTTTGAAATCACTACGCCCAGATGCCATGTTTAGTAAGTAGTTCTTCCGTCTCAGCAATCTTCGCATAAACAACTCAATCTCGTAATTTTGCATTAATATTTCACAGCGTAGTGAATGTGCGGATTATAACGTGTCCACCAAAGTGTTTTGGGGTTGTTGGATTTTGTATTTGATGAGTTTGATGAGGGGGAACCAAAAATACCATTCAATTCCATTGTGTCCGTCCCGAAAACCTTCCCCGACTCACCCCTGAATAAACATTGGAGTCGTTTGACTTTCCTGCAGTGACGAGGTACAAAACTGTTAATTCTTCTAATGCGCATAATGACTACATCACGTTGTTTGTTCTGGATTCTACCAGAAGAAGTAGAATTAAAGCCGCAAGCGGCATTGGGCGGGACCGAGCCTACCCGCTGGCCCACAACTGAGACGTCAACCCACTTACATGGAGTTGTTAGCGTCTCCCATCCACTGACATGTAGCTGTTCGCATCTGTCATCCACTAACATAGAGTTGTTACCATTTCACTTCCACTAACATGTAGCTGTTAGCTTCTCCCATCCACTAACATATAGCTGTTAGCATCTGTCATCCAGTAACATGGAGTTGTTTGCATTTCCCATCCATTAACATGTAGCTGTTAGCATCTGTCATGCACTAACATGGAGTTGTTAGCATGTCCCATCCATTAACATGTAGCTGTTAGCTTCTTCCATCCACTAACATAAAGCTGTTAGCATCTGTCACCCACTAACATGGAGTTGTTAGCATGTCCCATCCACTAACATGGTGCTGTTAGCATCTGTCATCCACTAACATGGATGTGTTAGAATGTCCCATCCACTAACATGCAGCTGTCAGCATCTGCCATCCACTAACATGGAGTTGTTGGCATGTCCCATCCACTAACATGCAGCTGTTAGCATCTGTCATCCACTAACATGGAGTTGTTGGCATGTCCCATCCACTAACATGTAGCTGTTAGCTTCTCCCATCCACTAACATATAGCTTTTAGCATCTGTCATCCTCCAGCCTTGAGTTGTAAGCATGTCCTATCCAATAACATGGAGCTGTTAGCATCTGTCATCCACTAACATGAAGATGTTAGCATGTCCCATCCACTAACCTGGAGCTGTTGGCATCTGTCATCCACTAACATGGAGTTTTTAGCATTTCCCATCCACTAACATGTAGCTGTTAGCATCTGTCATCCAGTAACATGGAGTTGTTAGCTTCTCTCATCTGCTTTTGACAGTCACTGAATGAAGGCACTGAGTATGAGTTTGATTGACAGCTGCTGTCAGCTGTGTAACTGCACTGGACGCCCATATATGGTCATGTCAGTTAGAGTGGAGAGAGGAGAAAATAAAAGGTTCTGTTTGCGAAACAACTGCTCCTTGTTCCTTTCCTGTTTGGCAAAACTGAACAAAAAAATTTCACGTTTGACAGAAAAATTAGTTGTCTTTCAGTTGGTGAGGCTTTCAGAGCAGTCAGACTTTTAGTTTGGACCGTAGAGGCCTCAGTTTGTGAGAAGCGCCAGATTTTTCCCCATCCGGCTCCATTATAACTGAGAGCCAAAAAATGCAGAGCGCACACCTTTTCATACCTGTGAAAACGTACATATATCTTGATATTTTCCCTACTTATGTTACATCATCTTGTTCGGGAGAACCTGGTGAGGCTTTACGTGTGCTCGGTTTGTTGATAGGAGTCACGGTATAGCCACAATCTCCAGTTGTTCGAGGTGCTGAAAAAAGGCGACTTTTTTCCCCATTACGGGGAAACGGATGAGGGCCGGAGCAAGATAGGATTTCAGACTTCCAACTTTGAGCGCTAATAAAATCCACACCGTGAGACTTTTGACAAAGTTGTTCACAACTTTTGTAGAGAAATGTGTCCTCTATCACATCGTGTGACTCTTCTGTCTGTACAACAAACGGTCTCGGAGGAGATAATTTTTTCGTGAGGAGTGATTTTGAGCAAAATTTTACTTTGAAAGGGAAATGGTGGACTTCCTGTTGGATTTAGGTCAGGGGTGTCAGTGCGTGAAATGTAGATCTTGATGAGACGAACGTGTGAGTGTTGGTTTGATCTCTCTACGACATCCGTGCGGGCCGTAGTGACTGTTTTAGACGTGGGGGGTGGGCCGACTCGGGAGCAGGTGGGGAGCATAGGACACAGGAACCGGTGTGCTGCGCTCCTAGCAGCCAGCAGCAACAGGAATGGGAACAGGGCTGCACGCCAAACAAGCAACAAATGGTTTTGCATTTTATTTTGGTAAACAGACACATGAAGGAGCAGAAGAAGTACATCCAGTTAGCAAAATGGCCGCCATCAGCGTGCTAATGTTTTCTAGGATGGAAAAGGGATCTAAATCGTAACTGAAGACCGACTTTGGGATCTGTATCATGAACCAATTGGACACAGGTGCAAAAAACACACCTCTGTTCCAGGAGATGTATCTCATTTCAGGAATATTTAACTTATTGATGACTCTTCACTTTTAGAGTTGAAGACAAAGATTTGTGCTTTCTCCTGCTTCCATTCTCCAAACTGTCTCATTCCTTGTTTCAGTCTCTATGAGGGCTCATGGTTACACGAAAGAAACTGTTCATTTGCTGTGACTGCTGGGTGTGTCTTGGAGCGGGCGCGCGCGCGCACACACACACACACACACACACACGACTTGAATAGACACCCAGACAGAATTGTGTGTTTGGTTTTGCTTTATCGTTAATAAGCATAATTTTTGGAATCTTTTGTGTCGTTAATGTTTCACAATCATGAATGGAAAGTTGACCTCCTCTGTTCAAGAACTCCAGAATCCTTCAGGTTTTACTGTCAAAATCTGGCAATTGTTAATAATCTAATTATGAATCCAAATTAATAGTTTACCAACTTTATTAGACTGATTATAACAAATTGGCTCTTCTAGTAAAATGTAGATGGTGCCCCGAAATTCTTTACTTAATAGTTATCTTTGATAATCATTAATTATTAATGTTAGTCAATTTTATTTAGTTGAAATTCCAACATTAATGGTGCGAAAGCCCAACATGAGAATCAATGAGATGAAACTCAGTTTTATACCTGAGGAAGCAGCTGAATGTTTACTGGAAACTGAAGTGATGCTGCTTGATTTCCTGCAATGAAAACCAACTCTGACAGCCCCTCCCTTCTCTCCCACACTGAGTCACTGCCTCTTTCTCTTTCACAGATCTCACAGCTGAGGGATCACTGTCGTCTCTGAGCTGCAGAGGACAGCATCTGACAAGCAGAACCAGTGAGGATCAGCGGCCCGGAAGCCGGAAGAGGGAGAAACTATTCAGTCGCTGTTGTTGAGAGGAGAAAATGGCAAAGAGAGGAGCTCAGCTGGACGCAGAAAAGTTCTCTTGCTCCATCTGTCTGGATCTCCTGAAGGATCCGGTGGCAGTTCCCTGTGGACACAGCTACTGCAGTGACTGTATTAAAAGACACTGGGATGAACAGGAGGACAGCGGATTCTACAGCTGCCCTCAGTGCAGGAAGAGGTTCAGGCGACGGCCAAAACTGAAGAAAAACATCCTGTTGGCAGAGTTAGTGGAGGATCTTAAGAAGACTGAACTCCAAGTTGCTGGACCTCAAGATGTGTCCTGTGATGTTTGCTTTGGGAGGAAGCTGAAAGCCGTCAAGTCCTGTCTGGTCTGTTTGGCCTCTTACTGTGAGGAACACCTCCAACCTCACTATCGATCTGCTGCTTTTAAGAAACACAGGCTGCTGGAGCCCTGCATGAAAATCCAGGAGAAGATCTGCTCTCTTCATGATGAAGAGACGGAGATTTTCTGTCTCACCGATCAGCAGAGTATCTGTTACCTCTGCACCATGGACCAACACAGAGGCCATGAAACAGTCCCAGCTGCAGCAGAGAGGAGGCAGAAGCAGAAGGAGCTGGAGGAGAGTCGACTAAACGTCCAGCAGGGAATCCGGGAGCGAGAGGAAGCTGTGAAGCGGCTTGAGGGGCGGATGGAAGCCGTCAATTTGGAAGCTGATGAAGCAGTGGAGGAGAGCGAGTTGCACTTCAACGACATGATCCGTCTCATCCAGGATAAGAGTAGTGAGGTGAAACAGCAGCTCAGATCCCAGCAGCAAACTGCAGTGAGTGAACTCAAAGAGCTTCAGGGGAAAATAGAGCGAGAGCTCAGTGAGCTGAAGAGGAAAGACGTCCAGATGGAGCAGCTGGTTCACACAGAGGACCACACCCAGTTTCTGATCAGCTACCCCTCAGTGTCAGTACTCAGTGAGCTCACACACTCCTACAGCATAAAGACTGCTTATCTAGAAAACTTTATGGATGTGCCAGTAGGTGTGTCAAACACCGTGGACGAACTACAGGAAATCCTCCTACAGAACATCACAGTGAAAACCACTAAACAGCAGTTGGTACCGCTACGCCCACAGCCAGAGACCAGAGAAGACTTCTTACAATACTCACAGAAGATCACACTGGATCCAAAATCTGCACACAGAGAGCTGTTATTATCTGACAAGAAGAGAAAAGTAACTTATACGGAAGAAGCTCAGCCTTATTCTTATCATCCACAAAGGTTCAGGAGGTACCTTCAGGTTCTGAGCAGAGAGAGTCTGAATAACCGTCATTACTGGGAGGTGGAGGTGAGAGGAGAAGGAGTTTTTGTCGCAGTAACTTACAAGGACACCAGCACAGCAGGGGGCTACACTGAATGTGGGTTTGGATCAAATTCCAAATCTTGGGCTTTATTTTGTGATGCTGCCAGTTTTAAATTTCAGCACAACAATAAACTAACTCCCGTCTCAGGTCCCTGGTCCTCCAGAGTGGGAGTGTACCTGGATCACACAGCAGGTGTTCTGTCTTTCTTCAGCGTCTCTGAAACCATGACTCTCCTCCACAAAGTCCAGACCGCCTTCACTGAGCCGCTACACGCTGGAGTTTGGCTTTATCCTGAAGAAGGAGATTGTGTAGAGTTCCTGAAGCCTCAGTAGAGGACTTCCATCAGATCTCCTTGTTTTCTGAAGGAGCCTCCACATTTTCTGAGCTGAGACGTTGAACAAACAGATGGTCGGCCGTCTTCTCAGAGACTTTCTACATAGACAAAAGGATGTGAGACAAGTGTGGAGAGACAGAAAGGATCTGAATTAGTGGAGACAATCATGGAGCTGCAGCCATCAGTCTCCTTACTGATGCTTTTCTAACAGTTGGACTCATTTTTAAAGCTGTCTCCACCTTTTACCACAGGATTTTCTTCTTCATGGACGTTGCAGCTTTTCCAGCTTTGGGGGACGTTTAACAAAGATTTGGGGCTTTTTACATGATTGTGTTGATGAATCTTTCTGTTTTGCTGATTTTGTTTTTTCTGTGGATTTACTAGTGACAAGGAAGCTGATAGTTTTGGGTTTTGGGATCTTCTTCTGGCACCAAGTTGCAGTGAATTTGATTCGATTAGCTGGAAATGTTTGATCAACTACAAAAACATATTAAGCACATTAAGGGTCTTCATTTTTGCCAATTGAGTTTTAAACTGTTTAAATACTAACCTTGTTCACAGTTAAAGAACAGTTGAAGTTTTCATTCAGTTTTTAATAGTTAGAATTGGTTTATTGGTGTAAATTAAATTCATCTCTGTGTTTTGATTTTGAAGTATTTCACTTATGATCACAGGTTTTCCTTCATTTATTATTTTCTCAACGATGAGAACAGTTCAGAGCTTGACAGTTTTGTTCATGAAGCTCATGGAGAAAATGTTCAGTATTTACAAAAACATGAAGAAAACATTGGCTGAGAAGATGTATCCACACTTTTGACGGGTACTGTTTATATTCATTTGCTTATGTTTGTCTTTGAGCCTCATGGTGTAAATGAGAACCGGTTCTCAGCTGACCTACCTGGTACATTCAAGGTGAAGTAAAAATTGTGAATTTTCACAAAAGATTTTGATCAAGTTTAAGAACTCATCCTGAAACTGCTCATGAAGACAATTTTTCATCAGTTTTTATAATAAAAATATTGGAACAATCATCTTCTGTCTCTGTCTTAATTCTCTGACAGCTGATAGTTTGAAGTTTCAGTGTTTGCGGCCTCAAGAAGACACAGCTCCACCTCCCCCATCCCCCAGGCCTCCCTGTTGTTACCATGGCAACCAGTGCAGGTGTGCTTCAACTCGGGTTGTAAATCTCTTTCAGATAATAATAATAATAATAATAGATTTTATTTGTAATGCACTTTACATTTAAAATCAAATCTCAAAGTGCTACATGAGACACAGGGTTTAAAAACAAGCGCAGGGTAAAAACATTACAATACAGCACACTTTAAGCAACATTATTGCTGGTATGCCTTTCTGAAAAGGAAGGTCTTCAGTCCTTTTTTAAAAGTGCCCACCGTCTGTGGGGCCCTAAGGTGGTCTGGGAGCGCGTTCCACAGACGGGGAGCTGCGGCTTCAAAGGCCCGGTCCCCCATGGTTTTGAGCCGTGTCCTGGGCTGAACCAGACGATGCAGTTGGCCTGACCGGGTCCGGGCAGAGGTGTGTGGTGTGAGCAATTCAGTGAGGTAGGTGGGGGCCGCACCGTGTAGACAGTGATGGGTGTGTAGGAGGATCTTATACTCTATACGGGCCTGAATGGGAAGCCAGTGGAGAGTGTGAAGGATGGGAGTGATGTGCTCATATTTCCGCACCCTCATCAGGACTCTGGCAGCGCTGTTCTGTACATACTGGAGCTTTTGGAGGCTCCTGCCAGAGATCCCAATGAGGAGTGCATTACAGTAGTCCAGCCTGGAGGAAACAAAGGCGTGGACAATTCGATACACATCTAGATACACAGTTTACGATCCGATTCAAACACGATATATTTAACACCAGAACGATTCGATGCAGTTCGATAGTGTAGGGACGATACGATTCGATGTGATTACATACAACTCTACAGTTGACATTTGTTGACGTATACATATATCTTATTTTGTAAAAGAAAGAATTCTATGAAAATAACCTTTTTTTAAGAATTTTCAACTTTGTAAAAGACCACATATATCCCCACGGATGCAGTAGACTCAGTTCTTAAACATTAATAGCCAAACACCTGTTATTAACTGTGGAAGATTTAGAGGTTAACACCTCTCTCCCACCTAACAAGTACACATGGAATAATCATTTAGAATCTTTCAGATTCTCTCCTAGTTGAAACCACTAGGTTAGGACACTACATCATGACTCACACAGTCAGACATGTCCACTCCTCACTTCAGGCGACATCTGAGCATTGCACCTCATCCATTCACACGACTCAAGCCAGGTTTACACTTGCACGATTCTGTGTCACGCATTGGCACGAATCGAGTCGCAAACAGTCGCAAACCACTCGTAAAGTGGCGTGGAGTGTGCGTAAACCCACCGTGACTGCGTGTCATGTCGGGACGAGAATTATGAAATGTTCAAAATTTTGGGCACGACAAAATATCGCAACCGGGCCGTGAACTATGCGCCAACTGTCCGTTAACTCGTTGGAACAATGTGGGAGGATGTGTGCCAGTCATGGCCTCCGGCGAGTACCCGGAAAATGGCCCCATGCGGGGGAATTTTGACACACTGTCGTTGCAGCATCAAGTGTAGCGCCTTTAATTTGTCATTGAAATTGACTGATGTCAGCCGTCCGTCGGGGCCCCCTTCAGCTCGGGGCCCTAGGCAGCGCCTTTTCTGCTGGTCTTCAACACAGAGCAGCTGCCAGGTACAGGCATCTTCTCTTCTCTGCAATGACGGTGTCTCTGGCATTCAGCATGTTGTCTGTTCCACAGCGCATCCAAAAATGACCCGGGGTTGGGGAAGCCCCCTTTTTATATGACGTGCGTAATTGCAGGCGCAACCACATCGTGCCAATGCGGGAAGCTCGTAAACTATGCGCAAACTATGCGTGAATGCGTCGTGCCAGTTCGCGACACTGACGGGCGCATTCGTGAACTATTCGTGAACTGTGCGTGAACTAGTCATGAACAGTGCGGGAGCCTGCCGGTTCGTGACTCCAGATTGGCACGCCTTGCCACTACAACATCATGGGAAAAAGTCATGCAAGAGTAAACCTGGCTTAAGGCACTGGTAAGTACCGTATTGGCCCGAATATAGTCAAAGTCAAAGGCTCCCTTGCAAGTGCGTTGGGCGGCGCCTATTAGCCTGGCATGCCAGACTGACCTCATATGTTACACACAGAGACAGTCTGGTACCGCGCCATTGGGGCTTCATTTCAAATAGGCTGATGAGAGGCGGGACTATTGAGCGGAGAGAACCAATCCAAGAAACGAGGCTGTGACACAACGACAATGCAACGTACACAGTGCTCCGTTGTAGTAGTTTTGTAGTCCAAAACATGGGATCATGGCATGGAGTTTTACATCCGTTTTACCCCCAAATTCAACTGGACGCTTAAGCGCTGCGTCACGCCGGCATCTTGTTCCTGAAGTCAATGCACACCGGGAGCGCAGCGCCGCGCCGTTTAGAAGCGGCGACCTGAAGCGAATCACCAGCGCTGTGGTGCGCGCCTCCATTCTGGTGATCTGTTGTAACACTGGTGCTTCTGGGACGCGGCGCAGTGCTTTGGCGTCCGGTGGAATTTGGGGTTAAAGAAAAGCCTTCAGAGCAGATTCCTGCTGTGGTTTCAGCGCCAAATTCAGTTCGTTCAAAACTTCAAACAGAGCCGTGGTAAAGCCTCGCTGTGTTGCGTCCACCACCATGATTGTTTGGGGGGGGGGGGGGGGGGGGGGGGGGGGGTGTATACTATGATGCATCGCTAACTCCCGCCTCTCGTGGACTGTGATTCGCCCGGCAGAAGTTTGCCGGGCAGAAGTCAGATGCAATTGGCGCGGTACCAGACTGTATCTCCGTGTATTCCTGAGCATGGAGAGATGGTCTGGCGTGCCAGGCTAGGCGCCTATCTCCGTTTCGTAACCCCAGGCCACACAGCTACTGTGAGTAGTGAAAGCTACAGTGGGGGGGGGTTAGACCTCTGGTAGCTCTGTGAGTCTGTGTACCGGAGTGATGGGCGTGACCTGGGGTGCTACCTTGGGAACAATAGTGTCACAATAGTCTGTCTAGGGGGGGAAGGGAAAAGAAGAAGAAGAAGGAAAAAAAGGAGAATTGGCAGCTTCTTTCAATTTTGCTCACCTTTTTCCTGCCTTTATGATCTACTTAGATCCAATTTCTTCCTGAAATTTCAAGTATATGGGGAAAATCTGTCGTTGACTGTGTTTGATGAGGAAGATGTGGCTCCAAAGGTCGCCGGTTCGAGCCCCGTTGACGACCCAAATATGTGAACTACTTCTAAGTGGATATTGTTAAACTTTGACATAAAACTAAGTTTGTCATGAAAATATTGTTCAAAACCGGAGTTGCCCTTTAAGTCTAAAAGTGACCAGCCTCATTTGCTCCGTCCATGGATGCCACAACAACTTTAAGAAGATGAAGCTTTCGCTTTCTCAAAATTGTTTAGAGCATGGGAAGCCCATATTTGAATGCTGCGGGCCAGCGTTCAGCCGAGAGGAGTGCTTCAGAGACACACAGGCAAGTGGTGTTTGTACTATCTACTACTAGACGTTGGAAAACATCATTCATAATCACAGTGAAATAAGCAATAACCAATTGATCGTATCATGTTTTTATATAATCTTAGTTGTACAAATTAATAAAATCAGCAACATAACAGGCTTCAGACTCACATTCTCATGGCTATGTCATGAATATATACTAAGTGGTGCATGGCAGTGCTGCTACAGCTACTCTGGCAATTCCTGCTTCCTCAACAAATCTAACTATGTCTTCTGGGAGGTAAAACAAATGTATATGTCTATGTTGTGTTTAAAACTCAAGGTTTTAGGTTAACAGTAGCTTGCAACCACCACAGGCTAACATGCTAAGCTATCGAACATCTACAGTGCAAGGACTTCATTCATAAATAAAAACCTTACCTTGTTCTGAATTTTGCAAATTAGCCATTTTCAGAAAATACAGCAGTTACAGGCTCAACTTGTAGCTTTAGCTGTAGCTCCCACAATAATTCAGTTGTTCTAAAAATATTGTCAATCGCAAATCTTTTTTTATAATCGTTAGACAAACTGTCATTATCACTTTACAAACAACCATGCACTACATTACAAAATTCTTATACACGTTTTTATACACCATTCACACACATCCCACCTTACAATATATGCAATGTACATTCCACCACCAGACAAGACAGATTATGTAAATGATTAACTGGTGGCCTGAATGATTTAGTTTTCTAAAAGTATAAAATGTAAAATGACTTATGACACATTGTTTGTCCTCAGATGCATCAACCAGTGATGTGGCCAGAAGTCCTGTGCCGCATCTTCATGTCGACCTACCAGCTGAACCTCCTGTTTCCGGTCTGCCTCTGTCTGATCAGGACTCTGCTGAAAGTCCTGTATCAGCCCCTCCAGTGTCATAAAGCCACACAGTGTTCAGGGCCATCAGTACTGCTCATCACTCTCCTACGCTCCGACCGTCTCAGCCTCCTGTACACTGGTCTCCCGCTGGAGTCTTAATTTTTTGGCTGATCAGCTGACAAAAGATTACATTAACACCTTTCAGCTTGATGTCCGAGATCAGGTCCTGATGATCCTCATGAAGCTCCGGCTGAACCTGCTGCAGGAAGACCTGGCTGAGAGGTTCAGTGTGTCCCAGTCTGGAGTCAGCAGGATCATCACTACATGGTTGGACATCATGGAGGAGAAGATCAGGTCCCGTGGCTGCCCAGAGAGACCATTCTTGCTACGATGCCACAGTGTTTTAAAGAGCATCACCCGACAACAACCTGTGTGACTGACTGTTCTGAGACCCCCCTACAGAAAGAAACCACACAACCTGGACTCTAGGGGGGAATCCTACAGTCAATATTATTGTCAAAATAATAAAATATAACCAGAAATCATCCGAAAGGTTCTTGAAGTATTGAATTTTAAAATTTACAGGTAACTTAAATTTACTCCTCTATAAATAAATGTTGAATAAATAAATAAATAAATACAGGTACTTAAAATTTACATAATTCATCGGACCAAAATATTTCACTGGTGGTGCACGACGACTCCAATGGGGCTTGTTTGTTTACAGCTCCTATAACTTCTGAGTTTGGTACTTTTATCAATTCTATGCCTGGTGGAACTTAAAGGGTCTATTTTTAAGTGCAAAAAGTTCTGGAATCACTGCCTTTAATACTGTAATCAAAATGCTGTCTAATGTGTTGTAAATTACCTTTTATATTTGAAGTGTGACACCTAGTGGACTTCAAAGGAGTAAAACATTTTCTGACAGAGTATTTTGTGATGTGTTTTGTCTCACTGTCTCACTAATCTAGTTACCACAGTACCAGGTCAAAATAGCAGAGGAAAATGTCAGTCAAAAAAATCAACAGGACACATATCTGAATCATTTATTTCATTAAATTTCAGAAGAAAGGAACAATGTTAACAAAAAGATCACTTGAAGCATTCACATTTCATTAACAAATTAAGCACAAACTTCCACATCCAAGTGCTTCATATTTGTAATCAGGGCTGGCAACAATAAAAGTACATAAGTAAAACTAAAGTTAACTGATTCAGTTACTTATAAAGCAAAAGTATCCACTTTTAAAAGTAGTTTATGAGTAAGAGGTAAATGTTATTTCACAAATTCTCAAATGACAGGACTAAATGAAGACTAGACGAGGTCTAAATTGGGACTAAAATAAATCCATGTAAGCAGACTTGGATGGGTCACTCAACCATCACATGACAATTCTGGCTAAAGGTGGTCATAACAAAGTAATTTTACTTTTACTGTACGTTTTTGAGCCAGATTTTACTTCAGTAGATTTTCAGGACCGTCCCAACCCCGCAATGCAAGAGCATCCCATGGTCTCCACGGCTCTCTGTCACTGTCAGCTGTCACCCACATCCGTGCTAAATGTGAAGAGGTCCTGGCCTGACTTGAGCTAGCACTGGCTTAAAAAATTGTATAGCCCTGTTACTGATTTAAAAAAAAAAAAAAAACAGCCGACTTTCCCACTGTGAAGATATTTGTAAGCTCCCGTGCTCTTGTAGTTCCTCCAGGCTGAACCATCCACACCCAGCGACAGCACAAAGTCAATAAAAATATCACCATACATGACTGGAGACCACTTCCGCATGTCATCCTCCCACTCTGTTAAAAGCCTCGGATGAGGTAGCGTTGTTCCATTAGAGCTTTTAAGATAGATTTTTGTTTTTTTCCCCCACACCATTTTCTGGTTTGTTAACACCGAAGTTGTCGCTAACTGGAAGTGCAAACACAAAGCGGAAGTCCCGCCCCTAGAGAAATGGGCGGGCCTGAAAAAGGTGAATATGAGCGCGCGCAGCAGCAGAAGCAGCTGGGTGACGGTCAGGACCTGACACATGTTCATCAAACAAGGATAAACGATCACAAAAGGTAACACGCTTTGAAACTTTATTGTAAATGTACAACGGACGCTAGAGGCATTCCGTCACCAGTTAACATGGTCACAGGTTGATATGGAACACCGGACTGGAGGCTAATGCTAACGCTAGCGCGACTCACCAATTCCACAGTTTGCTCTCTGCACAGCTCAGCTACAGACGGCCGCCGGCTCTGGTGATCAGCTCCTGTAGTCCGACATGCACTGCGTTTAGTTTCAGGATGATTAGACTTGATTTCAGCGAGCAACGCTCTGACAAACCTGCTGCTTCGGCCTCCAAATCTGCCCCTTACCGCGATTGGAGGCCGCCATCTTCAGCCTGTGGTTATACACTGCTATTGGCTGCGCTCCGTCACGTGACCGCGTGACGTCACAACGCACGGTGCCGGAGGAATAACTTTTTAATGAGGAAAACCAAGGGAGAAAGGGCTTTTCTCACCTGGGTTACAAATAACTGAACATTGATTCTTTTTTATTGGCGGCTTTATAACGGCAGATTCCCTGACGTGTGATAAAACTCATGACAGACTGAGTTCAAATGAAGGCGACAAACTGATTCTAGTGAAACATCACTGGGAACCTCTAAGTCGGTGATTTCCACCTGGGCGAGCCTGATGTGATGTAATGTATTTACAGAAATACCTTTTCATTTTCAGTGTAAAATTAACTTTTTTGACTCATAAATAAAATCAGTCATGTAAACTACATTTTCATTCCCTCATTTTGCACATTTTATCACAGTTAAAAATCATTTATTTACTTTATTGACATGAATGCCCACTCCGCAATAAATGGTGCAAAATCTAAATGACTTGATGAACTCAAGCGGTGCAGGAGAGGGACTTCAGTGGAAACTCTTCTTCTGACTGTTGTGTGACATGTAATCCACCAGGAGGCGCCGTGGATATTTTAGTTGAAGCAGAATAGATAAGAAGAGAGAGGGAAGGTTGTGTTTGTGCCATCATTCCAGAGCAGAGCCCAGTTCAGAACTGCTAAAGAAAGGACCTGACACCGGTTGAACCTGGGAAGGTGGTTTTGTGCCCGTTTCATGTCTATAGAAAAGGTGTGTCTGTTGCAGTTCAGCTTTTTAATCATATCTAACTTTTACAGATTAAAACTTTTCCAGGTTTCATTTCATTTTCTTTTAATTTTGGTCCTCCTGATGCCCTGGCTTGAAATTTGATACCTGGATCCAGAGTGGGTCTGAAGACTAGAATCAAGAAACTCGGTTAGCGAGGCACCGACGGCAGAAAACAATCACAAACTCTCAAAACTAACTGTTGGTGTGTTACGATCCAGCGCTGATTGAGGACTGGGCCTCGCTTAAATAGAGGAGCCACAGCAGACTCAATAGGCACGTGAACATGCGCCCGTATAATCCGCTTGTAGGCGGAGCTGATTGTAAATGCGTCATGTAAACGCGCGAGTGGATCCGCTTCACTCGGAGCGGATTGTATTTCGGATCCAATTGTACGAGGTGGTGTACACCGATCGATAATCCGCTCCATGTCTCATATAAACGCCGCCTGACAGCGGAGCAGATTAAACGGGGAATATTTGTTCCGCGCATGTGTTTCCTGGTACGTAGTGACGTGTGCAGTAAACTGGAAGCAGGACAGACCAAAACAAGCAGAAGTCACCGTTTTTCACCGTTTTTGTTACCTCGACAGTGACAAAAATAGTAAAAAAAAACACTTTTTAAAGGATACGTTCGGTTTAAACAGTTTTCACGTTGTTTATTGAATGAAGTACAACAATGTACTCACCCAGAAGGCTTTTCTGATCCAAACAGTGCTTCAGGAGAAAGTTAGATCCAAACTTGAGAGGCGCACATCCATCTACTGTTAGCCAATTGGGGCATGTATATAGCCGCTCCTAAAACAGCTTTAATCGTCCAAAAACTCATTATTTCACCAATATTTCATCATGGTCCGTACATGCCTCTCCTCCATGACAGCCCGGTGTCGCGAGATATGTCATATATGCAGATTTATGTTCGATTTGAATGTACTACTTGGCGTCCACGCGTATCTAGACACCTACATCTAGATATCTATGTCTATATGTCTAGGCAGTAGTGTGACGAGAGCTACAAAGCCGCAGTGTTGTTGTGTGTGTGTTTGTTCGACTGCCCATGTTAATTGCTAATGCTGCTTTTGCTAAAGAGAAAATCATTCAAAGTTCTCGTCCACAACATCTTTATCCGACAGATATTCGTCCATTTTCCACTCCACTGGAAGAAAAAGCACCGTGTTTAGCCTCAGGTTGCCCCGGAAACAATGAGCCGTACTGCACATGCACACGGCAGCCGTAAACAAAGCTTTCAGTTCAGAGGTCAACAAAACAACCAAAACATTTATCTCTGTGATATGCTTGAAAGAAGTCCAGAGGCCTTTGGCAGCGTGAGGATGTTTATTCCAAGAGCAGGTATCAGAAACATGCGTTAGGATCGGCAGTCGAAAAAACACACAACAACCACGCTGCGGCTTCCGTAGCTCTCGCAACACTGCTGCCTAGACATAGAGGCATAGATATCTAGATGTAGGTTTTTAGATACGCGTGGATGCTAAGTAGTACATTCAAATTGAACATATATTTGCATATATGACATATCTCGCGACACCCGGCTGTCATGGAGGAGAGGCGTGAGCGGACCGTGATGAAATATTGGTGAAATAATGAGTTTTTGGACGATGAAAGCCATTTTAGGAGTGGCTATATACATGCCCAAATTGGCTAACAGTAGATGTATGCTGATCACAAGTTTCATTCATCTGTAGGTCACCAGTTAACACCGGCACCAGTTAATTCGAAACATCCATCAGCAGGCGAGCAGAGCCCCGGCGCTCACACCGCGATGTGCCGCTTGGCGGGGCAGTGCTGCAGCTGGAGGAGCGCTCGCTCCTTGAGCAGCGTGTCGTGGAGATGTTAGAACATTATTTGAGCAGAAATCCAGCAGATAAAAAAAACACATTTCTCAGCGCCGAGGACTGCTAGCTGCAGAGCTACAGACCTGAAAGTCCCCCAAGAGACTTTGTGCGCCTGTCACAGGACGCTGTATAATCCCCTTCACCCAGGGTCCTTGTAAACGAGGATTGATCGTGGATCGCTTTGTATGCCGTCCATGTATACACGTGCGTTTAACACGATTGTTTTCAAACAGCTTGAAAAAACACCCATGTAAACTGAGACACTGTTTCCTTCACTCTTTATCTATCTTTCTGTCTTTTTTTTCCCCCTTGTCACATCCAGCAATGTCATGTTGCAGTATCCCAGCGTCCAGGATCAAGAGGTGTTTCACACTGTCACTCTTTACACCAAAACACACTGCCAGATATGCTGCATTCCAATAGGCACTCACATTTAATAAGTCTGGAGTGAGAAAATGTGGATAAAACTGATGATATAGACAACATCCACACTTGTTGAAAATGTATTCGTTGTGCACTCATTAATCGCAGAAGTGAAATAGTTGAGTGTTAGGACTCGTGGTTACAGGAAAGAAACTCTTCAGTTGCCATGACTGCTGTGTGTGTGCTCTGAGACACACACAGCCAGGGGGGAGGGTCAGCCCTTCCCCTGACCCTCACCGGAGGTTCGCATTTAAAACTGGAGCCAAATTTTAAAGCCCACCCCTGAGAGGAGGTAATGAACTGTGATTGGTCGGGTTTCTCAGAGACCGCCCCAGCCACGTGGGCTCTCCTCCCTCCCAGGGCAGTTCTGCCTGGGCCTCCGAAGAGGAAGGTAGGTCTTCAATTCTTCAACACCTCCACCTTCTACGGCTGCACAGCAACAAACATTAGCAGAGACCGGCTAACAGGAAAGAAAGAGCAACCACATGGCTAGCTCTGAGCGGCTGGCTGCTCCAGAAAGACTCTTCCTCTAAAGACAACAGAACGTGGTAACTATCTGGGCTTCCGCATAGACAGGTTTTGCCAAGCGTAGAACTTTGTTTTTATGATGTGTGGATTTAATTGAGATTATTTTCCGGTTCTGATGAACTGAGGATAAGTTAACGGGCTGTAAGCTAACGATCACTTCGTTTCATCCAATGCCGGGTTTGCAAGTTAATCTTTGATAATGAACAGTAATACTTCAGCCTCCAGCATCACACCAAGCATCACATGGTTAATCCAACATGTTCCAGCTGGTCTGAGGCGAGGGACAGCACAGATCATGTGGACTCATTTTGAATTGGCTCCACACTCATACAAACACGACTTGTATAGACACCTCGATAGAATTGTGTGTTTTGCTTTATTGTTAATAAGCATAATATTTGGAATCTTCTGTGTTGTCGATGTTTCATAATTATCAATGGAAAGTCGACCGCTTCTGTCCAAGAACTCCAGAATCCTTCAGGTTTTACTGTTAAAATTTGGCAATTGTTAATAATCTATGATAATCCAAATTAATACTTTAACCAAGTTTATGAGACTGATTACAACAAATTGGCTATCGTAGGTGGTGCCTCGAGGGTTTATGATTAAAATCAGGCCCAAAATTATTTAATTCATAGTATCTTTGATAATCATTAATTATCACTGATCACCAAATTAATCAGGTTCAAATTCCCACATTATCGGTGTGGCCCATGTGAGGCAGAGAGTAAATAAGGTACTACCCTTTTGAGGACAGCAAAGTTGGCTTTCATTTTTATTTGTGTGATATTAACTCACATTTTGATCCCAGGGTGAAACTTCAGTTTTCACATCCACCGTTTGCCACTGCTTCAGCAGTAGACATTTAACAGTACTCACAAAAGTACAAATTCTGGTGAAAATTATTTAATTCACAAACTTAAGCAATTTGTGAGAAACTGTGTGATGAATAACTTTCAGCCTCAGTTCCACGAGAGTCTACTGTGCTGTGAGATCAAGATTAACCGGCTCTGCAGAGACAGACTTGACTAATAATTAACATCCCAATGCAAACTAGAAGCTAAGCATTGATTCCTATGGTCCTCTGAAGCTCCCCTCCACTCTTTCACAGCAGGCCACCGGCCCAGTGAAACCTGCGAGGTGTGAAGCAGCCAATCAAGTATGAAAATACTTCACCACAGCGCAACGCAAGTCCTGTGCAGTTTTAAAACTGGCTGTTATTTTTCAATCCCAACTTGAGTTAAATTTCAGAAACAAGTCCTAACTGATCTGCGATCTTGTGAGTGTACGTTGTAATTCTTAAAGCGATACTTCAACATTTTGGCAAATTAGCCCATTTAGCGCAATTCCTTAGTCATTTCGAACAGCATACTTACCTTTTTGTTTGTGAAGGCGAGCTGTTGTTTATTCAGAGGTGAGTCGGGGAAGGTTTTCGGGACGGACACAATGGAAGTGGATCGTATTTTTGTTCCCCCTCGTCCAAACTCATCAAATAGGGCTTGGGATCACGCTTTGCATTGTGGGGAGTGGCGGACATGCTGGCCGCTCACGAGTGTAAACAAACACGTAACAAATCCAGACAGGAGCAGGAGAAGACGTATGATAACAGCTGCAGAAAGCAAGAAAAAATGCTGAAATGCTGGGAAGGGTCGATATGTATCAACTTACGCTTAATAAGGAAGCCAGGAGCCGTTATCTGGAAAAAAATTAGCAGTTATTAACGGTTTGAACGGCTATCAACTTACTGTATTTTCTTCGTTTGTGTTGTTTGCTGTGTTTATAGGATATATTTAGAAATGTTCTCCTTTAATATTTGTATTTCTTCCTTTTATTCAGTTTTTCTGTTTGCACTACTGTTATTTGTGTTCATTTGAGATTATTTTTACAAATAACGTGTTAATATGCACATTTTTTCATGTCAAACATTTTGCAAGTTTTACACACACCCTTTTATGTAGTTTTGAAAAACTACTATTTATTCTATATTATTAACTTTATTTTCTCCTCTTGATATTATTGTTTATATTTTGTTTGCACTACGGTCATTTTGTTCATTTTGACAGAATATATTTGGCTGCAGCACATTGTTACGAGACACTTAATATCAATAAACACCAAAAAAAAAAAAAAAAATCTGAAATACATTTCAGTGTGTTTATTTAAAAAATTAGTGGGTAAGGATACCACAGACATTTATAGCTCCACTTAACAGGCATTCATTACAGCATGCTTGGGCTCATGCTTGTCAGCGCGCAACATACAGTAATTTTATCAAGGAATCTTATCAAGGAAAGTCAGATCCTCATCCTTGCAGGGAAAAACCATATGAATTGTTGCTTTCACAGATAACATAGTGTATTTGTTGCGGAAGATACCGATTACCCTTTCGACATGAATGAGGGCAGTTTTTCTGGTGCTCTCTCCATCCCTTGCATCCAGCTGACAGCGGAATTTTGTGAAGACAGGAATGTTTACCTCCACGCATATAAGTCCCACATTAGAATGCAATGAAAGGTTAAGTTTGGTCGTCTTACAGCCGCAATCCAAGCGAGACGGCGAGATTTTGTCAGTGCAGAAACTTGTTCTCCTTGATGGCGCTTTCAAGCAGGAAAATGATAATAATAAAAAGAAAAATCCGTTTTGGATCTTTTTAACCTGGCGATTGTGTGTTCTGCTATCACAACTGACAACATAACATCTGGGCATGGTGGAATTGTAGATTGAAAAAAACAGTGAATGTGTCCTGCACGAGCGAGGACAGCACGTCTGTACACAGTGCGTTCGCGATCCAAGTAAACAATGGGAGAGAGCGGCCAACATGGCCGCGACTCCGAGTGATGACGTCACGATCCCAGGCCCTATACACAATCCAACAACCCCAAAACACTTTGGTGGACACGTTATAATCCACACATTCACTACGCTGTGGAACACCAACAAATAATATTGTGGCGTTACGACACTGAAGCAAATACTGGGAACTACTTTTTCTTTTGAAATCACTACGCTCAGACGCCATATTCAGTAAGTAGTTCCATTTTAGCAATCTTCGCATAAACAACTCAATCTTTAATTTTGCATTAATTTTTCACAGCGTAGTGAATGTGCGGATTATAACGTGTCCACCAAAGTGTTTGGGGGTTGTTGGATTGTGCATTTGATGAGTTTGACGAGGGGGAACAAAAATACCATCCACTTCCATTGTGTCCGTCCCGAAAACCTTCCCCGACTCACCTCTGAATAAACAACAGCTCGCCCTCACACAAAAAAGTAAGTATATTGTTCGAAATGACTAAGGAATTGCGCTAAATGGGCCAATTTGCCAAAATGTTGAAGTATTGCTTTAAAAGAATACTCCGAAGATTTTGGACCCATGCCCTATCCCAATCATTTAAAAAGTGAGATAAGCTCATAAATATCTTTTTTGTGTCTTTGCATCCAGTGACTGGATCCCAGCTGTTGGCATCGTAGTTAGCTTAGCTCAACTGCGGGAGGTGAAAAGGAGACAGAGCCAGACTGACAAAAGTGGACAAAATACTCCTTCCAGTGGTCCAGGGGACGGCGTATTAGCATGTGAAGTAAATCCGAATGGTTGTAAAACATTTTAAAAGACGTGTTTTCTTTTCAATCCGTTAAAATAACATTTTGATGCACACAGATCTGCACAAGCATAGTGCTCCGCGGAAGGATATACCGGCGCACAGCGGCTGAGTCTATGGCTTCTACTGCCGACTGCCAGTCTTGCGATACGCTTTAAGTTTAGTTTTGTCCACCATTACTCCGCCAGATACTTAGCAGCAGCAACTGAGCAGTACCGAGGATGGAGCTTCCAGAAAGTAAGAAAAGACCAGCTTCTCGCACTGCCACAACTCCAGCACAGACCCCACCAGGCAAAAGAAACTTAAATTTTTCTCGAGCGCTACGAAAAGAGCGAGGAAGGAGTTCCCCTCTTCTGTGCACGTACATGGGCACAAGCCACAGACACAAGCGTTTCACTAAGCTGCAGTTACGCCCAAGGCCTGCAGGGGTCGGTGTTTCGCATAAAACGAGCAAACTACGCTATGCTCCTTTAATATTGTTCTATTTAAATTCCCTTTTAATTTAAAAATATTGGGGCTGCACTTAAGTTATTGAAAATAATTATTCCTTGATTGATTTAGTTTAATTGCATTTGCACTGCTGCTTTTCATACTGTTCTATTTAGAAATAAATGGCTTGAATTTGCTGTATTGATTGATGTTTTAGAGGGTTTAACCTGAGCAAGGCCTTACCACAGTGACAGCCATGCAGGCGTGGCATGGTATTATTTTATAATATACTGGTATCGGATCGGTACTCGGTATCGGCCGATGCCAACAGTAAAAGTATCGGAATCAGTATTGGGAGGCAAAAAATGGTATCGGAACATCTCTATTGAGCAGGTTGTCTCTTATACATATCTTGGTATCCAAATGGACAACCAGCTCAAATGGAATGCACATGTTGAAGACTTGTTGCCAAATTGACCCAAAGAATGCATTTTTTACGCAGGCTCAGACTTTTTGGTCTAAGTATGGAAGTCATGTCGACCTTCTATGATGCAGTGCGAGGCAGTATCATTAGGTATGGTATGGCAGCTTGATTTGGGACTGTCTCTGTCCAGCTGGGAGCGAAACTAGCAAAAATGGAAAAAACAGCCATGAAGGTAACTGGCAAGAAGGGCTCTCCATCTCTTCAGATGATCTTTGAGAAGGCTGTGCTCAGTCTGCCTAACAGAGTACTATCTGATCCCTCTCACGCTCTTTTTTTCATGTATGAGCCGTTACATTCTGGTAGACGCTTTAGAGTGTGTGACACCAAGAGGAACCGTTTGAAACTTTTCTTGATTCCTGTTTCTATTGCATTATTGAACAGCCGGCATAATGTGAACAGCTCTAACTCGGGCGTCGGTTACCAGCTATTGCAGGACTGACATTCCTGCACTTACTGTGCTGTGTTGCTTCATGGGAATGTGTATTTTACATGCCAGTGTTCTTCTCGAAATTCTGTATTCTGCTTCTGTGGTTTTTGTTAGAGGTCGACCGATTCATCGGATTGGCCGATTCATCGGCCCGATAGGACGTTTTACAAACTATCGGAATTAACGCAAATGGATAGTGGCCGATGGCTGTTTTTTTTTTTTTTTTTTTCGGCAACGCGAACTGCTCCTTCCCTCGCCTGCTGCTCTCTGTGTCTCTGATCACAGAGGGGAGGGCCTGCTCTGCACACACAGCGGGCATGGGGCAGGGAGGGGGAGGGAGGGAGAGAGAGAGGGAGGGAGGGAGGGAGGGAGAGAGGGAGGGAGGGACGGAGCATGAGCAGCGCAGCAGTACCAGAGACGTAGCCGCTGTGTCTCCCAACTGCGTCGAGACGGCCATGCACGCAATAGAAGCTGCAGAAAGCCATACGCAGAAATCCTGGCCCAGAACTGTGATGACCATGACCATGCCTCTCTCACTTCTCGGACCACAGTCCAGACTGCAGCCAGAACTTCACCAACAGTGAGACCTCCGACTGTCACCCTCACAGCTCTGACCGAAGCTATGACTGCAGTCGAGGCGACAGTGACAACTTTGACAGCTTTGACAGCTCCAGACACCGTCAGAATCCTCACTCCTACAGTCAGTACGACTCTCACACCAATGGTCACTCTGACCCCTCCCACGACTAGGATCACTACAGCCCTGAACCACGAGCAAGGCACAGATGCCGATGCACGAGGGTTCACTCCTGGAGGAGTCCAACATGGTGTTGACAGTAGTAGCATGACATTAATCCACAGTAACTTGTTTCTTGTGGCTTGGCAGACTTGAGTTCTCAGCAACAGCAATAGACTGAGAAAGGGTTTAACCGGCATTTAGACCCGGGTCTTTCAACTCTGCAATCGACCCAGGTTTTTACCATGTTGCTGCTACCGGCTTTTAGTGGGAGGGATACATCCGGGAACTTACATGATGACGTCGACGCAGAGTGGCTACGTTAGCGCGCTAGTTGTTGTTTCTGGACACAGCGTGAGATATCCTTTGTCAAGATGACCCAGCACTGGCAAGATAGCAAGACCAGAGAGCTTCTCCTGATCTGTGGGGAAGCGGAGATTCGTCTACAGGTAACGGGGGCTGTGTTCCTCTGCATTGTTTACTTTCATTGTGTTCCGTCACGTTGATGATGTCATCAACGCGGGACACCATCAGCAAGGAAAAACGCAGCGACGCGGCTCGCCAGTAGGCGGCTAGACCCGGGTCTGCATGCAGTGGGAAAGGAGTCGAGAAGCCGATTGTTATCGGGTCGAAAACACGGTTCGATAGACAGTTACACGAAAGAAACTGTTCATTTGCTGTGACTGCTGGGTGTGTCTTGGAGCAAGCACACACACACACACACACACACACACACACACACACACACACACACACACACACACACACACACACACACACACACACACACGACTTGAATAGACACCTAGATAGAATTGTGTGTTTGGTTTTCCTTTATTGTTAATAAGCATAATTTTTGGAATCTTTTGTGTCGTTAATGTTTCACAATCATGAATGGAACGTGGACCTCTTCTGTCCAAGAACTCCAGAGTCCTTCAGGTTTTACTGTCAAAATGTGGCAATTGTTAATAATCTAATTATGAATCCAAATTAATAGTTTAACCATGTTTATTAGACTGATTACAACAAATTGGCTCTTCTAGTAAAACGTAGGTGGTGATCCAAAATTATTTACTTAATAGTTATCTTTGATAATTATTATTGTTAGCCAATTTTATTAAGTTGAAATTCCAACATTAATGGTGCAAAAGCCCAACATGAGAATCAATGAGATGACACTCATACCCCTTTCACACTGGCCAAAAAACCCGTTTAAACCCGCTCATTAACCGGGTCCTCACGGCAGTGTGAAAGTGTTCACTCGGCATGAGACCCGGGTTTTTCAACCCTGCAATCGATCCGGGTTTTCAGCGGGTCGCTGCTATCGGCTTTTTAGTGGGAGGGGGGAAAGGGAGTGTGAAAGGCAGACACGAGTCAACGTGGTAACTTACGTGATGACGTTGACACAGTGTGGCTACGTTAGCGCGCTAGTTGTTGTTTCTAGACGCAGCGTGAGATTTCCTTCGTCAAGATGACCCAGTATTGGCAAGACAGCGAGACCAGAGAGCTCCTCTGGATCCGTGGGGAAGAGGAGATTTGTCTACAGGTAATGGGGACTGAGCTCTAGTGCGTTGTTTACTTTCGCTTTGCTCCGTCGTGCTGATGATGTCATCAATGCGGGACACTATCGGCGTGGGAAAACGCAGCAACGCGGCTCGCCAGGAGGCGGTTTCTGCAGGCAGTGTGAAAGGACTCAAAAGACGATTATTAGTGGGTCGAGAACACGGGTCGACCCGCTAGTTGCAGTGTGAAAGGGGTGTCACTTTTATACCTGAGGAAGCAGCTGAATGTTTACTGGAAACTGAAGTGATGCTGCTTGATTTCCTGCAATGAAAACCAACTCTGACAGCCCCTCCCTTCTCTCCCACACTGAGTCACTGCCTCTTTCTCTTTCACAGATCTCACAGCTGAGGGATCACTGACGTCTCTGAGCTGCAGAGGACAGCATCTGACAAGCAGAACCAGTGAGGATCAGCGGCCAGGAAGCCGGAAGAGGGAGAAACTATTCAAACAGTCGCTGTTGCTGAGAGGAGAAAATGGCAAAGAGAGGAGCTCAGCTGGACGCAGAAAAGTTCTCTTGCTCCATCTGTCTGGATCTCCTGAAGGATCCGGTGACGGTTCCCTGTGGACACAGCTACTGCAGCGACTGTATTAAAAGACACTGGGATGAACAGGACGACAGCGGATTCTACAGCTGCCCTCAGTGCAGGAAGAGGTTCAGGCGAAGGCCGAAACTGAAGAAAAACATCCTGTTGGCAGAGTTAGTGGAGAATCTTAAGAAAACTGAACTGCAAGTTGCTGGACCTCAAGATGTGTCCTGTGATGTTTGCTTTGGGAGGAAGCTGAAAGCCGTCAAGTCCTGTCTGGTCTGTTTGGCCTCTTACTGTGAGGAACATCTCCAACCTCACTATCGATCTGCTGCTTTTAAGAAGCACAGGCTGCTGGAGCCCTGCATGAAAATCCAGGAGAAGATCTGCTCTCTTCATGATGAAGAGACGGAGATTTTCTGTCGCACCGATCAGCAGAGTATCTGTTACCTCTGCACCATGGACCAACACAGAGACCATGAAACAGTCCCAGCTGCAGCAGAGAGGAGGCAGAAGCAGAAAGAGCTGGAGGAGAGTCGACTGAACGTCCAGCAGGGAATCCGAGAGCGAGAGGAAGCTGTTGATCGACTTAAGGGGCGGATCATCGGCATCAATTTCGAAGCTGATGAAGTAGTGGAGGAAAGCGAGGTGTACTTCACCGAGATGATCAGTTTCATCCAGGATAAGAGTAGTGAGGTGAAACAGCAGGTCAGATCCTATCAGGAATCTGTAGTGAGTGAACTCAAAGAGCTTCAGGGGAAAATACAGCGAGAGCTCAGTGAGCTGAAGAGGAAAGACGTCCAGATGGAGCAGCTGGTTCACACAGAGGACCACGCCCAGTTTCTGATCAGCTACCCCTCAGTGTCAGCACTCAGTGAGCTCACACACTCCTACAGCATCCAGACTGCTCCTCTGAAAGACTTTATGGATGTGCCAGTAGGTGTGAGAAACATCATGGTGAATCTGTGGGACATCCTGCGAGAGCACATCACGCTGAAAGCCACTAAACAGCAGTTTGTACCGCTATGCCCACAGCCAGAGACCAGAGAAGATTTCTTACAATACGCACAGAAGATCACACTGGATCCAAACTCTGCACACAGAGAGCTGTTATTATCTGACAAGAAGAGAAAAGTAACTTATACGGAAGAAGCTCAGCCTTATTCTTATCATCCACAAAGGTTCAGGAGGTACCTTCAGGTTCTGAGCAGAAATCCTCTGATGCACCGTCATTACTGGGAGGTGGAGGTGAGAGGAGAAGGAGTTTTTGTCGCAGTAACATACAAGGACACCAGCACAGCAGGGGGCTACACTGAATGTGGGTTTGGATCAAATTCCAAATCTTGGGCTTTATTTTGTGATGCTGCCAGTTTTAAATTTCGGCACAACAACAAACTAACTCCCGTCTCAGGTCCCTGGTCCTCCAGAGTGGGAGTGTACCTGGATCACACAGCAGGTGTTCTGTCTTTCTACAGCGTCTCTGAAACCATGACTCTCCTCCACAAAGTCCAGACCGCCTTCACTGAGCCTCT
The DNA here is from genome assembly GCF_902148845.1 of Salarias fasciatus. Taxonomy (NCBI): domain Eukaryota; kingdom Metazoa; phylum Chordata; class Actinopteri; order Blenniiformes; family Blenniidae; genus Salarias; species Salarias fasciatus. The sequence continues at coordinate 23,631,825 of NC_043747.1, read as the reverse complement.
ATATGCTGGAGTTTGGCTTTATCCTGAAGAAGGAGATTCTGTAAAGTTCCTGAAGCCTCAGAAGAGGACTTCCATCAGATCATCAGATGAGTTGAGTTAGTGGAGAAAATCATGGAGCTGCAGCCACCAGTCTCCTCCCTGATTCCTCAACTGATGCTTTTCTAACAGTTGGACTCATTTTTAAAGCTGCCTCCACCTTTTAAAACAGGATTTTCTTCTTCATGGACCACAGGAAGCTGCAGCTTTTCAGCTTTGGGGGATTTTTAACAAAGTTTTGGGGCATTTTACATGATTGTGTTGATGAATCTTTCTGTTTTGCTGATTTTGTTTTTTCTGTTGATTTACTAGTGACAAGGAAGCTGATAGTTTTGGGTTTTGGGATCTTCTTCGGGCACCAAGTTGCAGTGAATTTGATTCGATTAGCTGGAAATGTTTCATGAACTACAAAAACACATTCAGAGTCTTAATTTTTGCCAAATGAGTTTTAAACTGTTTAAATACTAACCTTGTTCACAGTTAAAGAACAGTTGAAGTTTTCATTCAGTTTTTCATAATTAGAATTGGTTTATTGGTGTAAATTAAATTCATCTCTTTGTTTTGATTTTGAAGTATTTCACTTATGATCACAGGTTTTCCTTCATTAATTATTTTCCCAATGATGAGAACAGTTGTTCATGAAGCTCAGGGAGAGAATGTTCAGTATTTACAAAAACATGAAGAAAACATTGGCTGAGAAGATGTGTCCACACTTTTGACTGGTACTGTTTATATTCAGTTGCTTCTATGTTTGTCTTTGAGCCTCATGTTGTAAATGAGAACCGGTTCTCAGCTGACCTACCTGGTACATTAAAGGTGAAGTAAAAATTGTGAATTTTCACAAAAGATTTTGATCAAGTTTGAGAATTCATCCTGAAACTGCTCATGAAGACCATTGTTACTCAGTTTTTATAATAAAAACATTGGAACAGTCGTCTCCTGTCTCTCTCTGAATTCTCTGACAGCTCATAGTTTGAAGTTTCAGTGTTTGCGGCCTCAAGAAGACACAGCTCCACCTCCCCCATCCCCCAGGCCTCCCTGCTGTGTGCTGGGAGGTGTGCTCCAACAGTGACTCGGCACTTTTCAACCTTTGGAGCTGCTGCCTGTTTGGAGGCTTTTCAGTCACTTCTAGATTTTTGAAACAGTTGAATGTTCAGCAGTCGTTTGTCTCATGGAAACACATTCTCGGAAAGTATTCAGTGTTTTTCTTGTTCTTTCATAGAAAGAAACTGAGTTGCGCTTTTTTTTAAGGACTTAATTATTTTTTTTCTTTGTGCCTATTGTGAAGTTGTTTGTGTTGTATGGGATCACAGCTCTACCCAAACTCGGAAAAACTGCTCGACCAGTCGTTAAGATGCAAAGGAATAACTCATTCTATTTCATCCCTACTGACCGCCGGAGGCGGTGCTTAAAGCACTAGAATGTTCCCTTCGCGCATGCGTAGTTCGAGTATGTATACCAACAAAGTCACTCGTGACCCCTGGGTGACCCAGGAACTGCTTAAGTTCAGGGCTACACCCACCACTCGCCTCCTTTTTTCTTCTCGCGTCTGTTCGTGTACACCTGACGGGACGAGCCTGTACGGCGTTGTGATGCACCGTCGCTGGGAGCCTTGTGACCTTCGAGGTCGGAGCTGCTTTGTGCCCTCCAAAGGCTGTGACGTGTTGCGGTCCCGTTCATCTGGTTCGGTGGTGCTGCGCGTCGCCTGTGGTGAGAGATTCATTCATACCTCCGAAGGACGGTAAGGTTGCTGAATCTACTATTCCTCATGGTGAGTGCGTGGGGGAGCGGCTGCTCCCCCCCGGGCTTGTTTACATGACGGCCAGCGGCCGTTGCGGCGTGGTCGGTGGTACTTGGGGCGCAGGGACGCTGCTCGCGTTCCTCGCCCGGCTTCAGGAAGCGATTGGCTGGTGTGATGCTGTGCTTCTGACTGTTGTGGAGCCGCATTGAGCCCCCCCGCCGTGCGGGGCTCGCTGAGACCACTGGCTCGGCTTCTGATTGCGTCGATGAGCGTGGCGCTGCAGCGTGCTGGGTGCTCCCGCCCCCGCCGCCGCGGAGCACGGCGCTAGCTCGGCTAGGCGGCTAGTCAGTGAGGTATGTTGTGTGTCGGGGGATCAGCCTCCTCTTCCACCGGCCGCTGCGTTCTTCTGATTGTTACATATCAGCTGCTCAGGCAGGTGATGCCGCTGCTACCAGGCGGGTGGGTCCCGCCGTTCCCGCGGCCGCTGCGGTGGCCTCAGTAATAGCATGCGGCTGCTGGTGCGTGTCTGTGTCACGTGCACCCCCGCTCCGACGGGGGACGCCTCTGCTAGCAGGCGGAGGGAGCCGCCGCGCTCCTTCTCCGCTGGTAGCCTTCTCTGGCGTCTATATTGTAGTGTGCAGGCAGGGGTGTGTCTCTATTATTTGAGGCCTGCATGCCCCCGCCCCCGCCGGACCGTGGGCATACATGCTACTAGGATGGGGCTGTGCACGCGACACCCCCTCCCCCCCACACGCTAGCCTGCTGTGATTCTACACTAGCCTGCTGTGGTTCTATACTAGCCTGCTGTGATTCTACACTAGCCTGCTGTGTTTCTACACACGTACATGTCTTGGTGCGTTATGCTGGTTGCGGTGTTCTGCTGTTGCGGCGCCTGTGCTGGTTGCGGTGTTTCCGCTGTTGCGGCGCCTGTGCTGGTTGCGGTGTTTCCGCTGTTGCGGCGCTTACGCTGGTTGCAGTGTTTCCGCTGTTGCGGCGCTTACGCTGGTTGCGGCGTTTCCGCTGTTGCGGCGCCTACGCAACGCCGGGTTACGGCGTTTCCACCAGGTTGCGGTGTTTCTGCAACGCCAGGTTACGGCGTTTCCACCTGGTTGCGGTGTTTCCGCAACGCCAGGTTGCGGTGTTTCCACAACGCCAGGCTACTGTGTTTCCACAATGCCAGGTTGCATTGTTTCCGCGACGCCAGGTTACGGTGTTCCCCCGGATTGCGGTGTCTCCGCCAGTTGCAGCGCCTCCGCTGGTGCGGTGTTAGGCTATTGCACTGTCTGCACTCTTTGTGCAGTGGACCGCTCCGTGTTCTGCGCGAGCGGCGGTATAGCTTCTGTTCTTGGAATGCTAAGTAGCGGACGTTGCTGGGCAGCCGGCATCCAGCCTGCCGCCCTGTCCTTTTTCCCGCACCTGTTGCTCGGTGTGTGGAGCCGCTCCCGCGGGAGCAGCGGGGCGATTGTTTCCCCCCCCCCGCACCCACTTGGTTTGCCGTGCAGGCTGCGTATCAGCCCCTTCCCTCGGCTTACCGCACCACCGTCCCGGGCACCTGATACTCTGACTAATGGCACCACTGCGGAGCAGTGAGGAGCAGGTGTCCCTGGTCGACTGTTTTTTTCCATTGTGGTGCTGCCCGGCTGCTAGCTTGACACTCTGCGTTTGCCGTGCAGGCGGCGTATGCCCCCTTCCCTCGGCTTATCGCGCTAGCATCTCCTACTCCGGGCGCCCGGTCCTCCGACGGGCTCAGCTGCAGTTGCTGTGCAGGCGGCGTATGCCCCCTTCCCTCAGCTTCTGCGCTGCTATAATTCTGACCGGCTGCGTGCGCGCGGCAGTGCGGTCAGGCAGGAGGGGAGAGAGCAGTCGCCTGGTGGCCGCTCTCTCTGCTGGTCGTGGATGGTGTCTGGTTTGGTTGTGCGGGCGGTGTGCGCCCACTTCCCTCCACCTCCATGGACAGGATATGATATGAGGTGGGAGAGCTGCGTGCTTGACGACGGACGGCTCTCACCACGATGTTGCCTGGGGAGCCCCCCCTACAGGCGGATGATGGCCACGACCACTGTTCCAGTTGTCTTGGTCCTGTTCACCTCACGGAGGCGCTGTTGTACGACCTGTGCATGGCCAGTGGCTACATGCCCTGGGCGCAGCGGGCCGGCTGCCTGGCGCTGGTCTCTTCTGCTGCTGGGGGTGCCCCCCGCCCTCCCCCCTTCTGAGGGCCGGGGGGTGTACTCTGGGTAATGTGCCTGGCGCGGCTGCGGCTGGCCTTGAGCATATGCCAGATGTGGGGCCGGCTATAGCGTCCCTCAGCTGATCTTGCTACCATTGTGCTGGCCTATTGCACGCACCTGCCCTGGCTGTCGGGTGGCGCGGTGGCAAACGGTGGAAGGAGCTGTCGAGCTTCCCTTCCTGGATGGCCTGGTCTTCTGCGTTGCTTCGCTGACGGCATACGCCCCCTTCACTATTGGTGGTGGGTGTGCAATACACGCCCCGCTGCTGTTGGGTGGTGCCACTTTGGGGGCTTTGAATTAGGGAGCTGCTGGGCAGCCGTTCCCTCTCCTCGACGTGGCTTTAGCTGGGATCCTGGCCGGTGGTTAGCGTTTGCTGTGCAGGCGGCGTGGGCTGCCTTCCTTCAGCTTACTGCATCGTTGTTGTCCTACTGCCTTCTGGGTGCTGTTTGCACAGCCCCCCACCTCGCCCCGGGCGGTGGACCTAGGGGCAGCTGATGGAGGGGGGCTGCCGGGGGCAGCCATCCCTCTCCAGGGTGTGTTTCTGCCAGCTTGCTGGCCGGTGATTGAGGTTGACGGTGCAGGTGACACACTCCTCCTCCCTCTGCTTCGTGTATGCTGCTGTTTCTTCTGGCCTGGTACCGCTCCGACAGCACAGCAACAGTGGTGCCGCTGTGCAGCTGTCCCCTCTCCCACGTACGGCCTCAGCTGGCTTTCCGGGGCTTGATCACGCGGCGTCCGCCCCTCCCCCAGCATGTCACACTGCCGTTGTATCGACTTGTTGCGTGCACCCACCATTGCCGGCGGGTGGCACCGCGGGGCAGGCAGACGGTGCAGGCGGCCGCTGAGAACTCCACCTGGGTTCGCTCTCTGAGCTGCTGGCCCGGTGATTTGTGCTGCGCCCCCACTCTGGTGGGTGGCGCTACTGTGGGGCTGATGGAGGAGGGGGCTGCTGAGCAGCTGGTCCCCCTCCTGGACGGAGCTCTGTTTGTGCGCGCCTCGCTTGGCTTGTCGGCATGATCTTTGCTGATTGCGGTAGGACTGACGTTGGCTGGCTCTCAGTTAGGGGTCGCATGTGCTGCTTCCCCTGCTGTAGGACCCCGCGGTGGCAGTCGCCACGCGGTGGTTGTTGGTTGGGCGCTGCCAGTGGAAGCACTGTTGTATTGCACTAACCTTATCTCCTGACCCTCTGACCGACACTGTGGGGGTCGGTTCGGCTGTATCCGCCCCTGCCTCATTCCCAGCAGGTGCTGTCTTGTGAGACAGAGGGGAGTGGGGGCCGCCATGTGGCCGCTCCCTCTCCCGGATGTGGCTCCGCTGCTTTGCTGACGCGGTGATGTTGCATCGGCTGTGCGGGTGGCGTGCGCTTCCTTCCTGCAGCTTATCGCTCTGGCCCCGTCTTGTCCTACCGAGCCGCGCTCCTGGTGTCGGCCTGGAGCCTCTAGCAGGTGATGGCCGTGCGTCGCCTTTTCCTAGGCTTGTACGGACCCTGCGTGTGGTGTTACATGGCCCGCTTAGGGCGGTGGCCGCGGTGCCCGCCGGGGGGTCCATTCCCCTACTGGGCCTAGCATCAGCCAGGCTTTGTTGGCAGGCCCGTCTGGTATGGCAGGCCTCCCAGTGGCGTTGTGGCCGGTTGGCGTCCTGTCTGGCCGGCCTGCAGGTCATGTTCCTGCAGGGGCCTCAACGCGCTGACGGACTCCCTCTCCTGTTGGGATCCTACGCCAGGGGGGTGGTGCCTCCATGGGGGATATGTGCACTGGGGGGTGCTTAGGAGGTGGCCACTTTCCTCCTAACCCCACGAGTGCCGCTGGCCTCTGGGCCACGAGGCGCTCGTGCACTCTTGGCCGCAAGTCCTTCGGTGGACGTTCCGCCGGCCCCTCTTCTTGGTCGACGCCCATCAGGGTGCTTCAGAGGGGCTCACACGCACACAGTGCTGCTGGTGGCCCCCTGCTGGCCGGCACGGGCTTGGTTTCCTCTGCTCCGCCGGTTGTTCTGCGGCAGCCCATGGCGCCTTCTCAGCAGGAGGGTTCTGCTGTCTCGGCGCGGTGGCCGGATGGGGCACCCCCGTCCTCACCGTCTCTGTCTTGCGCCTGGCGACTGAGGGGCCCGACTCGCTGCTCAGCAGCTGTCTGAAGCCTGTTGGGCGAGCCGCCTCGGATGCTAGGGTGCCCTCTACTGGCGGCTGTCTGTTAGTGGTGGAGGTTGGTTGCACGGTGGGGCGACAGCCATGGGGGCAACCCGGTGCCCTGCCCAGTCCCCGCAGTCCTGGGCTTTGGCGGTCTTTGGACGTAGCCCAGTCCCCGTTCACCCTGGGGGTGTATGTGGCGGCGGGCCAGCCCGCCATGCATGGTTGCAGGCAGCGCAATTGGGGACCACACTCTGGTGTGGGCTTTACTCAGGGGGGCTCTGAGGCTTACCCCCCCCTGGGGGCCACGGGCACCCACCTCGGATCTACGTCTGGTGCTGGAGAGCTTGTCTGCCTCCCTTTGCACCTCTGGCAGCAGCAGGGCTGCAGTATGTGTTGCGTAGGACGACGTTATGCTGGCCGTTACCACGGCGTAGCGTGTGGCTGCGCGCTCTGTCTATTCGCCCGGCATGCCTCCGGTGGCGCCCGGATGGAGCGGGTGGCGCGCCGGCCAGGGCTCTTGTGTCCAGTCGGAGCTCTGAGAGGCTACATGGATGCTGTGGCAGATGTGCGGACATCTGACCAGTTTGTTGCCCACTACGGTGGCCCGAGTCGGGGCTCTGCTCTTTCCAGGCAGTGCCTGTCCCGCTGGGTTGTGGACGCCATTTGCCATTCTATCGGGCCGCTGGGCGGCCTCTGTCCAAGGGTGTGCATTGCCACTCCACCAGGGCGGTGTCCACGCCAGGGGTCGCCCTGATGGGGGTGCTCCTGGGCGGGCTATGGGCTTTCGCCGTTGGGACGATGCCTGACACCTTTTCCAGGTCCTCCAGGTTGGCTATTGTGCCTCCGCATCCACTGCGGTTGGTATTGGGCCCTGCAGAGGCTTTTCAGTCTCTGGGATTCCTCGTGACCAAGTTGGCATACGTCATTCCAGTGCTTTAAGCACCGCCTCTGGCGGTCAGTAGGGATGAAATAGAACGAAAGTTACGTATGTAACTACGGTTCTATGAATCCCGGATGACCGCCAGAGCACTCTGTCACTCGGAATCCTCGTGGTTACGCGAGAAGATTCCGTAGGAGGCGAGTGGTGGGTGTAGCCCTGAACTTAAGCAGTTCCTGGGTCACCCAGGGGTCACGAGTGACTTTGTTGGTATACATACTCGAACTACGCATGCGCGAAGGGAACATTCCAGTGCTTTAAGCACCGCCTCTGGCGGTCATCCGGGATTCATAGAACCGTAGTTACATACGTAACTTTCGATCCTTCTTCTTTCATGTTTATTTTCCTTGATTATTTTCAGTATGATCATTTGAACAGACCTCTCAAGATAAACAGAAACATGCATCCAAACTAACAGGGTTGGTTTTGGGAGTCTTTAGAGGTGGAGCCTATGTCATAAAATTCCCCCTTGTGGGATTAATGCAGGATTTTCAGCTTTCAATAACTCCGCTGGTCCACCCTGCCATGGAGAGGAGCGCCGTTTCAACACGCTGCTGTAGAGCAGCTTCAGACCCAGCGGGGGAAACGCAGCCACTTCTGAAATGTAAATACACTCCAAAGTTTAGCAAATGATTTATTTAATCAGTGCTGTGAAGCCAGCAGCCTAGAAAATAACATTAGCTAAATAGAGATTAAATACAGACAGTGGACATTTAGTCAAGCATTTTATTAAAACTTCTATAAACTGTCTTTAGTTTTGTTCAGTGTATTGTTGATTATTGATTTTCTCCAGCCTGGTCTCTACTGCAGCCAGGAAACGGCAGATTTCTGTTAACTTTCAGGATCTCCGCCGTGATGACGGCCGGTCTCGGTCCAGCAGCACCTGGAGGCAGGCAGCCAGGGGCTGCCCGGGTCCCGGTCCTGTTCAGTCTGGGGTCCTGCCCTGCACCGGGTCTGGTACTGGGTGTGTGTGACTCGGTGGGACCTTCACCGCTGTGGGGAGGAGACCGGGACGCGGTGCTGTCTGGCTCTGAGACATAATTCAACGAAACAATAAAAATCTGAGCTGTATAACGGGAGTCAGCCACATTATTTGTGCAACGCGAGACCCGTCATACGGTGAGCTCACCGCTCAGATTTACACCCGTTTGATAAATGAGGGCCAGTGAGTGTATCCCTCCAGCCATCTGTGTGCAGAGCACTGAGGTGTGGCGTTTGAGCAGAGATTGTGAGTAATGTGATGTCTTTAAACTTGTTAAGGAAATTATTTAATCATTTCCTGTGTTTCTTTTGAGTGGTAGTCATCACACCAAACACACTGCTGTTCTGATTTAATTATATTACTTAAAGGTACAGCATCACGGTTAACATTTTACCAGTCATTGTGGTTTACAATATGCTGAAGATATAACACAGCACCTGTCTGTTATACAGGACTTTGAGTGTTGACTGTCACTGTTGTTAAGTTTAAGTGGCCTTTTGGTTTACTAGTTTTTTTTGTCATTTCTTTTAGGGTACTGGTTCTCAGTGGACTTTGTGCAATATTTCCTGGCAATGTGCAGTCTTTGAGTTTTAGCTGATTAGGAGTGGTGGACAGCGTATGGAGTGACCCTTTACTGAGACGTGATTACTCGTGATGTGTAACCGTCTTTCTGGATTGCATTGGAGTGTCTCAGGTCCTATTTATCACTTTGTGTCATCCACTGGCATTTTAGTCTGTTTTATACAGACACACATCTGCACTTTTGCACATCTGTATCCGATATTGCGTAGCCATAGCCCACCTATTGTTCGACTGGGTTTTAACCAGTTCATGCTATAATAAACTTTCATTGATTTCTGTGAGCTGTTTGCCTCCAGTCAGAGCCGGCCCGTGGCATAGGCAGTATTGGCAGAGGCTCAGGGCGCCGTCCATCAGGGGGCGCCAGCGCCACTGTGCCAGCAGTACAAATGGGAAAGAAGAAAAGGTCTAACTTTCACAATTTTTCTAAACAGTAGTTTTACTCTTAAGCGAAGACAATTAATTAATTCCAGTAGTTTACCATATTAGTTACTGAGTCGTCCGCGCCCCCCAGCTGCTCGCCCCCCCCTCCCCCCTCCCTCCCCCCTCCCTCCCCTTCCCCTCTCCTTCCTGATTCACTCCATGACTGTTTCTGGACGTCCCCTCAGCGTGTGAACAGATGTCAAAACGACCAGAGCTGTCCCGGTAACCAGGCAAGAAAAAACGAGAAAACGAAGAGGAAAAACGAGAGAAAGACAGAGGTAATGCTGCATGAAGTTATGTCTCTGTTGCAGAACGTGACATTAACCTGGATTAAGCTACATGGCTGCTAGTCACTAATCAATAAATAGTATCAATAATGGTCAGGGGCCAAAAGTATAATCTGTTTTTCTGACCAAACCAACAAACGAAAAAAGGAAAAAATGGCTCAATTTTCCTTTTTTCGTTTTCAACAAAAAACGAAAAAACGGTTTTTTTCTTTCTCAATTCAAAACCAAAAACAAAACCAACACAAGCAAATTACAGCCGAATTTTGTTTTTTGGATTTCAATTTTTCGTTTTTTCGTTTCAGGTCTAAAAACGAAAAAACGGAAGCACGTGACCCCTGACGTCACGGGTCAAATGGACTCCCTACCAAAATAAAAGCCTTACTCATCAATGGGTAATAAAAGATGATTTACGTTAAATAGCGTTTTCATTTTTGCACAGCATTTATTGCATACACTGCTAGGCTTGTAATAATGTTGGAAAACAATAATAATAACTATTATTATTATTATTATTATTAACAACAATACTTGTGGTGTAGCTGTCAAAACACTGAATGCTGTTATTAGAAATTTTATTTTTAAGTTTATTAAGCGACTCATGGACTCTGATGATAAAATTATTCAAGCTTCTGTCAAACCTGGGCAGAGCAGTGTCTGGTACACTTCTGTGCTCTGGAGACACTGGAGGGAGTGTTTATTTAGTTTATATGTGTCGTGCTGTTTTTCTGTTTTGTTGCTGTCTTTAGTATTTGTGTGTAATTTTATGGACCATTTCGAGTCTGGAATAAAGAATAAAGAAAGAAGAAAGAGGAGCATGCCACTGTTTATCCATGGGAGCATAACATTGTAAGATCCTTACGGCCCGAACACACTGGACACGGAAGCGTAGCTGAGGCGCCACACGCGCCGCGAAGTCTCCGCGCCGGCGCTTGGCTGTTCGTATTGGAGGCTATCTGCTGCCTGCGCTCTCTGCGCTGGTCACACATCGACTGTACTCGGCTGGATCCGTCTGCTCTCGGTTTTCCTCTGTCTCGCTCTGCCAGGATCGATGTGTGTGTTTTCAATCAATCAATCAATCAATTTATTTTTGTATAGCCCAGTATCACAACAACAGTTGCCTCAGAGGGCTTCAAGATGTTACATTTGTCGGTAAAAGTAAAAACAGTGAATAAGCATAATGGTAATATGTCAATATTTACAGTAACGAGACAGAACGAAGCAACCACCGCCTTCGACCCTCACATCCGGCAAGAAAAAACTCCAAAAACCCAGTGGGAAAAGAAGAAATCTTGGGGAGAACCACAGTATGGAGGGATCCCTCTCCCAGGGACGGACAGCTTTGGCAACAGCTAGCATGAGACAATAAGAAGTAAAGCCTAGGACAATGTTGAGGACAGTTCGTTGGACGGTCCAGCACAAGAACCACGGATCCCAGCAGTAGAACCGAAGCCAGTCCACGGGCAGGACCGACAGGGGTGTCCTCCCGGTCCGGACGGAGCTTGTTCATAGGCCTTCGTAATAGTGGAGTCAGCAACTGAAACTGGAGAAGACTCCCCCTCGAAGGGGGGGACAGCAGGTGAAAAGCAATGAACGGACTAAAGGGAAAAACATTCAGACATTAGAGGACAGGGCTCAGTGCACCGTACTTCCCACAGCATTCTAGCTCCTGGGGCAGCTTTGTGGATACTTAACTGTTTAAACTAGTATTTAGTTAGTATAGTTTAGTTTAGTTTAATTTAGTTTGGTTTAGTTTAATTTTGTTTAGTGTAATTTGGTTTGGTTTAGTTTAATTTAATTTAGTTTAGTTTAGTTTAGTTTAGTTTGGTTTGGTTTAGTTTGGTTTAGTTTGGTTTCCTGTAGTTTGGTTTACTGTAGTTTGGTTTGGTTTACTTTAGTTTGGTTTGTTTTAGTTTAGTTTAGTTTAGTTTAGTTTAGTTTAGTTTGGTTTACTGTAGTTTGGTTTGGTTTGTTTTAGTTTAGTTTAGTTTAGTTTGGTTTACTTTAGTTTGGTTTGGTTTGTTTTAGTTTAGTTTAGTTTAGAATCCCTAGCTGACCTGATCATAGGCTGCATCGAAGAGAAACGTCTTGAGCCTAACCTTAAATGTGGAGACTGTGTCTGCCTCTTTGACACCACTTGGAAGCTGGTTCCATAAAAATGGTGCCTGATAGCTAAAGGCTCTTCCACCTAGTGTCCATTTAGAGACTCTAGGAGTCACCAGTAACCCTGCATTTTGAGAGCGAAGTGCTCTGATTGGTTGATAAGGCGTTAAAGCATCTTGGAGATAGGTTGGAGACATCCCATTTAGGATTTTGTAAGTGAGGAGAAGGATTTTAAATCTAACTCTAAACTCGACTGGAAGCCAGTGAAGAGATTTTAGAACGGGAGTAATGTGTTCACGTCTTCTAGTTCCAGTTAATAATCTGGCGGCTGCATTTTGAACCAACTGAAAGTTTTTTAATACACTTTTTGGGCAGGCTGCGAGAAGGGAGTTGCAGTAGTCCAATCTCGCAGAAACAAATGCATGGATGAGTTTTTCTGCATCGCTTCTAGGTAGAATGTTTCTTATTTTAGCTATGTTGCGCAAGTGGAAATATGCTGTTTTACAAGCCAGGTTGATGTGTGCTTTAAATGAGATATCCTGATCAAATAAGACCCCGAGGTTCCTCACAGTAGAGGAGGAGGATACACTGACGTTATCTAAGGTAATAATCTGTTTGGATAGACACTCTCTCAGTTTATGGGGGCCTAGTATAATGACCTCTGTTTTGCCAGGATTCAGACGGAGATAGTTCGTAGTCATCCAGGTTTTAATTTCTCTGATACAGTCACTGAGTCTGTCTATTTGATTAGTTTGATCAGGTTTCATAGATAAATACAGTTGTGTGTCATCTGCATAGCAATGAAAATTGATATCGTGACTTCTAATTATGTTCCCTAAAGGAAGCATATATAACAGAAATAAAATTGGCCCGAGCACGGACCCTTGAGGAACCCCATAACTGACCTGGGAGCACGGTGAGGACTGTTGGTTAACGTGAACAAATTGGTACCTATTAGATAAATAGGATTTGAACCAGCAGAGGGCTTTTCCTCTGATGCCAACCTCACATTCTAACCTCTGCAGGAGAATATTGTGGTCGATTGTATCAAAAGCTGCACTGAGGTCTAAGAGAACCAGGATTGAGACTAGACCTGCGTCAGCCGCCAATAGCAAGTCATTAGTGACTTTAACTAACGCAGTCTCAGTGCTGTGATAAGCTCTATATCCTGACTGAAATTTCTCAAATAAACTATTGTCCTGTAGGTGGCGGTAAAGCTGTTTAACCACAACTTTTTCCAGGACTTTTGAAATAAAAGGCAGATTTGATATCGGTCTGTAGTTAGCTAGAATATCAGGATCGAGATTAGGTTTTTTCAGCAGTGGTTTGATTACTGCGAATTTAAATGACTGTGGCACATAGCCATTTTCTAGAGAGGTATTTATTATAGTTATGATCGTATTTAAGATAACTGGAAGGATATCTTTGAAAAGCTTAGTTGGAATTGGATCTAGGAGACAGGTTGAGGTTTTAGAAGACATTACAATTGAAGTAATCTCAGCCCCATTTACTAATGAGAAACTATCTAGTATTTCAGGTATTTCAGGTGGAGGCAGTGGCTGGATTCCCTGAGCTTGATCTGAGGAAAGCGCTTCACTGATTTTACCTCTAATGGTTATGATTTTATCATTAAAGAATTTAAGAAAGTCATGGCAGTTTAAAGATTCTGGGATTACTGGTTCCACTACAGTATGACTGGTTGTCAGTCTGGCTACAGTGTTGAATAGAAACCGAGGGTTATTTTTGTTTATTTCTATTAAACGAGAGTAATATAATGTCTTGGCTTTAAAAAGAATTTGTTTATAGCTTAGCAAGCTACATTTCCAGGCCTTCAGAGATTGTTCTGATTTAGATTTACGCCACAGTCTTTCTAATTGCCGAGTTTTTTGTTTGAGAACACGGGTTTCAGAATTAAACCATGGAGCAACGCGCCTGGGTCGATTGGTTTTCAGCTGCAACGGGGCCACTACGTCAAGGGCAGATTTTAGTGAGTGCATAGCACTGTCAACAAACTGATCACTATTATCACCACTGGTCAATAAGCTCATTTCTGTGAATTCACAAGATAATGCAGCAAATGCAGGCTGGATCAATTCTTTGTACCGAGCCACAGATTTTTCAGATAATGTCCGTATCAGCTGAATTTTATCTTTTTGAGCACAGTAGTCTTCAATCAAAACCTGAAAAGTAATTAAAAAATGGTCTGAGAGTATGGGGTTCTGAGGGAGAACATTTAGGTCACTGACTTCTATCCCATATGTTAAGACCAGATCCAGGGTGTGCTTGTGACTATGAGTGGATTCATCAACATTTTGAGTGAAACCGATACTATCTAATACTGCAATAAACGCATTACTCAAACTATCACCAGAATCATCCACATGGATGTAAAAGTCACCTATTATAAGGATCTTGTTATGAGTCAATACTATATTGCTTAAAAACTCTGAGAACTCAGTTAAAAAGTCAGAGTAAGGACCAGGAGGTCGATACACAATAATTAATAGCACAGCTTTTTGATTCTTCCAATTTGGACAAGTAAGCGTTAGTATTAAGCTTTCAAAAGAGTTGAATTTAACATTAGTTTTGGGTTTAAGAAGAAGACTGGAGTGGGAAATCACTGCCACACCTCCACCTCGACCTGTTGATCTAGCTGTTTGGAAATTAACATAGGTTGGAGGGGTACATTCATTGAGCCTCACATAATCATCTTGCTGGAGCCAAGTTTCTGTTAGAGCAAGGAGATCAATGTTATTGTCACCAATAAGGTCATTAACTAACAGAGATTTAGTGGAGATTGCTCTAATGTTTAGTAGACCACATTTTATGTATTTCCTACTGGAAAAGTTATTTTGTCTTGTACAGATGTTAAGCTTTTTACCCATTGACTGTTTTTTAATGCTTTGAGCACTTTGGACAGACTCAGTCTCTGTTAGCCTAGGTAAACCTCCATGCTTGACTTGTAAAAATCCGGGAGCAGGATTAGTGACGAGATCAACAAGATCAACAGAGGAGTGTTCTACACGACTGCTCTGCGCCCGGGGCTCATAGCTGGATTGTCAATTTAGAGTTCGAAGCCGATCAGCCATATTGTGAGCTAAAAGGGCTGCACCATCCAAAGTTGGGTGGATGCCGTCCCTGCGGATGAGCCCAGGCTTTCCCCAGAAGGTGCGCCAGTTGTTTAGAAAAATAACTCCGTTTTCCTCACTCCATCTAGACAACCAGCGATTGAATGATGAAAGTCGGCTATACATTTCATCATTGACCAAATTGGGCAGGGGACCAGAGAATATTACGGCATCAGACATCGACTTAGCCAATTCACACACCGAGGCTACTTGTAATTTGAGCACCTCTGATTGTCTCCGCCGGGCATCATTACCGCCTGCGTGAATCACGACTCGACGGAATCTCCTACCTTCCTGTTTTAAAAGCCTAAGGTTCCCCTCGATGTCCCCCACTCTGGCCCCCGGGTAACACCTAACCTTCACCGCTGGCAGCTTCACGCCTCTAACTATAGAGCTGCCAATCACCAGCGTGTCCAGTTCAGCCGGCGTGTCGTCGCTGAGGGGAGAGAACCTATTGCAGACGTGAAGCGGTTCTTGGAGTGCTACGTGGCGGTGCTTAGCACTAGCCTTCCTCCGGACTGTCACAAACCGGTCCTGGTCTTGTCCCGGCTGCTCGGGACACGCTGCGGGGCTAGGCTTGCTAACACTCCTCTCACTGCGGGAACGGGCTGCGAGCCCTGCCGCTACCTCGCTATAGCTAGCGCTGCCCTGCCCCTCACATCTGCGCAGCCGCTCCTCTAACTCGGTTACCCTGGCCTCCAGCGCTGTCAATACACTGCACTTTACGCAAATACCCCTATCGTCAAGGGAGGCAGGGTTCTGACTCAACATACGGCACACTGAGCAGGAAAGAAAAGAAGACAGAGGGGAGGACGCCATAGCGGTCCCGGCGGACCAAGCTAGTTAGCACGCTAAGCTAGTTAGCACGCCGGTGGCGCTAACGGCGGAGAAGAAATGTAATTCACGAGAGATCGCTTGGTCAATCGGGGGCGAAGTAACCCCGGGGGCGTAAATAACCCCGATTTTTGATTGCTTCGTGAATTAACAGTAATAGCAAGAGAGAGACAGCAAGCACTTCAGTCGCTCGCAGGCTTCAGCAAGCTTCACCAACACGGAAAACACTCACCGGAGTGACGTCAGACGCTCAGGCAGCGCAGAATAAGCCTGAAGCTTCAGTGTCTGGGTTACAGCATGGTAGTTTTGGTGACCTGTGGAGAGACTTTTTCTCCTCCTGTCCTCTTTTTTTCTGCATCACGCGAATCTCTGTCACTGAGTGTGTGTGTGTGTGTGTGTGTGTGTGTGTGTGTGTGTGTGTGTGTTTGATTGGGTGCATACGTGCATGTCTGTTTGTGTGTGTGTGTCCATCTCTCTTGAGATTAGACCCGGTGACAGACGGACGAGCAACACCGTAACTAATCGTCATTTAATTTATTTTATTTTGAAAATTAAGCGGATTCTCTTGCCTTTTCTGTTTCAGACTTCCTGTCTGGTCCGATCTGCTTGATCCAGCTTGACAGTTGCCACTCTCAGCGCTCGCGGTTCGCGTGAAAAATAGAAGGAAGCGGAGCGGGCGTGCGGCGCCACCGTGCGCATTGTGTCAGTCAGATAGATTAACATGGGAGGCGATCAGAAGCGCTGTGCGCGGCGCTACCGCGTGCGGCGCTTCCACGTCCAGTTGCGTTCGGGCCGTCAGTCCCTCAACTGAGTACTGGATTTTCTTGGCTCACTCTGCCATCTACTGGGCGAAAAAGAGAAACATTTCTCATCAGCACACGCCATGCAGCTGACATGTCACAAAGTTAAAATGACCCACATTTTATGATGAACAGACATGTCACACTTATCGAAAAGGTGAACACTTAACGATCTTGCGTCCGCGAATTAGATGTATGCAGGCCAGGCAGCAGACCTGTAATTATTATTATTATTATTATTATTATTATTATCATTATTATTGTTATAGTATTCGTAGTAGTAGTATTGTTGTGAATAATAATAATAATTATTATTATAGTTTTCCAACATTATTACAAGCCTAGTAGTGTATGCAATAAATGCTGTGCAAAAATAAAAACGCTATTTAACGTAATTTGTCTTTTATTACCCATTTATTAGTAAGGCTTTTATTTTGGTAGGGAGTCCATTTGACCCGTGACGTCAGGGGTCACGTGCTTCCGTTTTTTCGTTTTTAAACCTGAAACGAAAAAACGAAAAATTGAAATCCAACAAACAAAATTCGGATGTAATTTGCTTGTGTTGGTTTTGTTTTTGGTTTTGAATTGAGAAAGAAAAAACCGTTTTTTGTTGAAAACGAAAAAAGGAAAATTGAGCCATTTTTTCCTTTTTTCGTTTGTTGGTTTGGTCAGAAAAACACATTATACTTTTGGCCCCTGACCAATAATGTGGAGGGGCTTGTTGTTGTGGAAAATAATGTAGATCATGTAGATAACTACTGGTATTGTCAGCTTACGTTCCTCGGGGACATTTATACTAGATCATTTCAGACGGTGTTTACGTTTTCTTTCATTCTTTTTTGAATGTTTTATTTGCCATCTGGGTAGCTAACGTTGGCCCTGCTGGTAATAGTCACTTTTCCACCCATATCTTATAGTTGTGGGCTCATCATTAATGTTAGTTAAGAGTATCACAGGAGAGGGATGCTGCTGTGAATATCAGCACTGCTGTAATTCAGTCAGATGTGTATTTATAACATCAGTACTGCAGTTTACTGCTGCTTTACATTGTGCTATTCAGCATTCCACTGTATTGACAATAAACTGAACATCTAATTTGCAAATCAGAAACCAGTGCATTGTATATTATACATGCACTCCATAGTGAACATCATACATGTATACGTTTTTTTTTTTTTTTTTTTTGTAATTATATCATTTCATTTTATTCTTGAAATCATGTGTTTTTATAATCGGATACTCAGTGGAGTCTCATACTCTTTTCAGATGTGCTGCTGAAGTTTCTAAATCCCCCCTGGACCATCTGCCACATCTGCTGCTGCTGCCTCCACCTCAGCAACGTAGTCCACCTGGGGTGCAGCAGAATCAAGCGCTCCTCCTGGTGCCTCCACCTCAGCTACACCTTCATGAGAAGAGCCTGGCAGAACTTTACCCCAACATGTGGGCTGCACTGAGAATCTCTGCCACTCCTCCTGTTCCAGTGGCTTCTGCTGAAAGAAGCTTGATGTTTGATTTTCTGTACAATTTATACTTCATGTTAGGTATTCATATTGTATTTCATATATTCATTTAAGTTTGTAAGTTAGTATATTTATCTATAACTTATTATCCTGTTGACTATGCTGATTGGGAATTATCTTCCTTCAAATAAAAAAATTGTCAAAGACAAGTCTATCAAGTTTCTTGTTAGTATACAGTATACGCTGGCAATGCAAGGGGGCGCCACCTAAAATCTTGCCGAGGGCGCCGGACTGGTTAAGGCCGGGCCTGCCTCCAGTCCTGGTTAATCTGGACGACCACCTGACTCTGTGGTGAAGTTGGGAGAGCACCTCTAATAGTACAATTTACACCATCCTGCACATTACTACACATATGTTTCTAAATTTAACAGTTCACATTTGAAACAACTCTTACCATCAAAAAAACAGTCATGAAATTTAGCTGTTAAAGCTTCAGTTTTATGTACAACATTATTAAACTAACAATATGCTACTTAAAGTGTTATATCTAATGTTTGAGTTAACATGTCTCAGTTTAATGTTAACTCAACTTTCAACTTAAATTTTGTCAAACAATCATCCACAACTAAAATATATGAAAAAAATCAAATCCAGCCATGTCTCTCCTACCAGCTGTGTCTTCAGGCTGATCAGGAGCTGTGACTGTGTCCTCCTGGGAGCAGGTAAGAGCCAGCAGAGCTGCCACCAAACCTCTCCAGACCAGAGTGTGCAGGTGAATTCAGTCTCCTACCAGGAGGAGATGCTGGGAGTTTTGGTTCCATCCACTCTTGGCTCTGGCTTGTAATCTCGACAGCCCCCTGCAGGTCTGGAGTGGCTCTACCGGTGCACCAAAGTGCATCCAGAGAAGTGGTACTAAGATGGGGAAGGTGTAGCTCTAGGGGTGGACGAGACACAAATTTCACGGGACGAGATGTCTCGCGAGATTGAGTCCACGAGATCGAGACGACACGAGACCGGGGGGGGGGGGGGGGTGTTTGGTGCCGAGGTGTGGGGGGCAGCGCGGTACTCACATGCAGCGTCGAAGCATGGAGTTTCTGGTCAGAGTGCCCCTTGTACGGCCACGTTGCCCTCCGCTCTACACAGCGCCCTCGGCGGCCGCCTAGTTCCCCTATTCCCATTCAAACCGCGGCGCACAGACGACGCCATGACTGCATTTGCACTTCATGCCACTAGGTGCGCTGTTTGCATGTTCAACCTTATATTACACAGACACCACAGAGGAAGAAGGGCGCCGCGGCCGCTGCAGGCTCTCTCTGCATGCTGTTAGAAAAAGAGTGTGAGCCGGTAAGACATATCATTATATTGTCTTTGACAATTTTTTTATTATAGATCATTGATGCGATGCACCGTTTTTTCAATAAAAGAGAAGAACTGAACAATCGTTTCCACACATTTTCTTTACGTCGTATCAATTAAACTGTATCACATGTAGTTTGTGTACTCAAAAGACCAAGATTCCTTGCAGATAGAACATGCGCAGAACAGTATTTCATGTCCCTTTCGACCGGGTTTTTAAATATGAATAAGAGCACATTCAGGGTTTTGCACGTGTTTATATGGCTGTGCGCCATGTAATGTATCATTCCGTCAATATTCCAGTTAATAAAGAGTTGTTGCCTTTATATAAACGTACTTAATCTCGCGGCATTCGATCTCGCGAGATCTCGCGGCATTGCGATCTCGCGAGATCTCGCGGCATTGCGATCTCGCGAGATCTCGTCCCATCCCTATGTGGCTCTGTTCTATTTTATCATATCATGAACTGATTTTTGTTTGGAATAGTATAACACACTTTGTGTTGTTTTTTAAATGGACTGGACGACACTTAGACTACACGTACATGGCACTTTCTGCACTGCTCCAGCAGAACCCAAAGAGCTTTTCACTGCATTATCTGATGCTCAGAGACTCGAAGCTTCCACGGTGCATTTCACACTGGGGCCTTCAGAACAGATCCGCCTGAACCAATCCTCCTCTCAATAACTATTTTATGTCTACAAAAAACATCTTATTATACAGATATGCATATAAAGAGTTCTTGCATAGCAGATAGATACTTGTGCAGCCACAATAAATGCCTTTGCTGAAGTGCACAAGTCTGCTACTACATCTGTGCACATACGTACAATAAGCATCAATAACTTAATAAAACAGCAATATTATTTAGGAAAAGAGGAACATTTTACTCACCAAAATCCATCCTCCTTTCCTTCCTCAAAAAGAGTTCAATTGCTCTGTCATATAGATTATCTGTGCATTTCAGTTCCATCAGCAGATCTTTCTCGATTGCCATCAAGCAGCGCAGGAGAGGGACTTCAGTGGAAACTCTTCTTCTGACTGTGGTGCACGTCTAATCCACCAGGGGGTGCTGTGGATATTTGAGTTGAAGCAGAATAGATAAGAAGCAGAAGGAAGGTTGTGTTAGTGCCATCATTACAGAACAGAGCCCAGTTCAGACCTGCTAAAGAAAGGACCTGACACTGGTTGAACCTGGGAATTTGGTTTTGTGTCAGTTTCATGTCAATAGAAAAGGTGTGTCACGTTCCAGATTTTTAATCATAATCATTTAATCACTTTGACACATTAAAAATTTTCCAAGTTTCATTTCATTTTCGTTTTATAATTATTTTATAGTTCAGTGAGAGCTGGAAGAGTCAAATTCATCTTTACCTACTGACATTTAAAGACTGAAAACCAAAGAATCTGAGTCAAAACACTACAAAACACTCAAAGAATTGAGATGGAGACAGAAGACAGCTGTCTCTATATTTACTTGTTTGATTTTTTTTCTTTTTTTAATAAGTTGGGGGGGGGGGGGCTCTCCTGGGGGGGCTCTCCTGGCTTGTCTTGCACCATAGGGCTGGGTGACGGGGTGACCACCGTTTGCGGGTCGCCCTCTGGGAGGAAGTTCTCCTCCCCCTCAACGTCATCCGGACCCCTCTCCCTCCCTCTCACATTTACACACTCGTAGGGTTTTGGGAGGCGTGCTTGTCATGTTGGGTGTGGTGAGGGGGAATTTGAGTGGCTTCAATCACTGCACCCTTTGGTCTTATCTGTCTGCAGCTGTGGGGGGTGTCTGGATGTGGGATTCAGTTTTCCCTTGCCTTCTGGGGGGGTCTCCCACAGGACATGTTGGATGGCTGACGTGGGAATGTGAGTATGCTTGACTGTCTGATGTGAGTGGGAGGGTTTGGGAGGATCTGGGCTCTGGGACTGCCGCCAGTTTTCTGGGCCCTGACCGCCTCTCTGGCCTACGTCTGATCTTGTCAGTGATCAGAGGTCATATTTGCATGATCACAGTCACATTTTCATGATCACGCTGATCTTTAATCACTCTTCATATTCTGCATGTGGACTCGTCACCTTGTTGTCTTTTGGAGTGTCAGACTAATGGCTATCTGTTTTCGGTCTCTCCTGATGCCCTGGTTTGTAACTTGATACCTGGATCATCAGCTTAACTACCAGCTATGTTCTCTAACAAAGGATGCCCTCTGGTATATCTCTGTGCAGGTATAGTACCTGCTCTACTGGAGTGTTGGTTCCAATATGAAGGATTGTTGTATCTTCACTCTCGCTTCCTTCTCTCCACTCTTCTTTGTTCACTTGTTTGTTTGTTTGTTTCCTTCACTCTTTGTCTATCTTTCTGTCTTTTTGTTCCACTGTCACGTCCAGCAATATCATGTTCCAGCATCCAGTATCAAGAGGAGTTTCACACTATCACTCATTACACCAAAACACACTGCCGGATATGCTGGATTCCAATAGGCACTCACATTTATAAAGTCTGGAGTGAGAAAATGTGGATAAAAATACACAATTGTTGAAATTGTATTCAGAAATAGTGCACTCATTAGTCACAGACATGGAACAGTTGAGAATCAATTAGATGAAACTCAGTTTTACACCTGAGGAAGCAGCTGAATGTTTGCAGGAAAGTAAAGTGATGCTGCTTGATTTCCTGCAATGAAAACCAACTCTGACAGCCCCTCCCTTCTCTCCCACACTGAGTCACTGCCTCTTTCTCTTTTACAGACCTCGCAGCTGAGGGATCACTGACGTCTCTGAGCTGCAGAGGGCAGCATCTGACAAGCAGAACCAGTGAGGATCAGCGGTCACAGGACCAGGAAGTCAGAGGAGGGTTTGGCTTTAAACCGGCTGAGCAGAAAGAGAAACTATTCAAACACTCGCTGCTGTTGAGAGGAGAAAATGGCAAAGAGAGGAGCTCCGCTGGACCCAGAAAAGTTCTCTTGTTCCATCTGTCTGGATCTCCTGAAGGATCCAGTGGCAATTCCCTGTGGACACAGCTACTGCAGCGACTGTATTAAAAGCCACTGGGATGTAGAGAAGAACAGCGGATTCTACAGCTGCCCTCAGTGTAGGAAGAGGTTCAGGCCAAGGCCAAAACTGAAGAAAAACATCCTGTTGACAGGGTTAGCGGATGAGCTGAAGAAGTCTGAACTCCAAGTTGCTGGACCTGAAGATGCAGCCTGTGATGTTTGCTCTGGGAGGAAGCTGAAAGCCGTCAAGTCCTGTCTGGTCTGTTTGGTCTCTTTCTGTGAGGAACACCTCCAACCTCACTATCAATCTGCTGCTTTTAAGAAGCACAAGTTGGTGAAGCCCTGCATGAAATTCCAGGAGAAGATCTGCTCTCAACATGATGAAGTGATGGAGATTTTCTGTTTCACTGATCAGCAGAGTATCTGTTGCCTCTGCACCATGGACCAACACAGAGGACATAAAACAGTCCCAGCTGCAGCAGAAAGAAGCCAGAGGCAGAAGAAGCTGGAGGGGAATCGACTAAGCGTCCATGAAAGAATTCAGGAGCGAGCAAAAGCTGCGAAGCTACTTCAGCAGCGGATGGATGCCATCAATGTCTCTGCTGATGAAGCAGTGAAGAACAGCGAGGAGAGCTTCAAACAGATGATCAGTCTCATCCAGAAGAGGAGTGATGAGATGAAACAGCAGCTCAGATCCCAGCAGCAAACTGCAGTGAGTGAACTCAGACAGCTTCAGGGGAAAATTGAGCAGGAGATCACTGAGCTGAAGAGGAAAGACGTCCAGATGGAGAAGCTGGCACACACAGAGGACCACACCCAGTTTCTGCTCAGCTACCCCTCAGTGTCAGCACTCAGTGAGCCCACACACTCCTACAGCATCCAGACGACTCCTGTCAGATACTTTGAGGATGTGGCAGCAGCTGTGTCAGCGAGCAGGGAGAAACTGGAGGACATCCTGGGGCAGAACATTACGCTAACAGCCACTAAAGAGCAGCTCTTTCTACTACACCCACAGCCAAAGACCAGAGCAGAGTTCTTACAATACTCACAGCAGATCACTCTGGATCCAAACTCCGCACACCGAGAGCTGTTATTATCTGACAAGAACAGAAAAGTAATTTATACAGAAGAGGCCCAGCCTTATTCTTATCATCCAGAAAGGTTCAGGAGGTATCTTCAGGTTCTGAGCAGAGAGAGTCTGAATGACCGTCATTACTGGGAGGTGGAGGTGAGAGGAGAAGGAATTTTTGTCGCAGTAACTTACAAGAACACCAGCACAGCAGGGAGCTCCAATGAATGTGGGTTCGGATTAAATTCGAAATCTTGGGCTTTATTTTGTGATTCTAACAGTTTTAAATTCCGGCACAACAACAGACTGACTCCCCTCTCAGGTCCTCGGTCCTCCAGAGTGGGAGTGTACCTGGATCACACAGCAGGTGTTCTGTCTTTCTACAGCATCTCTGGAACCATGACTCTCCTCCACAAAGTCCAGACCGCCTTCACTGAGCCGCTACACGCTGGAGTTTGGTTTTATCCTGAAGAAGGAGATTCTGTAGAGTTCCTGAAGCCTCAGTAGAGGACTTCCATCAGATCATCAGGCGAGCTGAGTTATTGGAGAAAATCATGGCGCTGCAGCCATCAGTCTCCTCACTGATTCCTCAGCTGATGCTTTTCTAACAGTTGGACTCATTTTTAAAGCTGCCTTCACCTTTTATAACAGGATTTTCTTCTTCATGGACCACGGGAAGCTGCAGCTTTTCTAGCTTAGGACAGTTGACAAAGATTTTAGATTTTTTACATGATTGTGTTGATGAATCTTTCTGTTTTGCTGATTTTGTTTTTTCTGTGGATTTACTAGTGAAAAGGAAGCTGATAGTTTTGGGATTTTCTTCTGGTACAAAGTTGCAGTCAATTTGATTCGATTCGCTGGAAATATTTTGTGAACTACAAAAACACATTCAGGGTCTTAATTTTTGCCAAATGAGTTTTAAACTGTATAAATACAAACCTTGTTCACAGTTAAAGAATGGTTGAAGTTTTCATTCAGTTTTTTTTACAGTTTAGATTGGTTTTTTGATGTAAATTAAATTCATCTCTGTGTTTTGATTTTGAAGTATTTAACTTATGATCACAGTTTTTCCTTCGTTTATTTATTAGTAATTTCTCACCTATGAGAACACTTCAGAGTTTTGTTCATGAAGCTCATGGAGAGAATGTTCAGTATTTACCAAAACATAAAGAAATCATTGACTGAGAAGATGTGTCCACACTTTTGACTGGTACTGTTTATATTCAGTTGCTTCTATGTTTGTCTTTGAGCCTCATGTTGTAAATGAGAACCGCTTCTCATTTGACCTACCTGGTACATTAAAGGTGAAGTAAAAATTGAAGAAAATCAAGGAGAGTTGTAAAAAAATATTTTGATCAAGTTTAAGAATTAATCCTGAAACTGCTCATTAAGACCATTTTTACTCCGTTTTTATAATAAAAACATTGGAACAGTCGTCTCCTGTCTCTCTCTGAATTCTCTGACAGCTGACAGTTTGTAGTTTCAGTGTTTGCGGCCTCAAGAAGACACAGCTCCACCTCCCCCATCCCCCAGGCCTCCCTGTTGTTACCATGGCAACCAGTGCAGGCGTGCTCCAACAGTGACTCGGCACTTTTCAACCTTTGGAGCTGCTGCCTGTTTGGAGGATTTTCAGTCACTTCTAGACTTTTGAAACAGTTGAATGTTCATCAGTCTTTTGTCCCAAGGAAAGAAATTCTCAGAAAATATTTTGCGTTTGTCTTTTTCATTTGTGCAAAGCAACAAACTGATTTTTGCTGTGTCTTTTACAGTAAAAATCATTTCTTTTCGGAGCGGCTTGGGGGGATTTTGAGTTTTACCAGGTAAAGATGAGTCATACTATTTCAGCTCTCAGTGACTCATTGTTGCTTAAGTCATGGCACACAGCCTACTTTCTTCCTTTGACAGGCTACCAAATCAGTCATGACTCCTCCTGCTGGCGTCTGAAATAGTGAGATTCTGCAGAGAAGCTTGCTTCTGGCAGTGTCAGATGTAAACAATGAAACAGTAATTCTACCCAGTGGTAAGCAGAACTAAGCGCTCTAGAGCTTGTTACACTCATACAGTCTGTGGTTATACTACAAGATTATTGTGTGGGGTGAATGGAGGGCTGTAGAGGGATAAAGGAGGCTGGTAATGTTTAACTCACTACAAAAATACATTTAAGGGTTGAAATTTTACCTGACTGAGTTTTAAAGGGAGGGAGATGTTCACATTGCAGACGCCATAGCTTGAGCTTCCCTGGCAGTGGGATTGTTTGACTTCCAGCACGTTGATGATGTCCTGCCTTGGTTTCTCCACTTGGTCTTTGCCCCTGAGGCTGCATTAAACCATCTGCCTGGGCTTTCAACGGGCTGCTCAGACACCACTGCTATTTGGGTTTTCACCAATGCAGAACTTCATATTTTTCAGCTCACTGAGATGCTCTGTCTGATGTCACCCAGGCCCACGTCATGTTCTGCTGCAGCTCTGAAGTAAGCCACCCTGCACGCTGCTGATGTGGTCGGGTTGGTCATGTCATCCATACAAGCTCAGGCAGGCAGAAGGCAGATCCTGTTCTCAGTTTGGTTTCCCCCTGCCCCCCTTCTTGAAGCTCAGATAATGACCTCCGAGGCCATTGTAAAAGCCAGTAGTGAGACTGTACAGCTTGGCATGATGCCAACATCTGCATGGTGCCAGTCAGTCAAGCCCAGTAATATCTCAAACTAAGTCACTTTATTTTCATTTGATGCTTGAAGATACCAGGGTGTACCCAAAAAAAAAACGGAATTTGATTATAACTTTTTATTTATGACATTTCAAAATAAAACACCACCGTCGCCTTCAAAATAGTCTCCATCCGCATTAATGCAGCGCTCCAGCCGTGTCTCCCACTTCACCAATGCGTCGTCAGACCCGCGCGTAAAAGTGCCATTTTTTGCCGGCTGCGATTTTCCTGTCACCTCCTCCACATCTGTAAACCGCTGTCCCTTCATCTCTTTCTTCAACTTGGGGAATAAGAAAAAGTCACTCGAGGCTACATCTGGCGAATAAGGCGGATGGGAGAGGAGATTCGTCTCATTCTTCTCCAGAAACTGCGTGACGCGCAGCGCCGTGTCCGCTGGCGCTCTGTGGTGGTGGATCAACCGGGCTCCACTCCGCCACTACGCGGGCCGCTTCCTCCTCACATCCTCACGGAGCCGTCTGAGGACTTCCATGTAGTAGTCCTGGTTTACAGTCTGACCTGGAGGGACAAACTTGCTGTGGACGAGAGCCTGGACAGGGGAAAAGCAGCTCAGCATTGTTTTCACGGCTGAGCGTACCTGACGCGCGGACATCTGGCCCTTTTTAAACCACCCGAACCACTCATGGACCTGATTCTTCGCCAGAGCATCATCCTTGTAGGCTTGCTGCAACAAGGTGAGTGTTTCTGCTGCTGTTTTTTCCCAGCAAAAAGCAGAATTTAATGTTTACGCGCTGCTCTGGCTTTCCGGTTAATGTCGCCATTTTGGAAAAAATCGCAGACCTCCTCTGCACTCTGTTGCTATAAATAGCGCCTGACAGGCGTCAGTGTAGCTCTCGGAGCTCAAATTTCTCACAGATGTGCACGAGGCTTACCTGCAGCACATCTGACAGCCAGAAGTCGGAACTCATTATTATTATTGTTTTCTGACCAAATTCCGTTTTTTTTTGGGTACCCCCTCGTATAGTTATTATTTTTCTTTTTTGAATTATATCTACTTGACTTTGATACCATTTAAAATCATATTCATGTCATCATCGGTTTTTCAGCAATATTAATACTAATTTAGATTATACCTGCTCCATTTGTGAACCACTTCATTTAGTTTATTTCACACAGCATTCAATCAATTTTACAATCTAATTTAAGTTATTCAGTTTTAACAGGTTTTAGGTACTTCATCACTACAAGTGTGACTTTTTTCAGCCCTTGATTCATTTTTCATTCCATCCCATGAATGTGTAGCTTGAAAACCTGTTAGTCTCACTGTTAATGTACAATCAGACTTGCCAGTAGTGAAGGGGTTGAGAACATTTCTCTTTTAATTATCAACACAAAAAACTACAAGAAGAAAAAACTGCATTTCTGTGCAAAACTGAAACAAGCACCGCAGGAATGCCAAAACTAACACACATGTTAATATCAAGCTAAATGTCTTTTTCAGTTCAAAAATGAATAAACAAGTAAATAAGCACCTCTATAGATTCCTTTGGTAAACAAATTCATGAAGATCTCTGGAATCAAAGTCTCATGAAAACCTACTCCATCTTCAAAGTGTGTCAGTGTGAAACACGATACACAGAGAAATGGCATCTTGTGTCTGTTGCCGTTGTTTTGAACTTTGCCTCAAATGGTTTGATGGGCCGGTGATGCAAGTGTTCATTTGTGAGTCCCCCGCCATCCTGGTTCTTCACTACATTTATCAAGGAGAACGTAGGTTCACAGTGGCAGGTTGAGCCAAACATCGACAGAACGTGAAGCGCTATCTTCTTCAGCAGAGAGAAATTAGTTGCTGTTATCATCTCTGTCCAGAGGGTGATGGCGTCACAACACCAGCTCACAGTGTTGCTCTCCCTGAAGCTTCAGACTTAGGTTTTTCAGATGAGATGTTTTGTCAGTCAAAATGCCACAGCTTCCATTTCTCTAGAATAAGCAGCAAATCCACGAACCGTAGAGTCTCTGCTGTGCATTCTTCAGTTCTTCAGGATCAATGTGGAGTTTGCAGTCCAGGTCAGGTCTTCACTGATGTAGGTGCCCAGGCACCATCTCTACCCTGTCCCCACTGAATGTGATGGGCTATGTGTCTGCTTTACACCTCCTGAAGTTGACTATAAGTTCCTTCCTCTTGGAGGTGTTGAGGGTGAGGTTGTTGGTAGTGCACCGGTCTGACAGTCGCTCCACCTCCATCCTGTAAGCAGTTTCATCTCCTCCAGAGATGGGACCCACCACCTTGGTGTCATCTGCGAACTTGGTGAAAGTGATGTTCGGGTGGGTGGGGGTACAGTCATGGGTGTAGAGGGTGTAGAGTAGGGGGCTTAGCACACAGCCCTGTGGAGAGTCAGTACTGGTGCTCAGTGCCGATGACGGGTGGGGTCCTACTCTCACCCTCTGGGAGTCTGTCGGAAAGTCTAAAATCTAGGAGCAGATGTTAGTCTGCTCGGGATGATGGTGTTGAAGGCCGAGCTGAAGTCCAAGAAGAGCAGTGTCACATAGCTCCCTCGCTGTTCCATGTACGTCAGCGTGGTGTGCAGAGCGGTGGCGATGGCGTCCTCTGTAGACCGGATGACTCTGTAGGCAAACTGGTGTGGGTCGAGAGAGGGTGGAAGGCATGAGGTGAGATGACTCCATACCAGTTTCTCAAGGCACTTCATTATGATGGGCACGAGTGCCACTGGCCGATAGTTGTTGAGACTGCTGATATTGTTCTTTTTCAGCAGAGGAATTATAGTGGAAGTCTTTAAGCAGGGTGGGATGGAGCACTGGGTGAGGGACTGGATAAAAATGCTGGTGAAAACCCCAGCTAGCTGGTCTGCACAGTCTTTCAGCATCCTCCCTGTCACACCGTCAGGTCCAGCAGCTTTCCGGGGTTCACTGCCCTCAGAGTCCTCCTCACGTCCTCCACCTGCACAGTGAAGGTCTGGCTGTGGAGGAATTTTTCCTGTACTGCGGGCCCTGCTGGTGGCTTGGTCTCGAAGCGGGCAAAGAAGCGGTTAAGCTCCTCTGCCAGCGACACGTCCTCAGAGATTGTGGTGGTATTGCTGGATCTGAAATTTGTGAAGTTCTGGACTCCTTGCCACACCTGCCGGCTGTTGTTGCTGCTGAAGTCCTCCTCGATCCTCTGCTTGACCACGTACGTGGGAATGAAGCCTAAGAATGCATGCTCATTTCTGTGAGTTCAGCTTCCTGCTGCAGCTTCAGCTCATCCATCTCTGTTCACGAGGGATCTGGCATCTGAAAGAAAAACGCTGGGCAGCGGTGGCTTGTGTGGCCATCTCCGAAGTTGTGCGAGGGCGCCGGCCCAGCAGCCTCGCTTTTGTTTTTTTCTCCTTGCGCCGTCTCCTTCGCCTGATCTACGGGGAGCCCGGTGTTTGGGCTATGACCAGCCAGTGGTGGGGCAAGGGTCCTTAGAAAAAAAATTCACCGGGCCTCCCATCCGTGCACACCGAAGAAAAATTTTTTTGCACACAATTTTTGAGACTGGGCAACGATTAAATTCCTTGATCGTGAGTAATTGCACCCCAATCCTGGAGTTAATCATGATTAATCAGGATAAAAATGGCTCATATGAAGTCTGCCAAGGCCATTCAAAATGTGTGTGTGTTACATAAATAAGAAATAATTCCTCAAGAATGATTTTCTGTTTATTCAGTTATACATGAATAATCAGCAGGCATCACAGGTAACCAATAGGTAATTTGACACAGTTCCGTGTTCATGTGTCATCAACCAAGTCACAACCAAGTCATAAACAGACAAAAAAGGGAATTTTCTTATGAGCGCACACTTCCTCAAACTTCATCATATCTCCGACTCTCAGACAGAGAAGGCAGGATAAATTCAGTCACGCCGAATTGTGCCTCATCCTTATCTTTTGTGTTGCCCTGAAAGCAATTGTTTTCTGTCATAAGTTCATGTGATTAAAAAATGGTTAAATATGTTTTAAAATGTTTTAAAAAATTGTTAAAAAAGTGTAAATATTGATCCAGAGATCTTCTTGGTGCAAATTTCATCATTATTTATGCATGTTGTATAAAAATACGGAGACATGATCGTACTTACGATTTTTCCGCGTCACTTCCGGTTTGCCCGCGCGACTTCCGGTTTCAGTTTCGATCGCAAACGACACCCATGTGGAGCTGAGCAACATGTCTGTGATGATCTAATGCCATCCACTTTGAATCTTGAACAAGGCAATGCCGTAAGTGTGTGAGTTTGTTGTCATATGGCTTACCTTTTAAATTTTTGTGTTATTTCATGATGATGAGAAGATTTGTGCAGAGCTGATGCTCTTTGTTTTGTGATGTATTTGTTGAAGGAAATGTTCTTGTATTTTACAGTTTTTACCAACTGGAGAGAATTAAAGTTTCAAAACGCTCCCTGTGGTCCTAGTTCTTCTCTCGCGGTTTAACTCGGTGTCATATCGATGACGCTACATCTTTATTAAGCCAGATTGTGTGTTGAAGGAAAATATACTTTGTTTGCATGTTTTCAGCGCCTGAAGAAAGCCCAGCAGGAGAAACGGTGCACCGGCAAAACACGTAATTTAAGTTTGAGTTTCATTTTTTTTTTCTATTTGCGCTCCTGATTTCAGTTTGTGCCTTATACCAGCCTCGTGATTTTTCTGATAATTTGGCCAAGTTCAATATGGCAAATAATGAGGAATAGACTGTGTTTTACCGCTAAAAGCGTGTTTTTTTTTTTTTATGGTCAGCAGGAGTGTGCTCTCATGGCGCAGGACAGGTTCGCCTTGTTCACACCCCCACAGTGTTGTTCAGTCAGACTGGGCCAGGCAGACATCCACACTAAAATATATCAAAGTTGTTGCATAGCTTGCATGTGCAGACATAGCTCCCAAACCCACCTTTGAAAAGCAAAGATTAATGGCGACATTTTTTTTCATGCATTACCGCGCGATAAGAGTCTCGCGGTAATGCAGCACGCTACCGCCGTTAACGGCCCAGCTGTAATATGTATACTGAAAAACTTACAACTCCTAATCTCTTCTATTAGATCCAGGGACCAACAGAAGTCCTTGAAAGCCCTGGCTTATCAATAATTATACAATAAACCTTGCGGCTCGCCTGATTGACGCAGACATCGCTAAAGGCTGATAGGGCCGTGCGGGGCCCCCCAAGGGGGTTTGCTACGTCGTCGTTTCATAATTGCATCATAAATGCCGATTGTTGTCGTTTCTGTGCAGCACTTGTATTAACACTTGGGGTACCCAGTCTCTTAGGGGCCTCCTTGTGGGGGCCCCCTAAAAGCCAGGGCCCCAGGCAGCCTGGTTTGCCTGTTGGCACGCCCCGCCTCTGTGACCAGCGATATGTTGTGCACATTTCTAAAGTCCTTGATTATGCACTGTTCACTCCATAATCCAATGTGGAAAAGATCCTGTTGGCTGTAGTTGATAAATGCCCAGCAGGTCGGGCAGAGAAAAAACAAACACACAAACAAAAACAAAAAAACACACTGACAATGACAGGAGCTCTGTGCCACTGCATCTATGCACGCCGCCATCGTTGCACCAGGTTCAGCACAAAGGCCTTGCTTTGGTCGGAGGGAGAATGAAGGCAAACTTTTCTGTCAATTCTTCTTTGAATTGCCGATTTTCACGGTCCACTTTACTTTTCCCAATAAACTTTGAACAAGTCATTTTTGTCCAAACAAAACTCCAACAGCTGGCAGAATGTAAGCATGTCTGCTCTAAAAGTGAAAGTGAAAATTAAAAATGTCTCAGCAGCAAGTGACGAAGGAACAGGCTGTCAGTTAATCATCAGCATGTGGAAAAGTACCGTATGAATGAACTCTGCCTGGAGGGCCACCCCTTTCTCACACTCCGTCACTGCCTCCTCCTCTTTCACAGATCTCACAGCAGACGGATCACTGACGTCTCTGAGTTACAGTAAAGCTCGTCACCTGCAGAACCAATGAGAATCAACGCTCACAGGAGGAGGAACCAGAGGAGGGCTTCGCTATAAGCTTGCTAAGCAGGAAGAAAAACCATTCAAACACATGCTGTTGTTGAGAGTAGAAAATGGCAAAGAGAAGAGCTCAGCTGGATTCAGAAAAGTTATCTTGTTCCATCTGTCTGGAACTCCTGAAGGATCCGGTGGCGGTTCCCTGTGGACACAGCTACTGCAGCAGCTGTATTAAAGGACACTGGGATCAACAGGACAACAGGGGATTCTACAGCTGTCCTCAGTGCAGGAAGAAGTTCAGACAGAGACCTGACCTTGAGAAGAACTTCCTGTTAGCAGAGCTAGCGGAGGATCTGAAGAAGCCTGAACTCCAAGCTGCTGCAGCTGATCTCTGCTCTGCTGGACCTCAAGATGTGTCCTGTGATGTTTGCTCTGGGAGGAAGCTGAAAGCCGTCAAGTCCTGTCTGGTCTGTTTGGTCTCTTACTGTGAGGAACACCTCCAACCTCACTATCAGTCTGCTGCTTTTAAGAAACACCAGCTGGTGGAGCCCTCCAAGAAGCTCCAGGAGAAGATCTGCTCTCTTCACGATGAGGTGATGAAGATTTTCTGTTGCACTGATCAGCAGAGTATCTGTTACCTCTGCACCATGGACCAACACAGAGGACATGAAACAGTTCCAGCTGCAGCAGAGAGGAGGCAGAAGCAGAAGGAGCTGGAGGAGAGTCGACTAAACATCGAGCGGAGAATCCAGGAGAGAGAGAAAAACATGGAGCTGCTTCGGCAGCAAGTGGAGGCTATCAATGTCTCTGCTGATGAAGCAGTGAAGAACAGCGAGGAGAGCTTCACCCAGATGATCAGTCTCATCCAGAAGAGGAGTGATGAGGTGACGCAGCAGCTCAGATCCCAGCAGCAAACTGCAGTGAGTAGACTCAAGGAGCTTCAGAAGAAGCTGAAGCAGGAGATCAGTGAGCTGAAGAGGAAAGACGTCCAGCTGGAGCAGCTGGCTCACACAGAGGACCACACCCAGTTTCTGATCAGCTACCCCTCAGTGTCAGCACTCAGTGAGCTCACACACTCCTACAGCATCCTGACTGCTCCTGTCAGATACTTTGAGGATGTGGCAGCAGCTGTGTCAGAGAGCAGACAGAAAGTACAGGACATCCTGAGAGAGACAAGGACAAACATCTCACTGAGAGCTGCTGAAGAACTTGCAGCCAGAGACCAGAGCAGACTTCTTCCAATATTCAAAAGAGATCACACTGGATCCATCGTCTGCATACAGATATTTACTATTATCTAACAGAAACAGAAAAGTATCTTTAACATGGTGTTATGGCAATTTTATTTAATAAAGGGCATCCGCCGGTGAGTTCGTTTTGGTATCTTTTATTATGCTGTACAGCAGGAGAAGTCACGCAGTCAACAGAGTAACAGAGTGAGTTCTGCCCTCGCAGGGGCGTGCAAGCCTCTAATAACTATCTGCTACGTTCACTCCCAGGGGCCTTGACTGCACCCAGCCGTAGGCTGGACACAGGAAGACTCCCACGAGTGCCGCAGCTGCTACGCTAAGATTATCAGGAAAAGTAAATTCTAGACAAAGCATTCATGGTTCCCCACACATCTGAGTGTGTGAGCTACGGTTGTTTACAAAAATACCTCTGCGAGCACTACAAGTGAGAAAAAGCATGCATACATGAGAAATTTCCATTACATTCCCCCCTTTTGATTAAATCAACCACGGTTTAATCAACTTCAACACATGGGAGATGCCAACAGACACCCCACATCAGTCAATCAACCCCAAATCATCAGCATCATCATCATCAGAATCATCAGAAAGGTGAGCGAACAAGGATGCAAACAGTTCAGTGGAATGAAGCAAAGTATAATGAGCCAAAGTAGCTGTGAACATGCGAGCAACCAGACAACGGACCAGGGGAATAATGCAGCAGGAGAAAACCCCCAGAATCGACAGGAAAATAGCAAGCATGCCAGCAACCTTAGTAAGCCAAGCTCGCCAGCTGCCCTCAGTCAGCCATCCCAGAAGTCCCATCCAGACAAGGGGACACCCGTTTCCTGAGAGCTCAATTCAGCAAGCAGAGAAGACAGCTGAGTGTCTACGTTAGTCATGTTCTCTGAGATGTCAGGAACCCAGGAGCAGTGCTGATCACCTATGAGAGGGCAAACCCCCCTTTCTTTTCAAGAAGGAGGTCCAGGGCCACTCTGTTCAGCAGGCCCAGGACACACAGCCTTCTGCTCCTCCATGAGGAGGTCAAATCCATCAGTAACAAGACTAGTGAGGCTCTCATGCTCTCATGCTGGTTATGAATGGTGCCATGCTAAGGGAAGACACCTCCTTAGAATGCTGCTGAAAAGGAGAGGGAAAGGGTAAGGGTAAAACTAAGGCTAAGGCTAAGGCTAAGGGTAAGGGTTAGAGTGAGAACCAAGGATGTTGCAGCTCTGTGCCAGTGCTATTCCTGCCTGCATGCAGAAATGTGTAGAGAGAATCCTGGAGATAAACAGAAACAAGGAATGGTAAAGTCTTAGCGGATGCAGCATAAGGCTTAAAGCACAAACAGTACAGTTGGCATCATGTGACTCTGGAGCTACCGCAGGGGCAGCTCTCCACCACAGGCTGTCCTGGAGTCCTGTGAGGTCCACCATACGTCTGCAACGAAGCAGGGGGGCCACTGTGGTTTGGGGCAGCAGCACCCTCAGGAGCAGGCGTGGAGAGGCGGCCCTTCAGCCAGGAGGGGAAGGGCCCTGTGATGGTCTGTCTGATCTGAAACAGAGTCAGCTCCACGAAGTCCACCATCAGGTGGTCACAGGGTACTCAGGTGGCGTTCCCCATGGCGTTCTCCTCGCCTTGCCTTGTGAGCTGCACACACCAAACACTCTATAGTGCTGTTCTGCCACCACTGAGAACTTCCCAGAAAACCACAATGATGTGAGCTGTTGGGAATGATAAGGCCTGATGTACCATTCCCCCCTCAGAACCACCATGTACACCAAGAATATATCACATCAGAATGGGTTAGTCTGTTAATCGAAGCTCCGAGCGAGAAAAAAAAACTGTCCTCATTCCCCAGAAAGTTGGTGAGAGTGTAAAGGAGGGGCTGAGCAGTCTGAAGAGACAGCTCCATGAAAACAACCTCAAACACAAGCTGCATGTTATCAACATGTCCTTCAACGCCGTCCATTCCCCCGGCGTGAATCCCAAACAACCTGAGCCTGGTGGTCAAAACAGCGCATCGTGAAGCAAGCTGCTAATATAGAAGGAACATTATCATTTTACCAGAACTATCAGAACCATAACATCACAGTTTGTTCAATATCAGAAACAACGAAATGACAGGTCGAGACAGAAAAGTGAAGGAAGACTGCAGGGCCCGGGACGCGTCCAGTGCATCTGGAGTCCAGGAAACCTGCAAACATGCAGTCAGAGACCTAATGGGAGCAATAAAATCAAAATCATTTGGAATAAACTGTCGACAGCAGGAATACATTCCCAGGAAAGAGACAACCTGTTTCCTGGTGAGTGGATTTGGTGTGAAATCAGGTGTATCATATGGACCGTCCGTCTCAACTAAACACCTTCAGCAGTTATTCACGCCATAACACATCCAATACCTGTAACCACCGTCATCATCCAGGACGTGTCAATGTGACACTTGGCCTCAGTGTTACTCAGCAAGGTTTAGCTGAGCTACATAATCTTTGTTCAGTCCACAAATATTCCAGCTAAAACAGATGGAGGTGGAAGTTCCATCTGTGTCAGTGGATCTTGAAACTGACATTTGATTGAGGGTTCTTGTAGCCAATCATAAACAAACCTTCACTTAAAGGTCTAATACATGATTTTCTCGAAAAGACGAAGCCCCAAGTCTGTTACTCACTTTTTGAACAACGCGCATGCGCCAGACCATCCGCCCGGCTCTCCTGCTTCTCCCAGGAAACGCGGAAGTGTACGAGCGCGATCTCCGCTTCTCCGGCGTGCACGGCTCTGTTTACAGTTTCTGCGATCCGCCTCGCTCATAAATAAAGCTTTTTTCCCGAAACAGTTACAGTTTCATTATGTCAGACTCGCCATCGGTAAGTACTAGCTCAGAAGCTCACCGGCTACATAAACACTCTGAATGCGCAAAAGGGAGAAGTTGATTGGGCGCAAGCACGGAGAACCGCCTTACGAAAGCAGCTCGTCAGAATGATTGACAAAAGGACCCACCAATTATTTAGGTGATCCACCCGGAAATCAAAATCATGTATTATACCTTTAAATAAGTTCTCTTGTGTGTTTAGCATTGGTATATTTTCTCCATAATACGTACAGATAAACATAAAGTTCACAATATTAAAGCATGACATCTTAAATAATTTCACTAAGACGATGAGCCTCACAGCCTGTGGTCAGAGCCACAGCGCTATGGGGGGAGAAGTGACCCATAAGGGAGGCAGCCTGCTGCCTCTTCTTTCTCCCTTTATCAGGATTGATCAGTTCTGTTGACCCACTAATATTTCTCCCTTGAGAGTGACGAGACACAATCATCACCATTTGAAAGTTGATAAAATAACTTTGGGAATTCCAATTACCTCTCTTTTTCTCTGTCTGTGTGGTTTTGTAAGTGTCCGTGTGTGTGTGTGTGTGTTCATGCTCTGACCTCGGCGATCAGCCAGCAGTCAACATGTCGTCATCACGTCGGAAGTTTCCACGTTCGTAATCAAAACCCCATCGCCTCCACAACCTCCTCAACCGCCAGCCGCCCCGCCTCCAGCCTCTGGAGCAGCTCCCTCCATTATTGTGTCCACTGCTTCCACAGCCACAACAGTTTCTCCCTCTCCCCTGCATTAAAAAAAGTCTCAGCAGAAAGAGAAGAACAGAATCACCACATGTCCTCACAGGCTCAGGAAAAAACAATTTCTCCCTAAATCTGTGTCAATCTGAGTCCCTCTAGTTGTGTGTGTGTGTGTGTCTGTACTTCCCGCTGCTGTGAAGCTGCTCCCCTCAGGTCAGCGCGGCGCGGCTGGCAATGGAGGATCGGGATTGTGGATCGGAGCGATGGGGGTACCTGCAGGAATTTTCTAACAAAACAAACAAATGCTTCCCAGACAGAAAACAAAACAAAAACACATTAGTATATTATTTTGTACTAAACTGTCTGATCGGTGCATCTTCAACCTCACATCATCAGCTCACTAGGCTGTGTGTGATGCTGTCTCTCAGGCCTCTGCAGTTGTTTCTTGTTCAGCTGTCCTCAGCTCCTCAGCTGATAAAGATGCAGCTACTGAATGAACTGTTTGTTTTACAGTTCGCTTTGGAGGGTCTGAAATAAAAAAAACCCTCTCAAGATTAAATTAATAAGGTTTTACATTCTGATCCTAACAAAGTGAACTTTTGTTCCGTTTGTTCTTGAAAACACAATTTCATACGTGGTTATTCGAGCATGCTCATTGGAACATGTACTTCAGCGGAGGTCTTACGATATGCTGAGAGAGATGGCGAATATTGGAGGGTTGGATCAGCAGTCGGCTGAAATCACGCGTTGTCGCACGAACCGTCCCAAATCATTCCATTGCCCATCGCGGGATTTGGCAAGGGAACTTTGGAAATATTTGTGAGAACCTGAAACATTAAACAAAGACATCTGGACAGTAGACAGACATACAGACGCTGCGCACTGAGTCCTGTCAAAAAAATGTTGATATAATCAAATCACTGTCAAAGTCCTGGAAAAAAACATTGTTCATAGTCAACATCACGTCCTGTATGCACAGTGCATATAATATGCACTGGGGTTTGTCTGAAGTTTTAAATTTGCGGTTGATGTGAGCACCATCTCCAGTTTGATCATCGACTGTCAGTCAGAGTCATCGGGCAAAGTTTAGACAATAAGAACATGTCGCATCTCAGTGGACATGGAAAGCTTTCTTCTATTACCAGGAGTCAACATCCAATTCACCGTCCCAGAATCAACCAAGTTTATAAAAATAAACTAAAATAAAAATCCCACAGGTTTCCGTGTTATCTTGAGCGTGAGCATGGGAAACCTCAGATGTACATCAGTAATTGTGCATGAAATACAATTAATCAATGTGTTGTTTTTTTGTATTCTTTTCAAGCTCTGCTACTCTATCCTGACCCTGTGCAAGCTGTGTATCAGTGCAAAGCGCTTCTTCATTGCGGTTAGCGGGTTGTGTGTTGTTTTGCGTACGTCACCCATGCCATCAGTGAGTGGTGATTTCATCTTCTCAGTCCGAATGTCCTCCGTCAGTCGGATGAGAATTCAGCGTGACCCGGTGTCCCCCCTTCTTGTGCTCCTCTGCCTGGTTCTCCACACCATCGTCCATGTCCACAGTTCTTATGTGGGCAGTTACGGACCCAGTGTCCAGTCTGTCCACCAGCTTCACCCTGGCGTCCTCCGTCCCCGTCAGGGTGGTTCTTGTAGCTTGAGCCCTGAGGAGAGTTGCTTTGGAAGAACCATGAATGATGTTGTGCTGTTGGCTCGGTTTTTACTTCCATCATTCATCCAGGATGTGGTGCTTTCCAGCGCCGATGTGTTGGGAGTGTCTGACAGACCAGACCACTCCTTCAGTAGGAAGTCGATGCAGAGGTGGAGTTCGACACGTCAGAGAGGGTGGGTGTAGAGTAGAGCAGAGGCCATGGTGGTTGGATGGATGTTTGAAGGGGAGGAGTCCAGTCACTTTCCTCACACATCCGACGTCCAGTACGAATCAACCTCAAAAGAGAGCAGATGGCACGGAGACACATGTATCTGTAGTAAAACCTTTTCATGTCCCTCATGATGTTTTCTCTCCCTTTTCTCTCCCTAAGCGGATGTCCCTCTGCTTTCTATCTCTGCTTCCAGCTTCACTCATCCAAAGTGACTTCTCAATCTTCTTTTTATCCCTGGTTTTCCTGTTTCCCAGTGAACATTTTAGCAGAACCAGTCACTGTCTCATTCTCAAACTTCCCCCCTTTGGGGAACCCAAACCATTCACTCAATTCTCTCACACGTCCCACACACTCGGGCCCATACCTTCCTGACATGTCATTACATATTGGGGTGTCTGGAGGACTCTTCTCTTTAACAGATCTGTTACCCATTTTCAATTGGACGTCTCCAACGGCCTTTTCGCCTCTACGGTCCCAGCCCAGACCCGAGGGTGCAAAAGTGCTAAAAAACCCTCTCCAATCTCTCTCCCACTCCAAACACTAAACACTCTGGGAGAATTGAAGTTTTATGCTGTGTATTATAGTGACCGGCACTACATCAGTCACTCGCCCTCCAACCAGTCCAATATGGAAAGAACTCACCGGGTGCTTGTAGGAGTTTCCCCGAAAAGGAGGGAAACCAGTTCGTGGATCCTAGCGGTGGTCCGGACGGTAGGCTCAGACCCAGTCCCCATAGAGTCCGTCAATGGTGGCGGGGCTGCAGCAATTTGTCCGCAGGATGGCCAATCACCAGGTCTCTGTCCTCCGCCGGATTCCACTCGTAGGATCCTGTTCGTGACGCCAACTGTTATGGCAATTTTATTTAATAAAGGGCATCCGCCGGTGAGTTCGTTTTGGTATCTTTTATTATGCTGTACAGCAGGAGAAGTCACGCAGTCAACAGAGTAACAGAGTGAGTTCTGCCCTCGCAGGGGCGTGCAAGCCTCTAATAACTATCTGCTACGTTCACTCCCAGGGGCCTTGACTGCACCCAGCCGTAGGCTGGACACAGGAAGACTCCCACGAGTGCCGCAGCTGCTACGCTAAGATTATCAGGAAAAGTAAATTCTAGACAAAGCATTCATGGTTCCCCACACATCTGAGTGTGTGAGCTACGGTTGTTTACAAAAATACCTCTGCGAGCACTACAAGTGAGAAAAAGCATGCATACATGAGAAATTTCCATTACACATGGCAAAAACAGCCTAATGCTAATCATCCAGACAGATTCATGAGGGAGTACCAGGTTCTGAGCAGAGAGAGTCTGACTGGACGTTGTTACTGGGAGGTGGAGTGGAGAGGAAGAGGAGTTTATGTAGCCGTCACCTACAAGAACATCAGCACAGAAGGGAGCTGCAGTGAATGTGGATTTGGATTTAATGACAAATCTTGGGCTTTATGTTGTCACTCTAACAGCTTGACATTTTGGTACAACAGCACAGAAACTCTCGTCTCAGGTCCTCGGTCCTCCAGAGTGGGAGTGTACCTGGATCACACAGCAGGGATTCTGTCTTTCTACAGCGTCTCTGCAACCATGACTCTACTCCACAGAGTCCAGACCACCTTCACTCAGCCACTATATGCTGGCGTTTGGCTTTATCCTGAAGAAGGAGATTCTGTCACATTTGTGAAACCTCAGTAGAGGACTCCATCAGATCTCCTGGTGTAGTTTTCCAAAGGAGCCTCCACATTTTCTGATCTGAGAAGTTGAGATTTCTGACAGGAAGAAGATTTGAAATCAACAGATGGTCGGCTGTCGTCTCAGAGACTTTCTACATGGACAAAAGTATTTGAGATGAGTGTGGAGAGACAGAAACAAGCTGAGTTCGTGGATGAATCTTGGGAGCTGCAGCCATCATTCGCCTCATTGATTCCTCAACAGATGCTTTTCTTGTGGGTCTCAAAGGGCAGCCATTTAATTGGCTTGTTGTGGTTATTTACATCTCAAGTTTCTTGTGAACCGTGACACGAAATATGCTCCACTAGAAAATTACAACAAAATGGACCATACCACGGAAAAGGTCAATGGACTGTATTGAGGCAAGCTGGATCCTGTTCCCAAGGCTCTTTGCCTAGAAAAGAATTTGTGAGATTGGTGGAATAGATCTACATGAACAGCTTCATTGAACCACAGATGGAAATGACTTGCCTCAATTCTCCATAGCCTGAGCTCATCCTGTATCTATTTAACGGTGTTAATTATTATACTGGTGAGGAATTTAGGAATGTAAAATCTCTAAAGGTTCACATTATTATTTCGTTTGCAGTTTTATCTGCAGATCATTTGAATAGAAATCATATTGTCAGCAATGTCTGTGTGCACCTTTTGCCATTGGCAATTTCTTAGCACTGTCTCAGGAAGAGCACAAAGTCAATGTACTGTACAACACTTTTCTAATGAACAGAAGAGAATTAAGAAGTGCTAAGACTTTAGTGTTGTGTGTGAAAATTGATAAGTTGTGACTGAACTGGCAATGAATGCCAAGAATAAATGATAAAAAATCGCCAGAGGAACATTGAAGGTCATGA
Source organism: Salarias fasciatus (assembly GCF_902148845.1). Lineage (NCBI taxonomy): Eukaryota > Metazoa > Chordata > Actinopteri > Blenniiformes > Blenniidae > Salarias > Salarias fasciatus. The sequence continues at coordinate 23,590,883 of NC_043747.1, read as the reverse complement.
CTATTTTATTAAAAACAACTGAAACTGATGTGACCGGGTGGTTTTGTATTTGAGAAAATTCCCACACACTTGCAAGTCTGTGAACGCACGTCTTCCCTACCCTGATTAGTTATTAGGTACAGGTGTGTGACAAACAGGAGAAGCGGGAAGTCGTATGGCTGTGCTCGGAGTGTTAGAGCACTAAAGTTGTGAGTACATTTTGTTTCTTCTATGAGCAAGCATTTCTTAAAGAGCATTGTTGTGACTGCAATTTGTATGGGCAACAGGTTGTGTGCCGGGGGTGAAGTCCTCTGCAGAGATGTGGGCTCCGATGAGGACTTAAGAGGCCGTCTAAGTTTTTGTTGCTCGCTGAGTGGCTGGAGCTGACAGTAGGGAAAAAAAAGGAATAGCCACTGAGGCTCCATTATGTTCATTTCTTGTTTTAGGATTTAATAAATAAAATACTGTAAACTCTAACAGTCAAACAGAAAGCACGTTACCCGGCATTTCATGTCACATAGACGCACAAGCCACTTTTAATGAACGCACAGCACTTGGCACTTAAGTATTTAGGATTTACAGCTTTGTTTGTTTACCCTTTGGATTTTGTTACTCACTTATGTTTGGTTAATTTGAGTTGTGTATTAATTTGATTTACTATTTTGCTTTACTAATTTGAGGTTTTTTGTACTTCCTAATTAACTTTATAGTGTGAGCCATTCACTGTTGGTTTTAGAGTTTTGTGGAAATACAAGAAATAGTTTTATTATTGTAAATAAGTCAATAAATTCATTGTAATTCACTATCTGACTTTTGTCATAATTGTAAGCCAGGTCTGACCTGTGTGTTCTTGGCATAAAAGTTGATATCCTCTGCTACACTGAAAACGCAAGAATAAGGAAAAAACAAACAAACAATCAAGTAACTGTGAGATGAATTTACTCTCCTTTCAGCATAAGTTGTGATAATAAAGAGGTGTTCAGTTTTTTCCAACTCACAACATGGATCCTATTTCAACATTGCAGCGCAGGGTGGCGAAGGGTGGTCCGGGCTCCGCAATGCAATTTTGACCAACACAACACGCACAAAATCAAAATTGGTATTTTTGATGACGGGTCAACTCCGATTGGTTTGGCTGCGCACCAAGGGGAGGTGTCGACAGATGCCGCTTTGCGCTGTAATAATTTCTTGCCAAAACACTTTACACAAGGTGGGCTTCAGCTTGAAGCACGTTTATTCACTGCAGCTAGAGCAAATGGTTTTTATTTAAATTACTCATAATAATTAAGATGGATGTCTGTGTTTTTAGTCCTGTACAATGCGTCATGTCAGTAATTTTTCCAATAACAATTCCACTACCAATTACCTGTCATAATTCACCAAACACTAATAATACAGTCTGAATCTGCGCCTCAGTTATTGGGAGTGTTTTGTGAGATTTTTTTCTCCAAATTAGTTCATTTCTCCCCTTTTCCTGGTTGAATTTATGTCTACACAATGTGCCATTTGAACAAAGAGGGGGACACGGAGCAGAAAACACAGAGTAGACGGTTTGGGGGGCAGTAGGGCATGGAGCGGGGGGCAAGAAGAAGAGCAGGTATAAGTGGGGGAGGGGCGGCAGGGCTGGAAGTGCAGGATATGGAGCAGGGGGCAAGAAGGGTTGGTCATATGGGAACCAAAGTTATCGCAACTGTTCGATCATAATTGGATGTCTGCAGTCTGGAGACTGCGGTAGGAATTATTTCGGAGAATATTGACATCAATGGCACGCAGAAATCATATTTCATCAATAAGTAATCTATACCAGACAGTTTTTCATTTATGTGTATCATAACTCTTAACCAGAATTGTGCAAAACAACAAAAAAAATAGAAATGACATTAATTCATCTTTGTCTGTGGGATGTGGCAGAGCAGTACTATTGCGCTGGTGGGAGGGATGGAGGCATGTGGGAGGTAGAAGGTGGGAGGAATGAGGCATGATCCTCATCCCTGTCGCTTCACACTCGGGGCGAACCGCCCCAGTGCATGCTGCAGGTCTGGGTTTGATGGAGCCAACAGGACAACATCATCTGCAACAAGCAAATATGAAATCCTGTGGTCCCCAAACCGGATCCCCTCCGGCCCCTGGCTGCACCTAGAAATTCTGTCCATAAAGATTATGAACAGAACCGGTGACAATTAGGGCAGCCCTGCCGGAGTCCAACATGCACCAGGAACAGGTCTGACTTACTGCGGGCAATGCGGACCAGACTCCTACTCCGGTCACACAGAGACCGGACGGCCCTTAACAAGGGGCCCCGGACTCTGTATTCCCAGAGCACCCCCCACAACACTCCACGAGGGATGCGGTCGAATGCCTTCTCCAAGTCCACAAAACACATGTGGACAGGTTGGGCAAACTCCCACGAACCTTCGAGCACCCTATGGAGGGTGGAGAGCTGGTCCAGTGTTCTGCGACCAGGACGAAAACCGCATTGTTCCTCCTGAATGTGAGGTTCGACTATCGGTCAAATCCTCCTCTCCAGTACCCTGGCATAGACTTTCCCAGGGAGGCTGAGGAGTGTGATCCCCCTATAGTTGGAGCACACCCTCCGGTCCCCCTTTTTAAAGAGGAGAACCACCACCCCAGTCTGCCAGTCCAGAGGTACTGTCCCCAAACCGCCACGCGATGTTGCAGAGACGTGTCAACCAAGACAGTCCCTGCACATCCAGAGACTTAAGGTACTCAGGGGGAATCTCATCCAGCCCCGGTGCCTTGCCACTGAGGAGCTTACCAACCACCTCTGTGACTTCAGCTTGGGTCAATTTTGATGCATTTTGATTTTGATTCTTTTAGCTGGATTTTTTTTTCATGAACTACAAAAGCACATTTTCTTATTTTTTGCTAATTGAGTTATAAACTTTGTAAATACTGATCATGTTAATCTTTCAAAGAATGGTTTAAGTTTCAGTTCAGTTTTTACTGGTACTGGTTCATGGAGATTGAATTTATCTTTGTTTTTTGATTTTGAAGTATTTCACTTGTGATCACAGCTTTTCCTTCGTTCATTTATTAGTAATTTCTCAAAAATTAGAACACTTCAGAGCTTCATAGTTTTGTTCAAGAGCCTTGGGGAGAGAATATTTCGGATTTACAGAAACAATATAGAGAAAAAAACTTTGGACTGGTACCGTTTATATTCATTTGTTTCTATGTTTATTTTTGAGCCTCATTGTTGCTCTTGCTCTCTGTGGCTCTTGTTGTTTATGAGAACCGGTTGTCTGTTGACCTACCTGGTAGAAAAAAGGTGAAATAAAAATCCAAGAAAATCAAAGAGAGTTGAAAAAAAAAGATTTCGTTGAATGGATGGGTAACATATATATATACATAAATTCACAATACATAATAATATTGTCAACATATCACATATAACAGAGAACAATCCAAAACCATTATCTGAACAGCACCATACCAGAATCGATAACTAACAGAGAGACTGACAGAACCAGAACCGATAGCTAATTAAAAATGACTTTATTGAATTGAAGCAAAGAACAGAAAGCAGACAGTAATATTCAAACTTATCACTCCAGTTCAAGTGAAGGGAAAAAGAAAACAAATAAAACTGAATAAACAAATAGCTATAAAAAAAAACAACTAAACAGAAACAGAAAGCTGTCACCATGTAAAGATGAATTAGACTCTTTCGGCTCTCAGTGACACATTGCTGCTGAGCTATAAATAGAAATTGAAATGAAACTAACAAAAGATGGAACGTATCAAAGTTTGATTTGATTAAATCTCTGGAATTACCCCGAAGCAAACAAGCAAACACACACACACACACACACACACACACACACACACACACACACACACACACACACTTTTTCTAGACATGAAACTGGCATAAAAACACCTTCACAGGCTGAAGTCCCAGCATGTCCTTTCTTTCACTGACATGCAAACTCAGTCATGACTCCACCTGCTGGCGTCAGAAATACTGAGATCCTGCAGAGCAGCTTGTTGCTGGCAGTTTCAGATGTAAACAAAGGAAACAGTAAATCTACCCAGTGGTAACCAGAACTAATTGCTCCAGAGCTTGTTACACTCATACAGTCTGTGGTCATACTACAAGATTATTGTGTGGGGTTGATGGAGGGCTGTAGAGGAATAAAAGAGGCTATATATGTTAACTACAAAAATACATTAAAAGGTTTGAATTTTTCCTGATTGAGTTTCAAACTTTGTAAATTCTGTTCCAGTTCACATTTTAACGGAGAATTTTGAGTTTTAATTTACCTTTTATTGGTTCACTGACTTTGAATTTGTAAATGCTTTTTGATTTTCTTGTCTGCTGCCAGTTTTATGTATCAAAGCTTCTTGCACTCATGGGCTTTGTCGGCTGAACTCGCCTATGGCAGTGTATGATATAAACAGACCTCAGTGAAGAGCAGCAGAGCACCAGGTTTGGCCTCAGGATGCTGACTGCAAAGATCACTGGCCGATTTGGACCTGCATCTGTCGGTCTCGGGCCTTGGCTCGCTGTCCAGCTTCTGGCTTGATGGAGGGACAGTTGGGCTTTTCCCCGTCCCTCTCAGATGAATGATGGTATTGAGGCCTTACACCAGGTTGGTTTACTTGCTATAATGCAAAAAACCTCCTCTTCCCAGTTGGAAATGCCCCACTATGCCCACTTTAGAGCACTTACACGCTTCAGTAAGGCTTGTAAAAGGCAGTTCAACAACCTCTTTGCTGCAGAGATGATGTCAGACAGTGTGGGGCCCCGAGTCATTTCTTCATATGAGAACTGACAGTTTGATACTTCTTCCCTACGTTATCGGGACCTTGTTGATTGTGAGTGGCCAAATAACGCGAGGGATCTCATAACGTCATTTCAAATTGGAAATCTTCAACAGAGTTACACTCTCCAGGCATATTAAGCACAAGGGCCTAGCTCTGGTTGGAGGGAGAATAAAGGCAAATTTTTGAGTCAATGCTTCTTTGAATTGCCGATATTCACGGTCCATTTTTCTTTTCACAATACACTTGGAACACGCCACTTTTGTCAAAACAAAACACCAAAAGCTGGCAAAATGTCAACATGCAACTGCTCCAAAAGTGAAAGTGAAAGTTAAAAATGTCTCAGCAGTGAGTGACGAAGGAACAGAATATATGTTAATCATCAGCATGTGGAAAAGTCCCGTATGAATGAACTCTGCCTGGAAGGCCACTCCTTTCTCACACTCCGTCACTGCCTCCTCCTCTTTCACAGATCTCACAGCTGACGGATCACTGACGTCTCTGAGCTGCAGTGCAGCTCTTCACCAGCAGAACCAATGAGAATCAGCGCTCACAGGAGGAGGAAGCCAGAGGAGGGTTTGACCTTAAACCTGCTAAGCAGGAAGAGAAAGTATTCAAACTCATGCTGTTGCTGAGAGGAGAAAATGGCAAAGAGAGGAGCTCAGCTGGACTCAGAAAACTTCTCTTGTTCCATCTGTCTGGATCTCTTGAAGGATCCGGTGGCGGTTCCCTGTGGACACAGCTACTGCAGCAACTGTATTAAAGGACACTGGGATCAACAGGACGACAGGGGATTCTACAGCTGTCCTCAGTGCAGGAAGAGGTTCAGACAGAGACCTGACCTGGAGAAGAACTTCCTGTTAGCAGAGCTAGCGGAGGATCTGAAGAAGACTGAACTCCAAGCTGCTGCAGTTGATCTCTGCTCTGCTGGACCTGAAGATGTGTCCTGTGATGTTTGCTCTGGGAGGAAGCTGAAAGCCGTCAAGTCCTGTCTGGTCTGTTTGGTCTCTTACTGTGAGGAACACCTCCAACCTCACCATCAATCTGCTGCTTTTAAGAAACACCAGCTGGTGGAGCCCTCCAAGAAGCTCCAGGAGAAGATGTGCTCTCTTCACGATGAGGTGATGAAGATTTTCTGTTTCACTGATCAGCAGAGTATCTGTTACCTCTGCACCATGGACCAACACAGAGGCCATGAAACAGTCCCAGCTGCAGCAGAGAGGAGACAGAAGCAGAAGGAGCTGGAGGAGAGTCGACTAAACATCCAGCAGAGAATCCAGGAGCGAGAGAAAAACATGGAGCTGCTTCAGCAGCAGATGGAGGCAATCAATGTCTCTGCTGATGAAGCCAGATCTCAGATGATCCATCTCATCCAGAAGAGGACTGGTGAGGTGAAACAGCTGCTCAGGTCCCAGCAGCAAACTGCAGTGAGTAGACTCAAGGAGCTTCAGAAGAAGCTGCAGCAGGAGATCAGTGAGCTGAAGAGGAAAGACGTCCAGCTGGAGCAGCTGGCTCACACAGAGGACCACACCCAGTTTCTGATCAGCTACCCCTCAGTGTCAGCACTCAGTGAGCCCACACACTCCTACAGCATCCTGACTGCTCCTGTCAGATACTTTGAGGATGTGGCAGCAGCTGTGTCAGAGAGCAGAGACAAACTGGAGGACATCCCGAGAGAGACTGAAGAGGAGCTTTTTCTGCCACAACCAGAGACCAGAACAGAGTTCTTACAATATTCAAAGCAGATCACACTGGATCCAAACTCTGCACACAGAAGGCTGATATTATGTGATGGGAACAGAAAAGTAAGTTTCATATTAGAAAATCAGCTTTTATCTGATCATCCAGAGAGATTTACTGGATGTGTTCAGGTTCTGAGCAGAGAGAGTCTGACTGGACGTTGTTACTGGGAGGTGGAGTGGCGAGGAAGAGAAGGAGTTTATGTAGCAGTCACATACAAGAACATCAGCAGAGCAGGGTGGGGAAGTAAGTGTGGATTTGGATTTAATGACAAATCTTGGGCTTTATGTTGCTATTCTGACAGCTTTATATTTTGGCACAACAACACACCTACTCCCCTCTCAGGTCCTCGGTCCTCCAGAGTGGGAGTGTACCTGGATCACACAGCAGGGATTCTGTCTTTCTACAGCATCTCTGGAACCATGACTCTCCTCCACAGAGTCCAGACCGCCTTCACTCAGCCACTACACGCTGGAGTTTGGCTTCATCCTGATGACGGAGACTCTGCAGAGTTCCTGAAACCTCAGTAGAGGACTTTCATCAGATCTCTAATTGTAGTTTCCTAGTTCCTATTTCCTGTAGTTTCCTCATGTGCTTCACAGAGATGTGGTTGAAGAGACTTTTATCGGACTCTGCGGTGTCTCTGGGCGGATTCACACGAGCGCGTGCAGACCGGAGCGCCGCGGAGACCAGTAAGCAACGAGGGGGACTGGTGGTGTTTGTAATCGAGCGATGCTGCAACTCAGTGAACGTGCACGTGAAGGAACAGCTGTGCACACACGACCTGGAGCTGCTTGTGGTCAGCCTCAGACCACTCTATTTGCCGAGGGAACTCTCTCACATACTCGTACTGTGCGCGTACGTCCCGCCCACCGCAGATGCAGCGGCAGCGTGTGAGCAGCTCCAGAGCACCGTCAGCCAGATCCAGACCCGCCACCCCCCGGCCTGGCTGATGATCAGCGGAGACTTAAATCACGCTTAACTCTCCGCATCCAACATCGGGGTGGAAGACGCCGTCATCTACCTGCTGCAGCGGACACTCACCCACCTGGAGACTGTCAGAAGCACTGTGAGGGGCATGTTCTTCCACTTCTCCAGTGCCTTCAACAACATCAGGCCGACGCTGCTGTGGGGGAAGCTGACGGACGGGGGAGTGGACGGACACCTCGCTGCCTGGACCATGGACTACCTCACTGACCGTCCACAGTACAGGCGGCTGTGAGTCCGAGGTGGTGGTCTGCAGCACGGGGGCGCCCCAGGGCACCGTCCTCTCTCCTTTCCTCTTCACCATCTACACCTCAGACTTCACCTACAATACGAACAGCTGCCATCTCCAGATATTCTCCGATGACCCCGCCATTGTGGGCTGTGTGTCGGAGGGGAACCAGATGGAGTGCCGGTCGGTCGCCATTGACTTTGAGGACTGGTGTGAGCGCAGCCACCTGTGCTTGAACACCAGTAAGACGAAGGAGATGGTGATCGACTTCAGAAGGAGGACACTTCCACACCCACCGGTGAACATCCAGGGGGAGGATATGAGACAGTGGACAGTTTCAAGTCCCTGGGTGTTCACCTCAACAATAAACTGGACTGGCCCCACAACACCAACGCTCTGGACAAGAAGGGCCAGAGAGTCTCCACCTTCTGAGGAGACTGAGTTCCTTGGGAGTGTGCAGACCTCTGCTCATGACCTTTTATGACTCTGTGGTTCCTCTAGTGTCCACTACGCCGCCGTCTGCTGGGCCCAGGGCAGCACAGAGCGGGACAGGAAGAGACTCGACCGACTGGTCAGGAGGGCCAGCTTTGTCCTGGGCTGTCCACTGGACTCTCTGGAGGATGTGACTGAGAGGAGGATGCTGGCCAAGCTCACATCCATTATGGACAACAGCTCTCACCCACAGCCTCCCTCAGTGCAGGAGAGAGCGCTGCCCCAGGTCCTTCATCCCCACCGCTGTCAGACTGTACAACTTTACTGTGTCTAATATGAGCAATAACCTTGGACATTATAATATCTGTAACCATGGTCACGTTAACCCTATTAGAAATTTGATGTCACTTTATAATCCATTCACTCTGCTACACTAAAAACATATTGTGCATATTTGTATATATTATAGTTCCTGTTATATTTTAAGATTTATGTTGTACATACAGTTAGATCCTCCTGCTTTGAGTTTTTCTATTATCAATCTTTACTACGATTTGCACTATTACTTGTTCTTTATTTGAACCTTTCATTACTTTTTGCTCCCCCCTGTGTCTTCTACGAGCCTCTTGCACCTGTAAATTTCTCCACTGTGAGATTAATAAAGTCTATTCTGTTGTACTCTATTCTAAAGGAGTCTCCACATTTTCTGAGCTGAGACGTTGAGATTTCTGACAGGAAGAAGATCCGAAACCAACAGATGGTGGTTCATGTTCTCAGAGACTTTCTACGTGGACAAAAGGAGGTGAGATGAGTCTGGAGAGACACAAGGGAGTTGAGATAGTGAAGAAAAACATGAAGACTGCAGCCATCAGTCAAATTCCTGGCTGTCTCCTGTCAGACTCCAGTGGATCCCCCTTGTATGGGATTCCGATAACAGTGTTGTTTGCACTTTCCTGCATTGGCCGTCAAAATTTGAAGGGGGCTCAAACAGTTTGCCATTGCATCCAGTTCATAACCATCAGTGTCTAGGGCCCCCTGCCAGCCCGGGCCCCCTACTTGCCCTGTTGTGCCGGGTGTGATGCTCACAAAATAAGTGTTTCGTTGATATTATTACTCCCCCCCCCCCGCCCCTTCCTCCTATTAGAATTGCATTTTGCTTTATCCTGACAGATTACTGTTAAGAGAGAGATTGAAGTGCACAATGACATGCTGTTTGACCAAATGGCCACAGGGTGGCAGCACCCTCCAGCAGCATCACACTGATGGATGGAGAATGAGCAACTGTTGCCCTGCTTTGCTGATTTCTCTGTAATATTTGCAATATTTCCAAGTTAGTTACCACATTGTGTGTGATCACAGATGTCTATAAACCAATATGAATGTCCGGTGAGATGTGCACTGTAAGATTAAAGTGTGTGAAGTGTGTAAACTGATCATTTGATGGTCTGTAGTTGTGGAAATGGCGGCCGCTGTCCGTATTGATTTTTTGGTAACACTTTAAGCACCCGGTATAACACATTATAAGTAGTTATAAACACTGCTACATGATCACAATGCTTTATAGCTCACTATACAGCACTATACAGCATAGGGTTAGGGTTAGGGTTAGGATTAAGGTTCGGTCCTGGCATTGTGATCATTTCTGAATGTTTATAACTATTGCTCCACGTGTTATAATGGCATTATAATTCTTTATAAATGTACTTATAATGTGTTATACAGATGGCTTCAAATAAAGTGTTTCTCTTTTTTCTTCAGTCAATCCCAGTAATAGCTCAAGCCAAGTCACTTTTTCATTTAATGCTTGAACATATATTTATTCCATTTCAGTTTTGAATTATATCTATCTTTTTGCAGTTACGTATTCCTCCCCCTTCTGTCATTGTTTGCATGCTATCCTCATTAAAATACGAAAACCTATAAATGTTTGGGTGGTTTTAGTTAAAGCAGACACTGTTTTTTATCTGTGTGATTTTGACAAAGATCAGATCACATTTGATGGTGATTTTATGCAGAAATGTGAGAAATTCCAAAAGGTTCAGATACTTTTTCATACCACTGTATACTCTCCAGGCATATTAAGCACATGGGCCTTGCTCTGATTGGAGGGAGAATGAAGGAAAATTATTCTGTCCATTCTTCTTTGAATTGCCGATTTTCACGGTCCATTTTTCTTTTCATAATAAATTTGGAAAACGCCATTTTAGTCAGAATAAAACTCCAACAGCTGGCAAAATGTCAGCATGTCTGCGATAAAGGTGAAAGTGAAAGTTAAAAATGTCTCAACAGTGAGTGACGAATGAACAGGCAGTCTGTTTATCATTGGTCTGGAGGGCCACTCCTTTCTCACACTCCGTCACTGCCTCCTCCTCTTTCACAGATCTCACAGCTGACGGATCACTGATGTCTGAGTTACAGTGCAGCTCTTCACAAGCAGAACCAATGAGAATCAGTGTTCACAGGAGGAGGAAGCCAGAGGAGGGTTTGGCTTCAAACCTGCTGAGAGCAGGAAGAGAAACTATTCAAACACATGCTGTTGCTGAGAGGAGAAAATGGCAAAGAGAGGAGCTCAGCTGGACTCAGAAAAGTTATCTTGCTCCATCTGTCTGGATCTCCTGAAGGATCCAGTGGCGGTTCCCTGTGGACACAGCTACTGCAGCAGCTGTATTCAAGAACACTGGGATGAACAGGACAACAGGGGATTCTACAGCTGTCCTCAGTGCAGGAAGAGGTTCAGACAGAGACCTGACCTGAAGAAAAACATCCTGATAGCAGAGTTAGTGGAGGATCTGAAGAAGACTGGACTCCAAGCTGCTGCAGCTGATCTCTGCTCTGCTGGACCTGAAGATGTGTCCTGTGATGTTTGCTCTGGGAGGAAGCTGAAAGCCGTCAAGTCCTGTCTGGTCTGTTTGGTCTCTTACTGTGAAGAACACCTCCAACCTCACTATCGATCTCCTGCTTTTAAGAAACACCAGCTGGTGGAGCCCTCCAAGAAGCTCCAGGAGAAGATCTGCTCTCTTCACAATGAGGTGATGAAGATTTTCTGTTTCACTGATCAGCAGAGTATCTGTTACCTCTGCACCATGGACCAACACAGAGGCCATGAAACAGTCCCAGCTGCAGCAGAGAGGAGGCAGAAGCAGAAGGAGCTGGAGGAGAGTCGACTGAACATCCATGAAAGAATCCAGGATCGAGCAAAAGCTGTGAAGCTACTGCAGCAGCGGATGGATGCCATCAATGTCTCTGCTGATGAAGCAGTGAAGAACAGCGAGGAGAGCTTCGCCCAGATGATCTGTCTCATCCAGAGGAGGAGTGATGAGGTGACGCAGCTGCTCAGATCCCAGCAGCAAACTGCAGTGAGTGAACTCAAAGAGCTTCAGAAGAAGCTGCAGCAGGAGATCAGTGAGCTGAAGAGGAAAGACGTCCAGCTGGAGCAGCTGGCTCACACAGAGGACCACACCCAGTTTCTGATCAGCTACCCCTCAGTGTCAGCACTCAGTGAGCCCACACACTCCTCCAGCATCCAGACTGCTCCTCTCAGATACTTTGAGGATGTGGCAGCAGCTGTGTCAGAGAGCAGAGACAAACTGGAGGACATCCTGAGAGACACAAGGACAAACATCTCACTGAGAGCCACTGAAGAGGAGCTTTTACTGTTACAGCCAGAGACCAGAGCAGACTTCTTACAATATGCAAAGCAGATCACTCTGGATACAAACTCTGCAAATAGAGAGCTGCTGTTATCTAACAGGAACAGAAAAGTAACTTTAACCTGGCAAAAACAACCTTATCCTGATCATCCAGACCGATTCACTTTCTGGTTTCAGGTTCTCAGCAGAGATAGTCTGACTGGACGTTGTTACTGGGAGGTGGACTTGAGAGCAAGAGAAGGAGTTTATGTAGCACTCTCATACAAGAACATCAGCAGAGCAGGGAACTACAGTGAGTGTGGATTTGGATTTAATGACAAATCTTGGGCTTTATGTTGTTGTTCTGACAAACTGACATTTTGGCACAACAGCATTGAAACTCCCGTCTCAGGTCCTCGGTCCTCCAGAGTGGGAGTGTACCTGGATCACACAGCAGGTATTCTGTCTTTTTACAGCATCTCTGGAACCATGACTCTCCTCCACAGAGTCCAGACCACCTTCACTCAGCCGCTACACGCTGGAGTTTGGCTTTACCCTGATGAAGGAGACTCTACAGAGTTCCTGGAACCTCAGTAGAGGACTCCATCAGATCTCCTTGTGTAGTTTTCTAAAGGAGTCTCCACATTTTCTGAGCTGAGCTGAGATTTCTGACAGGAAGAAGATTTGAAACCAACAGATGGTCGGCCGTCTTCTCAGAGACTTTCTATGGAGACAAAAGGATGTGAGACGAGTGTGCAGAGACAGAAACGAGCTGAGTTAGTGGAAGAAAATATGAAGACTGCAGCCATCAGTCAAATTCCTGGCTGTCTCCTGTCAGACTCCAGTGGATCCCCCTTTTTTATGGGATTCCGATAACAGTGTTGTTTGCACTTTCCTGCATTGGCCGCCAAAATTTAAAGGAAGTTCACACAGTTTGCCATTGCATCCAATTCATAACCAATCACTGTCTAGGGCCCCCTGCCAGCTCGGGCCCCCTACTTGCCTTGTTGTGACAGGTGTGACGCTCACAAAATAAGTGTTTCATTGATATTATTACTTTTTTCCCCCCTTTCCTCCTATTAGAATTGCATTTTGCTTTATCCTGACAGATTACTGTTAAGAGACAGATTGAAGTGCACAATGACATGCTGTTTGACCAAATAGCCACAGGGTGGCAGCACCCTCCAGCAGCATCACACTGATGGCTGGAGAATGAGCATCTGTTGTCCTGCATTGCTGATTTCTCTGTAATATTTGCAATATTTCCAAGTTAGTTACCCACATTGTGTGTGATCACAGATGTCCGTAAACCAATATGAATGCCCGGTGAGATTTGTACTGTAGAATTGAAGTATGTGAAGTGTGTAAACTGTTTAATTTGATGGTCCGTAGTTGAGGAAATGGCGACCACTGTCCGTATTAACTTTTTTCTTTGGTTTGTTGCTTTGTGGCTCCGGGGCATTTGAAGGTTATCTGTGTGTGTGGAAAGCAGTTGAGTGTGTCGTACTATGTTCAAAAGACATCAAGTTAGTCTTAATTCACAGACTGAGATTAGTTATGGCCTCGTTTGGCAGCGCACATGACGGTGGTCAGTTTCAGTTCCTGGAATCTGGCGCCAAATCAAAGCAACCATGTTTGTCAATGTTCTTAGTGTTTATGTCATTCAAATGAGATTTACTCTGTTGTATGAATTGAACACTTATTAAATGTATCATTGTTACAAGAAGCACTTTGTCAATGGAGGGATGTTAAAAGTGTTTAGAGGTAGAAGTGCAGAAACAATTGCCAATTGGAAATGTGATTTTAAAGGGAAAATGTGTGTCTTGATGTTGTACAACTTTTGACAAGTTAATGTTTGAACAACATGTCAGGACTCTGACAGGTTTTCTTTTGTACTGTTGTTTGCTTAGTCAGGTATATAGTGTTAAAGTACGCCCAGTGGTTATCGAAATACCAAAACCTGACAACTGAACTTTTTCTAGTGTGGACTAAACATGTTGGCCCTCAGGAACACACATTGAGTGTATTCCTGAAACTGAAAGTGGGTCTTTATGTGGAGTTAGTGTTGTTTTGCTTTCTGTTATGAATAAATATAATTTTATAACAAAACTTCTATGATTAATGTTTCGCAAATATAAATGAAACATTGACCTCTTCTGTGTCAAGAAGTGTGAAAGTGATCAGGCTGTAAACTTTGGTAACCATTTCAAGTGTTGGAACAGAATCAACAGTGTTTTTTTTTTGTTTGTTTGTTTTTTTTTAACCTGTCCTGTCCAGCATAGAAGCAGCAGAATAGGAGTCTGTCTGCTGTTATGTGCCTGACAGATTTGTTCTTCCAAGAGGAGCTTTAAAGTATAAAGCTCCTCTTGTTAACATGCTTTCTTAACTTATTTTATTTATTTTGAGTGCTGATACATGATATTGCTGGACCTGACAGGGGGACAGAGAGATAGGTAAGAAGACAGAAAGTGGAAGAAACAAACGAGCAAACAACAACAACAAAAAGAGAGAAGAGAAGGAAGAGAATGCAAAGGTATGACAGTCTTTTAATTAATATCAACACTCCAGACAATCGGCTACTGCACCTACATAAAGATGTGGCAGAGGGCATCCCACGGACTTTTGCTGGAGAATATAGCGGATAGTGAACTGGGGTGTGAAGCTGAGGATCCAGGTATGAAATTACACAAGAGCATCAGGAGGCCTACTACAGATCACCATTAGTCTAACTCGCCACAAGAAAACAAGGTAACTGAGTCCACATGTAGAATGTGAAGCATGATTAAAGATCAGTGTTATCATGGAAATGTGACAGCGCTCATGCATATATGACCTCTGACCCCTGAGAAGACCAAAAGCAGGTCAGACAGACCCTCAGGGCCCAGACAACTAGCACCTATCCCAGAGCCCAGAGACCATACCCAGAAGAACCGGCCCACACTGGCGGATACCCACCCCAGGCCAGTGCCCCTCCCCCCAGTGCGCCGACCAAACACCCCGAGACACTGAGTATCATAACCCCACCCCCAACCCCCACAGCCACAGACAGATATGCACCGCCCGGAGCCAGCAGCTCCCCAACCCACAGCTAGCCCAAACCCCAGGCCTGTTAGGAAACAACAACCCCCTGCCACCCCCCACACGAGGAGGTACCTGGAAACGGGGATGTAGAAGACACCATTGCCCTCTTTTCCCCAGCTCATGAGTGTTGATGAAGTATATGTTGTTTGCAATTAAAATTGAGGGGCAGTAACCACCCCGTGCCGTGGGCGAGGCCAAACGAGCAGTCCCACCTGCCCGAGCAGCCCCACCCCCGATGGCGTGCAAAGTCCCCCAGATGTGTGTGTTGTATGTATTTGGTCTTGTTAGATGACCAGGTGTAATTAAGACTGAGAGGCGAGCCACCAAAGGGTGCAGTGATTGAGGCTACTTATAGATGGCCCCCTCCACCACACCCATCTTGATAAGCACGCCTCCCAAAGCCCTACGTGTGTGTGAATGAGAGCAGGGAGAGAGAGGGTTCCGGGGATGTCGTCTAGGGGGAAGAGAACTTCCCCCAGAGGGTGAACCGCAAGCGTCAGTATGAGCCCCCATCAACCAGAAGCCCCATGGTGCAGGTCAAACCAGGAGTGCCCCCCCCCCCCCCCCCCCCCCACCCCCACCCCCACCCCACAGGACCAGGGCGGACGGCCATCATAGCATCAGGAGGGGTGAAGGTGACAGACAGGAGACAGCAGAAGAAACCAGACCCAGGCCCCCGCAACTCCAGACCCACCGGGCCCACCCCCCACAGGGCACCTCACTCTCTCCTCACATACATACCCATCCAATTGCACACACACACACACACACACACACACACACACACACACACACACACACACACACACACACACACACACACAAATAAAAGACAAGGGTCAAAATCATACACAAATCTGAAAGCTCGCACACACAGAAGACCACAAATACACCAGTGCAAGAATATATATAACATAGATATACACAAAATAGTCAACTGTCAAATGTGAAAAAACAATTTTTCTCACTAATCCACACTAATAAACTGATAATTAGTCTGAATGGATGGAGTTAGTCTGAATGACCTGGAACACCGTCGTCAGTGAACCTGACGAATCCCTGACATGTTTAATTGTTTTGGTTAACGTCAAGAAAAGTCATAAAAATTCCAGGAATAAGCAATCACATTTAGGGGATTTCCACTTCTATCAGACTCCAAATTAGTTAACTTTGATCCGCAGAGGACAAACAAACCTGACTGACAGGCCTCAGAGGGATTTTCAGCAATGAGGAAGTAGTTTTGAGACGAGCCTTTATTGGAAACTTATTGAGGAGTGGAAGGTTTGACATCAGTGTGTAATAACTGAATACTGATTCTTTTTTATGGCTGGTTTTATAGTGGCAGATTCCCTGACATGTGATGAGACTCATGACGGACTGAGTTCAAATGAAGGTGACAACAATTGATTCTAGTGAAACGTCACTGGGATCCTCTGAGTCGGTGATGGAATGTAATGTATCAACAGAAATGCCTTTTCATTTTCAGAGTAAAATTACTTTTTTTGATTCATATAATTAATGACCATGCAAACAGCATTTTCATTCTCCTCTTTAAGTTGCACATTTTATCACGACTAAACACCCAACTGAGACTGCTTGCCCACTCCCCAATGTGAGAGGGACTTCAGTGGAAACACTTCTTCTGACTGTGGTGTACATCTAATCCACCAGGAGGCGCCGTGGATATTTGGGTTGAAGCTGAATAGATAAGAAGAGAGAGGGAAGGTTGTGTTGGCATTTATTTTACTTGTTTTAATTTTATTTCATTTTTTTAATGCTGATTTTATTTTATTTTTCCTTTCATGTTAAGTCTACTAGGTAATTGAACTGATAACCAATTCTCTCAATGCAATAAGAAAAAAGTAGATGGTTCACACACACATTCTCAATGTTTTTTTTTTTATTTACTGGAATCATCAAAACCACGAACACATACGGGATTATGAACTAAACAACAATGTGTGGAATAACTGAAAACCCTTTGCTTTCTTCACAGCACTGTAAACCCTGAACCATCTCTCTGAAAGAACAAACACATCAACCTCTGACTATTCTGACAGGTAAAAAATAATTACACAGACAAATCAATGGACAGAGTGATCACGAGTAAAGAAACCCCCTTCAAAAGTTAGAATAAAATTAAAAATACAGTGAAAAATTCCAACGTGGTGAAAAAATAAAATCTGAAATAAAATTTGCCTTTAGACTGTCACATGGCCATTATTTACAACATTTAAATTCTTAATGTTTTTTGTAGTTCTTGAAACATTTCCAGTTGAAAGAATCAAACTCAATGGGATTTGGTGGCAGAAAAAGATGTAGAAGTCCAAAACAATCAGTTCACTGTTCATAAAGAAAATCAGAATGTCAGAAAAAATCATCAAAAAAACAGATTCCTCAAAACAATCATTTAAAAAGTACAAAGTCTTTGCTAAAAATCCCCCAAAAGCTGCAGCTTCCTGTGGTCCATGAAGAAGAAAATCCAGTTACAGAAGGTGGAAGCGGCTTTAAAAATAAGTTCAACTGTTAGAAAAGCATCAGTTGAGGAATCAGTGAGGACACTGATGGCTGCAGCTCCATGATTTTCTCCACTAACTCAGCTTGTTTCGTCTCTCCATGCTCGTCTCACATCCTTTTGTTCAGAAAGTCTCTGAGAAGACGGCCGACCATCTGTTGGATTCAAATATTCTTCAGAAAAATTAATATTTATTAATATTCTTCTACAGAAAATGTAGAGGCTCCTTTAGGAAACAACACAAGGAGTTCTGATGGAGTCCTCTACTGAGGTTTCAGGAACTCTGCAGAGGCTCCATCACCAGGATAAAGCCAAACTCCAGCATGTAGTGGCCGAGTGAAGGTGGTCTGGACTCTGTGGAGGAGAGTCATGGTTCCACAGACGCTGTAGAAAGACAGAATACCTGCTGTGTGATCCAGGTACACTCCCACTCTGGAGGACTGAGGGCCTGAGACGGGAGTTTCAATGTTGTTGTGCCAAAATACAAATCTGTTAGAGTCACAATATAAAGCCCAAGATTTGTCATTATATCCAAGCCCACATTCAGTGGGGTTCCCTGGTCTGCTGATGTTCTTGTATGAGACTGCTACATCAACTCCTCCTCTGGTCTCCACCTCCCAGTAATGACGTCCACTCAGACTCTCTCTGCTTAGAACCTGGTACCATCCAGTCACTCTGTCTGGATAAAAAGAGTAAGTCTGAGCAGCTTCTGGATAAGTTACTTTTCTGTTGTTGTCAGATAATAACAGGTATCTGTATGCAAAGTTTGGATCCAGAGTGATCTGCTGTGAATATTGTAGGAAGTCTGCTCTGGTCTCTGGCTGTGGTTGTGGTGGTTGCTGTGGTGGTGGCAGTGATAGCTCCTCTTCAGTGGTTCTCAGTGGGATGTTTGTCCCTGTATCTTCCAGGATGTCCTGTAGTTTCTGTAGTTTGTCTCTGCTCTCTGACACAGCTGCTGCCACATCCTCAAAGTATCTGACAGGAGCAGTCTGGATGCTGGAGGAGTGTGTGGGCTCACTTAGTGCTGACACTGAGGGGTAGCTGAGCAGAAACTGGGTGTGGTCCTCTGTGTGAGCCAGCTGCTCCAGCTGGACGTCTTTCCTCTTCAGCTCAGTGATCTCCTGCTCCAGCTTCTTCTGAAGCTCTTTGAGTTCACTCACTGCAGTTTGCTGATGGGATCTGAGCTGCTGCGTCACCTCACCACTCCTCTTCTGGATGAGACAGATCATCTGGGTGAAGCTCTCCTCGCTGTTCTCCACTGCTTCATCAGCAGAGACATTGATGGCCTCCATCTGCTGCTGAAGTTGCTCCACGTTTTTCTCTCGCTCCTGGATTCTCTGCTGGATGTTTAGTCGACTCTCCTTCAGCTCCTTCTGCTTCTGCCTCCTCTCTGCTGCAGCTGGAACTGTTTCATGGCCTCTGTGTTGCTCCATCAGACAGAGGTAACAGATACTCTGCTGATCAGTGCGACAGAAAATCTTCATCACCTCATCGTGAAGAGAGCACATCTTCTCCTGGAGCTTCTTGGAGGGCTCCACCAGCTGGTGTTTCTTAAAAGCAGCAGATTGATAGTGAGGTTGGAGGTGTTCCTCACAGTAAGAGACCAAACAGACCAGACAGGACTTGACGGCTTTCAGCTTCCTCCCAGAGCAAACATCACAGGACACATCTTCAGGTCCAGCAGCTTGGAGTTCAGTCTTCTTCAGATCCTCCACTAACTCTGTTAATAGGATGTTTTTCTCCAGGTCAGGTCTCTGAATGTACTCTTTCCTGCACTGAGGACAGCTGTAGATTCCCTTGTTCTTCTCCTCATCCCAGTGGCTTTCAATACAGCTGCTGCAGTAGCTGTGTCCACAGGGAACCGCCACCGGATTCTTCAGGAGATCCAGACAGATGGAACAAGAGAACTTTTCTAAATCCAGCGGAGCTCCTATCTTTGCCATTTTCTCCTCTCAACAACAGCGAGTGTTTGAATACTTTCTCTTCCTACTCAGCAGCTTTAAAGCCAAACACTCCTCTGGTTCCTCCTCCTATGAACACTGATTCTCATTGGTTCTACCTGTGAAGAGCTGCACTGTAACTCAGAGACGTCAGTGATCCCTCAGCTGTGAGATCTGTGAAAGAGGAGGAGGAGGCAGAGACTCAGTGTGAGAAAGGAGTGGCACTCCAGGCCGATTCATGCTGGGAATTTTTTCCATGCCAATGATAAACAGACTGCCTGTTCCTTCGTCACTCACCGCTGAGACATTTTTAATTTTCACTTTCACTTCTGGAGCAGTTGCATGTTGACAGTTTGCCAGCTGTTGGCCTTCAATTCAATTCAATTCAATTCAGTCTTTTATATATATATCTGCTTTCTCGCCCACCCGGCAGTATTGTGTATGTGTCCTTCAAGCTCGGGTCCACTACCAGAAGCCTGGGAGCTTGAGGGTTCTGCAGAATCTCCGCTGTTCCTAGGTTTGCGCTCTTTTGAATAGAGATCTCAGATGTTGTTCCTGGTCTCTGCTGGAGCCATCCTTCCAGCTTGGGGGTTACTGCTCCCAGTGTTCCGATCACTACTGGTATCACTGTTGTCTTCATGCCCCACACTCTCTCTATCTCTTCCCTCAACCCTTGGTATTTCTCTAGCTTCTCATGCTCCTTTTTCCTGATGTTGCCATTACTTGGGATTGCTACATCTATCACCACAGCTGTCTTCTGCCGTTTATCCACCACCACTATGTCAGGTTGATTGGCCATCACCTGCTTGTCAGTGTGGATCTGGAAGTCCCACAGGATCTTGGCTCGACTGTTCTAGACCACCTTTGGAGGTGTCTCCCATCTTGACCCTGGGACCTCCAGTCCATACTTGGTACATATGTTCCTTGACAGCAAGGGTCAGCCACTTTTTTGGGGGGGCACTTGAATTGAATCACTTTCGGTCGACATGTGAAAGGTGATCTCTAAATAATTTAGTTTGATTCATGTAGACATTGAATCATAATGAGCCCAGGATGGAGCCTTGTGAAACTCTGAACGTAAGTTTGGTTCAGACTAAATCTGAAACTAGAGGCTGACACAAAAAACTTATTTGGATGTAAACCAGTTCATTGTTGTGAGGGTTAGATGTGTTTCAGTTAAAATTAAGAAGTTATCAAATTCCAGCACTAAATCACATTTGAGGGATTTTTACATCTGTCAAATGTCCAATCGGGTTAATTTTGATCAACAGAAGACAAACAAACCTGCCTGAAAGGCCTCGGGGGAATTTTTTTTTTTACCAGGTAGTTGTTGGAGAGCAGTCCTTCCTGGAATCTTATTGAGGAGTGGAAGGTTTGATATGAGTGTGTAAATCCCAAACATTGCTTCTTTTTGATAGCTGCCATTATAAAACTGCCTATTCAGACTAGTGATAAGACTCATGACTGACTTAAGTTCAAATCAGGGTCACAACAATTAAAAAAAATGTCATTCTAGCAAAACGGGACAAGTTATCTGACGATGATGATAGCTACTTCACTCATCCCAAAGGAAGTGTTCAGTAACTTTCATACAATAACAAATATCAAAAAGAGAACACAGGCTGGTTAAGCGTGAAGCTCATCTACCACCTTCTGTGTGTGTTCCTTGTAGATATTGTTCTGCCCTTCAAGGTTGTCTTTGCAAGACTAAGACCAGAAACACCCACCTGTGACTGCCTGGATGACTACCAGAAAACCGATGAGTCAGTGCCACACACATGGATACTGGAACGCCTGAAATTACACAACATCAACAGGGAACTGAGAACCTTCCTGGGAAACTCCAGGAGGCTATCTATGGAAGACAACTCTGGAAGCTAACTGGAAGACAGTGGCAGAGGCAAGCATCAAATATGGCATATACCAAGGAGACGCTCTGCCCCCCCTGCTGCCTGAACCCCCTCAGCCAGATCATCACCAAGAGTGGACACGGGTACCAATTCCACAGTGGAACAATCATCAGTCACCTTCTCCACATGGATGACATCAAGCTGTATTCCAAGAGAGAGCAGGATATCGACTCCCTGATTCACCTCACCAGGATATACAGCAGTGACATCGGGATAAGTGTGGGCGGATGGCATCAAGCAGAGGGAAGATTATCACTGCTGAACGGTTTGAACTACCTGAAGACAACATCAGAGATGTGGAAGACAGCTGCAAATACCTGGGGATACCACAGGTAAATGGCAACCAGGATGAAGCAGCCCAGAGGTCAGGAGGTCAGCCACAGCCAAATCCCTCCAGAGGGTGAGACAGGTCCTGAACAGTCAGCTGAATGGCAAGAATCAAATCCAGGCCATTAACATGTCTGCCCTGCCAGTAATCAGATACCCAGCTGGAATAATATCCTGGGCACTGGAAGAGATATAAGCTACTGATATCAAGACAAGGAAACTCCTCGCAATCCACAGAGGGTTCCACCTGAAGTCCAGCGTCATGAGGCTGTGCCCGAAGCCAAGTGAGGGAAGCCGAGGACTGGTGAGTGTCAAAACCACCATCCAGGAGGAAACACCATCCCTCCAAGAATACATCCAGAAAATGGCCCCCAATGACGACCTTCAATCTGCGTATATCTAGCCAATACTTTAGTGAATGTTAACGATGTACAGAGTGAGTTAAATGAAGAGAAATCATTGTTTTCTGATCAGGCAAACGGTCACCATACTGTTTGATTTTTCTTTGATTGACCAAACCATTGTTAAAACGATTGTAAGAACAAAACTCCAAGCTCTTTACTATTCTAACAGGTAACAAATGATTTCCAAATACAAATAAATGAAGAAAATCTGTTGTGTCACTGACTGTTTTGAGAAACAAAGTGTTTTGATTATAAAAACTTGAATAAAATATCCTGCCCAAAATTTAAAATCCGAATTCATGAAACACATCTAAGACTTCAAAACATGTATAAATGACTGTTAGCGTCAACTTCAGGCGTCAGTGACGCCCGTGACGCTTGCAACGCGCGTTCACACCGGATGCGTCGCGGGCGTTGTGAGCGGCGCTTTTCTATGCAAAGTCTATGTGGACGAGCGGCGGGGGGCGGGGCATCAGGAGCATCGCTTTTCGAGCGTCGGCGCCCACGACGCGCGTCCCGGGCATCAGGAGCGTTGTGAGAGTCGCTTTTTGAGAGTTGGGAAAACTAAACTTTCGACGCGCTGCCGCTGAGCGTCAACCAATCAGAGACGATCCCTCCGGTGCTACGTCACTACGTGTGATCCGAGGACCGATGCGGGCCGGCCAGTGTTGCCAACTTGGCGACTTTTTTTGTCAAAAGCAACTAGCGACAAATCTAGCGACCTTTTCTGGTGCTCTGACGTGAGCCCCTCCCCCGTCCCAAAGTACTCACAAGCGGTCAGTCTCACGCAGCGCTCCCAGCTGCAGTCAGAGCAGAGAGGAGGAGACCAGCCAATAGCGACTTTTCCGACGATGACGCGGTCTAGCTTTATTTAACAAATAAAGCCGAGCCGCTCTCCTGATGCGATCCGCCATAGCTGGAAACAGAAATCAGCCTCCCGCGCGCCAATAAACTGACGCGCGTCAAGAGCATCGCAAGCGTCATGAGCTTTGTGACCACCTGGTGTCAAGCGTCGTGCTTGAAGCGTCTCAAGCGTCAGCTTCGAGGCGTCCCAAATCGGCCCACAGTCGTCCAATACCGTGAAAACGACGGAATCAAACGTGGGAACAACAACAAAATGGGCTCAAGCAAAAAGAGACGAACACTGAAATACAAGCACAACGGATCTATAAGTTCATAACAGAGACGATGAAAAAAAGAAAAGAAAAGAAAGAAAAGCTATATGTGGATGAAAGGAGAAACACAGTATTCAAAATGGACAAATTCACAAAACCATTCAAGCTAACACCACAGAACACTGAGGAAAACTGGAAAGCAGGTGGTGGTCGAATCTCCACAACCAGAACAGCAGTCATGTGAGGAAATACCAAAGATCTGACAGGAAAGGTCAAGATACAGCAGAAACACTAGCAGAAGGGAAATGTTCTGAGGTTAAAGGTGGACAGAGATGTGATGGTCAGAACCCAGAGAGCTAAAGAAAAAGCAAACACCAGTAAAGTTCAGAGGTTTGTGGTGTACTGTTAGAGACGGAGCCATGAAGCCAAGTCCACAGTCCAGGAAGTAAAGACAGCAGTTCCTGTTCTGAATCAACTCCGCATTTCAACTGATAAAAGTGTTAATACAGACACAAAGTGACAAGGTTTAGTATTCCGTTCTGAGCACAAAGAAGAAGCAGTCAATCACAAAACTGAAGTGATGCACAATTATTAACAGTCTGGATATAGTATTTATTTTACTCAACGCATTTCAGACACATTTGTGTCTTCAATACAGTCTGTGCAAAAATTTGATTAGTAATTAGAAACAGTCTGAGAAATACGAACTACCACATTTCTCATTTTTTTTGTTCAGATTGTATAGATCAGAATAAAAGATTTTTTAGATTTGATTGAGGCAAGCATCAGTTTAATCTGTCCGAATAAAATTCACTAAATTAAACGATGTGGCAAGAACAAAGATCCAGGCAGTACCTTTTCAGAGACGTGTGGTCCAGAGTTCACCCCTCCACCACCTCGCAGTTTGAGCATCTAGCAGACATCCAGCTTTGCCAGAGGAACTGAGCATCCAGAGTGACTCGCTGCGCCACCTGCTGGACGAGTCCGGTTCCCCAGTTGGAAAACAACAGTCCAGATGAGCTGTGTTCACCGGCTGCAGCGTCCTTCTGTTTTCTCACTTCAAACACTCCTCTGGAGGAAGGAACACTTCTTTCACACTAAATAAAATACACTCAACCTTCACTCAGATTTATTCCACTGAATGACGACACTGAAACAGATCCATGTTCTTTAATACAAAGAAAGATTTATCCATGAAGACGAGAGCGCGCCGTCAAAACATGAAACAAAAGCCTACTTTCAGGAACAAAACAAAAGAGGATATCCCAACGAACAAACACGATATATCGACATCTTGGCCCCCAGAGTCCAGAGTCACCTTCAAAACTAAAGCAGCAACTTGTTGTGTTTAAATTTTCTCTGTTAAACTCTGTTAAAAAAGTGGATTTCCATCAGACGGAGGACATTTCAACATCTTCAGCCTCCGTCAAAACATCCGGGAAAATCAAAGCCGTCCTGCTGCACAGGATGAACACGGAGCGTTATATTAACAACCCTCCGATGTGACCTCGGTACGTTTACGACCGTCCATCACGAGTGGCGGCGCCGGGCATGTCCGAGCGCCTCCTCGCCACAGAAACGCCGCTTCAGTCTGAGACGGAGCCCGCCGACGGTTTCTGCTGAAGCTTCTCGTAGTATTTCTGAGACAGGACGAGAAGAGCAGACGGACCGGTGAGGGCGGGTAGTCCAGTGTGTGTGTGTGAGTGTGTGTGTGTGTGTGTGTGTGTGTGTGTGTTGTAGTGTGTGTACCTGCAGGTTCTCGTAGTGTTTCCTGCTGCTGCAGTGGACGCTCTTGGCCTTGTTCTCCGTCAGGTAGAAGACGGAGCAGAGGTTACAGAAGAACCCAGATTTAGGGACCACGAACTCCTGACCTGCGACGGGAAGCAGAAGAATCACACTCTGTGTGTGTGTGTGTGTGTGTGTGTGTGTGTGTGTGTGTGTGTGTGTGTGTGTGTGTGTGTGTGTGTGTCTGAGTCTCTCTCTCACCCAGCGGGTTGCCCGGGCTGAATGGCGGCAGTTTGACCTGCGTGTCGACGGACGGGGACTGGGAGCGCGAGCGCTTGGCTTCGGGTCCGACGAGCTGCTGAAGCCGTTTGCTGCCCACTGAGGAGGAGGAGGAGGAAGAAGAGAGGAAGGTGAAAGAGGGAAAGCAGGAGCAGGAATAGAGGAGAGCGAAGAGGCGGAGATACCTGGAGGCGCTGCTCGGCTCCATGACTCCTCCCCCTCTTCCTCCGCTGCCACAGTCAGCCTATTCGGAGGCTCACAGGGGGCGGGGCCAGAATCTGGTTGGACCATGTCGGACTGGGCGGAGTCAGCTTCTGATTGGACCGTGTCAGGCAGGGTGGAGCTGGGCTCTGATTGGACCACAGACAAGTCCTCTTGACTGTCCGTGAGGGTCTGGTGCTGCCCCCTGGTGGACCGTCTGGCTGTTGACGGACACGGACACACAGTTTGTTTCTATTTGTTGATAAAATACACACACACATACACACACGCTCATGCACACACACACAGTTACCAGGCGTCTGCCTGCTCTTCCTCTTCGGTCGACCCCTCTTCCTGGTGGGCGGAGCTTCCTCCTCCCCCACCTCGTCCACTGTCACAAAGCTGCTGCTCTCCTCTGAAACGGGAAATGAGAATGTATTCGGCAGAAATGCACCATGGGAGTTGTCAGTTGCATGTCATGACGTCGACTTCTGGACATCACGACAACAGATCTGGATCACACACACACAGTAACACACACCTGTCTCCTCTATGTGTTTGCGCTTTGAAGGTTTGGAGGTTGTCTCAGCTTCATCTTTGTTCTCCTCTTCATCACCTTTACCAGCTTCTTCCGCCGTCTGCAAGCGAAACACACCAGAACCTTCAGAATCGGGTCAAACAAAGGACCGGAGTGTGTGTCTACGACTGTGTGTGCGACTGTACAACATTGATAGTGAGACACACACTCTCTGAGTCTGACCTCTAAGGTTTGGGGTGTCACTGATTGGCTCTCCAAGCTGAGTGGGCGGGGCTCCGGCTGGCTTGGCTCCGCCTTCCCCGAGTCTTCCTCCTCCTCCACGATCTCGTCCAGGGTGACGAGCGTCTGGAGCTCCTCCTCCGAGTCGGGCCCCTCGTCTGCCCCCACCTCGTCCAGGGTCACCAGGTCCCGGGGGTCCACCTCTTCCACCTCCTCCACCTCGTCCCGGGCCCTGGCCCCCCTCCTCCCTCTGCTGCCGCTGCGACTCCTGCGCTCCGCCTCCTCCCGCTCCCTGCTCCTCCGCTCCTCCTGCTTCTGCTTGGCAGCGGCTTGCCTCTTCTTCAGCTCCTCCTCCTCGGCGGTGTCGTCGGGGTAATCCTCCTCCTCCTCGCTCACCTCATCCAGGTTCACCAGAGCGCTTGCTGCAGGCGTCTCCGCCTCCTGGGGGGGATTCCGGTTCGAGCTCTCAGACTCTGAACCACCCCTGACCTTGACTCTGTCAGCAGCCTGAGTCTCCTCCTCCGTTGGCGTTTCACAGGTTTGTAGTTCTTCTTTCTCAGCAGGAACCTGGTCTGTTGTCTCCCCCCCCTCCTCCCTCGCTCTGCTGGACTCCTCCGTGGTCACCAGCCCTTCTGGAGCTTGGCCGACGCCGTCCTCTTCATCCTCGACAGAGTCCACGATCTCGTACGTCGGCTCTTCCTCCTCCTCCTCCTCCTCCACCACAGCATCCTTGGTAAACTCCGTGTTTGGTGTCTCGCCATCGTCTTTAGAAGAGGTTGACTTCTTGGCGCTCTCAGATTCATCTGCGAGAGTCTCCTCCTCCACGGAGTCAACAACCTGATATGTTTCCTCTTCATCTTCTTTATGCTCCGATTTATTTTCTGTCTCGTCCTTTTTCTGAGTTACGACTTGTTTTTGAGCAGCTTTCACATTCTTCCTGGGCCTTCCCCTCTTCCGTACTGGCGTGGGCGGATGCTCCTGAACGATCTCCTCCTCCACCGAGTCCAGCACCTCGTAGGAAGCGTCCTTGCTGTCCTCTGGGCTCTCAGTCGAAGGCGTTTCCTCTCGCCTTGGTTCCTGAGAACTCCTGACCGGTGGCTTCCTCTTCCTTGCTGGTGTCTCGTCTGTCTTTGTTGTGTCGTCCAAGGAATCTGCCTTCGGCGTTCTACCTCTTCGCCCTCTGGTAGACCTCGTGGTGACGACGGCTTCGTTGTCAGCGGTGTCTTTGTTCTCTGCCTTGCCGTCAGGTTTTCCAGACGCTTCCGCCTGATTTGTTGCCTTCTCTTTGTTTCCTCTGGTCGTTCTTCTTCTGCCAGACCTTTGTGGTTCATCCTGAACGGGTTCTTCCTCGACAGAATCTACAACTTCATAGATCACCTCCTCTGTACTCTCACTGACAGCTTGGTCTCTTGCTGGACTTCTGTCTTTTGCTGGCTTCTCACTGGTGATTTTTATTGGCGATTTCTCTTTTTCTTCCGCCTCAGACGCTCTGGTCCTCCGACCACTCCTCCTGGTCGGCCCATCCTCTCTCTTTGCTGTCACTTCTTGCCTCCTGGTTCTTCTCCTCTTGGTTTCCGTCTCTGACTCTGTGGTTGAAGACGTTGGGTGTTCGTCCACAGAATCGATGACCTGGTAGGCGTCTTCTTCTTCTCCAGGGGGTTTTATTTCCACTTCTCTGATCTGATCCTTGGAGGTTTCACCTTTCGGCCCAGCGTCTTCTGCTCCTGTCTGATCACCCACCGACACCGATCTGTCAGAGGTGTCTTGATCATTTGATAGTTGTTCGTCCCTTTCGGAGGCTCTGTTGTCTTGTTCTGAAACAGTTCCTTCTCCTTGTTTTTCCCTGTTTTTATCTTCATCACTTGTATCCAACTCTTGATCTTTGTCTGCAGATTTATCAGTCCTGTTGTCGACTTGAGGCGTCCCTTCCTCCGCCAGCAGCTTCGTTGAACAGTCACCTTGGTCCAGTTGATGGCTTTGTTGATTTATCGCTGTCTGATGTCCACTACCTTTGTCCTGTACTTGCACAGAGGCGTCCATCTCTACTCCACTGCTCTCCTCGGGGCCGGCCGGGCCTTCGTCTCCAACGCTGTCCAAGATCCGAAAGTCTCCGTCAGCCACACTCTGTTCGAGTTCAGGTTCTAGAGTTTGGATTTCAGAGCTGCCATCCGGGTTCTCGTCTTCATCCATCCGTTCTTCCGACTCATCATCAATTGAATCGAGGATCTGGTAATTTTCAGATTCATCCCCTTCTTCCTCATCTTTACCCCCATCCGGTCCTTTGAGTTTCTTTGAATCACTGGGAGTGTCGTCTTGAAGATCAGCCCCCAGATGCTGGCTGTCTCTCCTCAGCTCTGACTGCTGACCCTCTGCAGGCGGAGGCATCTCTGATGCTTCCGTTTTACAGTCTGACTCAACACTTTGTGCTGGGTTTGCCTCTTCTGACACCTTGTGGTCAGTCTTTGCCGCTGCACTGTGTGAGACCTCAGCTGCTGCCGATACCTTGGTTGAAGAGGGTGAACAATGTGGCGCTCTGATTGGAGACTTTGACTCCGTGGGCTGTGCTTTGTGACCAGGAGAGGCGGAGGAGGGGGGCTTGGTGAAGGGCTTGCTGGGGGATTTAGTGGGCTCTGGTGAGTCTTTATGCTTTCTCAGCGACACCGAGGTCGAGCCTGAAGATGGTTGACCGGTCTTAGAATGAGAGGAAGAGGAGGAGGGCGAGCTCTTGGAGTCCCTTGTGGACATGGTCGAAGTCCGCCTGTGAGCCGACGGCGAGTGCGAGCTCTGCTGCTCCTCTCTCTCTTTGGCGGACTGTCTCGACGGAGAGGAACCCTGGCCGTCGTTGGCTGCGTCTTCTGCGTCTGCGCCAACTTCGTCAACGGTGACAAAGTCCTCGAAGTTGAAATTCAGTTCATCGAAACAAAACTGTTTGAAAGCCGAGCGATCTCTGACGCCTCTCTGGCCCTGGGGGGAGAGGAAACAGCGAGCGTTCAGAAACATGTGGTCGTTAGTGGGCTCGAGCAGGAGGTTGGAAAGGAGGAAAACCGTGCTCACCTTCGTTTGTCTCGTGCTTCCACCTCTTCCGCTGTTTGAGCTCGTGCTGCTTCTGCTGGAGACCTGAGCAGAAATCAGAGTCGGTCAGTTTTCAAGCGGTTAACGAAGCAAATTAAAAACTCTTCACATCGCATAGTTCACAGTCTGCAAATCAAAACCACGGCCACTGAAAATTAGTCTTCAGGAAAACTGGGTGCAACACTTAGACCAAAATTGATAGCAAACAACATGAGAATATGCAAGTATGTAGAAGAAATTAGCAGCTCTCAACCACAAATACAAAGTTAGTTTCATGCAGAAACTTGTGACTTAGGCCCTGTTTACACGACAACACTTCGGAGCATTTTTGAAAAGTTCCTTTGAGGGAACCATTTTCAAAAAAGTTGCATTTCTCTCCATTTTACGCGGAGACGGCCAGTTTTCACTGGCTCCCAGCACCGCTGTCGTGTGATCGGACACCCGAGGTGCAGCGTTAACAGCAGAGAGTTCCCCGTTAGAGCGTCACCTCTCTGTCTTTGCTCGGCATCCTGGCTTGTTTTTTCAGCCTGTGCTCGTGGACTGCGGCGGCTATCGCTCTGTAAACGTCCTCACTGATGTTCAGGAATTCTGAGGCGGCGCCGTCGTCGGACTGGACCGCACTCGTATCGGCGGCACTCACGGGCGCGGTCTTCGGCTCGCCTCTGGTTTCTGCTTTCTCCGCCTCTCCGTGCGGCTTTGGAGAGCCGGTGGACTCGGCTTCTGCCTTCTGTTGATCCTGCTCTGCCGGAACGGCTTCAGGAACCGGCTCTCCGGCAGAAGCTGCGGGGCTGGCCTGTTTCTCCTGGTCCGCAGGCGCTTCAGGCGGCGGCGCTTCAGGCGGCGGCGCTTCAGGCGGAGGCGCTTCAGGCGGAGGCGCTTCAGGCGGAGGCGCTTCAGGCGGAGGCCCTTCAGGCGGCGCCGCTTCAGGCAGAGGCGCTTCAGGCGGCGCCGCTTCAGGCAGAGGTGCTTCCGGCTCGTTCTCGAGGGCGATCGCGTCGTCACTGGAATCTTGGAGACGTTTTTTCAGGCTCTTTAAACTGGAATTAATGATAAAAACACTACAAGTCAGACAAACGTGAAACATCTCAGCTGAAATTCCTCGTTGAGGTTCTAAGTCAAAGCGTCCTGAAAATCAATACTTGACGAAGTGTGTGATTTAACATCAGCTGTGGACCGCCTCCATAATCCAGAGACTCAACTGGATGTCTGGTCTTTAACTGTCATGACCTGAGAGAAAACAATCACAAAGAGCAGGGCTCACCTCTCGACACGCTTGACTTGATTCCTGTGTGGAGGAAAAACACCGTTTGGTCAGATCAGTGGCAGAAAAAAAGGACTCTGGGTGATCATTGGCGTAACCTTGAACTGAGAGCCCGTTCACACCACAACGATTTCAAGTTTCAATGCACTTGGGGCGTCCGTTTCCATGACAACAGTGCTCAGAGGCACTGTAAACAACCGCAAAATGGTTTGAAAACGGCTCCCAAGGTGGAATTTTTTTCCAGTGTTTTTACCATTACATTGGAAACGGACGTCGTTTTGAAAACGTTGCCATGTGAACGTGAAACTTTTCTGAAACAGAAACCTGGAAGAGACGGGTTTCCACTTATCGTGCCAATTATCATGCAAACGGAGCCTGAACTTAAAGAAACACATACCAGGTTTCTGGTGAGGACAGCTTGCCCAGCGAGGCCGTTTTCTCCACCACGTCCGTGACGCCGCTGGAAGCGGCCATCTCGAAGCATATCTGAACGACACGGCGAGGAAGACAGAGATGAGAGGGCGGAGAAGGAATGAAGCAACAGAAGTCACAGAACGATTCACTGGAAAACTTCAGGCTGTTTTTACATGTTAGTGTGAATCAAACTGGAAATGTCAGGGACATGAGGAGCATTCCTGTATCCATGACGACAGCAAGAGCATCACATTTCCATGACGACATGAAGTCATCCCTTTTCCATGACATCATGGAAGCATCATGTTTCCATGACGACCGTGCTGACTCTGTGCATGTTGAAGTTAAACCTGCAGGTGTCTTGAGTTCTCGTACCCGGTTTGCCAGCGGCAGGAAGCTGACGACTGACGCCACGGCCGTCACCTCGCGCAGGACCGCCCTGATGACCTCCAGAGTCACCTCAGAGATCTCCACGGTGAGCAGCCGCTCCTCCAGAGCGTCTGGCTCTGGAACACGCTGGGAAAAAAACAAAATAGCATCAATTAGAACAGAGGAGACAAAAAAAAAAAACAGGAAACCAGCAGCTTCCACTTGACATATTCATGAGACTCACAGCATTGCTCCACTTCATCAGACTCCTGTACATGGTCTCCTGTGAAGACATTAAAACACCTCATATCAACACCAACATAATCTGAATCCAATTCACTTTATCTGTAAAGCATCTCCAAAATCCTGTAAATAAAACATTTCTAACAAACATTTCTATACAACAATATGTAAGAATTAAAAATGAAGTATAAATAAATAAAAAAAAAAAAGAAATCCAGAGGCCTTTGCGATCGCCCCACCCCTTGAATCTTTGCCCTCCTGCTAAAGCTCGTCCAGCCTCCATACCTCGCTGAAGCCAGGATCCATGTCCTGCAGCACAATGTGGACGGCCAGTGAGCTGCCGTTGACAACAAAAGGACTCGTCATCTGCGATTGGATGAAATCGCAGCACGCCGTCCGGCTGTGGAAGTGGACGAAAGCCTGGGGGCAAACAGATCGGTGTGAGAGCTTCACTTCACTCAGAAACACAGAAACGTCAGTGTGACTCCTCACCCTCCGCTGCAGCGGCAGCACCGTCACGTTGTACAACAAGGAGTGCAGGTTCTGTTCCGGGAGGTGACGCCACACCAGCTGTTCGACGTCCTGCTGCTTGTAGCCTTCCTCAGGCAGACCCGTGATCATGACCGTGTAGACGCCGGAGTCACAGCCGACCGCCTTCTGATGGGCAGAGTCAAACATTCACCTTCAGGAGATGACGGCAGCTCTGAAACACTAAATCTCAGTCTTCTGCTGAGTTTCAGGAGAGTTCTACATCTTTCTGGTTGTGAGCAGAAATATAAACAGTGATGTGCGTTCTTCTGAAGGTCATGATCCACTGGACTCCACGGAAGATTAAATGCCAAGTGGGCTTTTTTAGTTGCTTACCTCAATGTCGGCTTGTTCTCTGATCGTCTGGAATGCTACGGAGCAAAAACAGTCACTTGGTCAAACTCAGGGTTTGTTTCTGCTGTTGGAGAATACATGGAAGTGACATGGTTCCATGACGACATAGGCGTATCATGTTTCCATGGTAACAACTAAGCATGATGACATGAAGGCCTTATGTTTCCATGATGACATAAGCGTGTCATGTTTCCATGGTAACTAAGTAAAATGACAAGGAAGCATGATGTTTCCATTGTAACTAAGCTTCATGTTTCCATGACGACACGGAAGCGTCATGTTTCCATGGTAACTAAGCATTATGTTTCCATTACAACATGGAAGTGCCTTGTTTCAGAACGTCATGGAAGCGTCATGTTTCCATGACGACTGTGTTGAGTCCGTACACAGTGAACCTTGAAGTGTGAACTGGAAAGGTTTTCGGCGCCCTCACCTGGGATGACGAACCAGGGAGACGCGGTTGGAAAGAGAAACGGAGGCGTTGGCAGCATCAGCCAGAAAGGCGCAGTGCTGCGCTCTGGGACGAGGCTGGCTGTGAGGACAGCAGCTCCAGGTATCAGGTTCTCGCTGTCCGGCATGGCGTTGGCAGGCAGTCGTGGAGCTGGAAAACAGCAGAACTTTCATTATTCAAATGGTTTGTACTTCCTCCTGACAGACGCGAGGTAAAGTCAGTGAAGTCTGGTACTGACGTTGAGATGTTTCCTGGCTGTGGGGTTTGAGCAGCCTGTACACTCGGAGATCGCTCCTCTGTTTGAGGAGGCTGTACCAAACCCCCAGGCGATCTGCATCTTCAGCCAAGTCAAACTGCACAAACACCTGGAACAATCGCACGTGTAAGACTTTTGAAAACACCGAATGACAGACATAACACTTCTGTGTTTGTGTGTGCGCGTCCGTACCTTGTTGAGGAGAGGTGCGTAGTTCGTTACGGATCCCATTGTTTTCAAAACCTCGACCAGCTCTCGAGCCTGGTTCGGTGAGATGTTCTCTATGTAGACTGTTTCAAATCCATGAGCGACCGGCTTCTGCACAGAGGACAGCAGGGGGACATTTTGGATTTGGACGTACAAACCAGCAGGGTTCATATATTCACACCACCAAAAGCTGTCTGGGGGAACTTAACAATAAAAGAGAAACGGAAATGATGCAAATGCTCAGTAGAAGCATTTCAGAAAAGTTGCATTGTCCGTCATTTCTAGGGAGACGGTGTTTTTTAAAAGCTGCACTTGAAACCGTTGTCCTCTGAACAGGAAAACGGTTTTTAGTCAACAGCCGTCTGGTACACAGAGCCACAGACTGACGAGAACAGTGTGTGTTACTTACAATATCTGTCCACATCATCAGGCATTTATAAAACTCCAGCTGAAAAAGAGGCAGAGTCGGAGCCGTTAGAAGCTACGGTGGAATCTGACCTCGTTCCACCACCGAGTGTCGGGCGCCTGCTTACCGGCGACGTGAAGTTGTTCTCCACCACCTTGAGGCAGAGTTTGGATTTACACAGACTGAAGTCCTTCTTCGTCGACGCCTTCAGGACGTTCTGCACCATCTCTGTTGTCGGCATGCGGATGAAAGCCTGGAAATGAAAAGCCGGACCGTTTGCAAGTGTCGTCGGCGCCGGATCGCCGAGCTGACTGGGCGAGGACCAGCGGCTCACCATGCGCGTCTGGGGAGCGATGAAGATGTGGTCGTCCTGGTAATGGAATCCAAACGGAGTGAAGAGATCGGCCAGCTGCTTCTCAGTGTAGCAGCTGTCGGAGTATTTGGGCAGCTGGGTCACAAATATCACCGTGTTGTCCTGAGAAAGAAACTAGAAAACACACAACAAAGATGTTCTGTTATGATTTTGAAGATATAAAAAGCACTTGTAAAAAAATAGACTGACAGACTGACGTGACAGACCAAGCGCAGCAAGTCGAGCAAAATGAGAACTTACCCGAGGCGACAGGACGACATGCTTGGCGACGAAACCTGTGGAGGAAGAATCAAAACACATGGTTAAATATGAAAGTCGATCACACGTCCAATCTGCTGACTTCTGTGCCCAAGAGATTCCTTACTGATTCGTCCCACTTTCAGGTATTTTCCGATCATCTCCCTGACGGTCGTGGACGGAGCAGCACTGCTGGACGGTTGTGACTCCGGAGCAGTTTGATTCTGAACCGCAATCACAACATCTACACAAGACAAATGTGAATCAGACACAAAATACAAGTTTTGGTCTCTTCGTGCTGATTTGTCAACTAAAAATGCGTTAATTCACGTACCTTTTTGAAGGGTCTCCACATTTTCAACCACTGGCTTGGCCTCCGAGGTCTCCTCGGCTGAGCCACCTGTGGATTCCGTTTTGGTCTCTGGTTCTGGTTTAGTGGACTCTGGATCTGGAGCTCCATCATTCTCGGTCAGCGATGGATCTTTGACCTCGGTTTTGAGTGTCAGAGCAGGATCCAGAGGTTCCAGGGGCACGGCGGCGGTGGCAGCAGTGGCGTTCGGGGGTGTTTGGCTCTCACTGGACTCATCGGTTAAGTCCTTCTTAACTACTGGATTCTCAGAAGTACTTTCCACCTTCACGATCTCCGGCGCTTCCGTTTCTCCGAGCTCCATCGGTTCAGCTTTTCCGTCTTCTTTGGAAAGTTCTTCCTGGTGCTGTGTGTCCAAAGTCACCTCGCTCTTCGTTTCCGTAACCTCGTCTTCAGGCACCCCGGCTGATTCTTCCACTTTCACTTGTGTGATTTCACTGGACAGTTTTTCTGAGGTTGCGGATTTGGCGGGCACCGTCACGGCCGCGGCTTCCTTTTCTTCCACCTGAGCTGCAGGCGCCTGGGGGGTCGTGACTGTGTCTTCTGTTTTGAGTTTCGCGGCGTCTGCTTTCGCCACGGCGGGTTCCTCGCCAGCACTTTTTCCAACGACAGCACTTGTAGACGCGGGCTTTGTCGACGTTCCTTTCAGTTTTGCTTTTTGGACAGCCCCGGAGGAAGCCTGAGCTTTTAGCTGGGCTCCGGGTGACCCTTTAAGAGCGAACACCTTCTTTTCAACCGGAGTGGCGCCTTTAGCCGCTTCGGTCCTGTTTGCTGGTTTCTTTTCTGTCTTTTTCAACACTGCAGAAGACTGCTTACTGCCAGCGATGGTCTTTTTAGGCAAAACTTTTTGCTTGGAATCGCCGGGGCCAGGTGGCTTTACTAGACTCTTGGATGTCTTGGACACAGATTGAGTCAAACCTTTCTTAACCTCAGCCGCCTTGTTTTTCGCTGGCGGATTAGCTGATTTCACAGCTTTGACTATTTGCTTTGTTGAGACATTTTTGGCTTTGGAAACCAAGACTTTTGCTTTCGTGACAATTTTGCCCGTCATGGTTTTCCTGGCGCCGGACGAGGACGAAGTCGCACATTGAGTCTTTGAGGTTGTTGGTTTGGCGGCTCCGGCTGTGGAGATGATGGCCTCGGTGGAGGGCTGCAGTAAAATACAGCTCAGGGTTAATGCAATCACTGAGAGAAACTGTGGAATAGTCCTGCAGAAATGGACAGGAAAACTTCAATACCTGGAATTTCTTGACTCTGACGGCTATGCCTTTGACGAAAAACTTCTCGGCCCTCCTCAGTTTCTCGGCATCTTCCGCTTTCTTGAAAATCACATTTCCCTACATGTGCACAAACACACACGGCTCTTCAGTCACTTTGTCCAAACACAGAAGAGTGTGCAATTCTTTTCCAGATTTTATGTCTGACGCCCTTCTTATGCAACCTCGGCAGCTGGGGGTCAAAGGTTATTGGAAGAATTCCAAGCATCGAGCAGATCTATTGAACATGGATCCCAACCAATGTTCATAATCTCACGTTTAAAACATTTAACTGAAAATGTTTCAGACAGATTTCATGAATTCAGCCCGTTTACACAACATCTCAAGTTTTCATTTTGCGCGTACTCTGCAACTTTGTCCGTTAACATGGCAACGAAAAGATTGGAAATGATGGAGTTCGCATGTTGAGCCTGTAAACGGGACGTAAGCCAGGGCTGTCAAACATCAGGCCTGAGGGCAAAAACTGGCCCAAACTTCAGAAGAGCAGTGGACACAACACTGAGACCCGAGCTGAGCAGTCAGGGTGAGTTTGCAGAAACATGCAGAATGCAACAGTTAAGGCTTTTCGGACTCTTTCACTGTATTTTGCACCAAGCGGTTTCATTAATTTTGGCTTTTTTTTGTTCAGATTGGAGTCATTTTCCATAGAAATCATTTGGTTATGTGACAATATGGACACTTGTGTCAGGTAAACTGCACGACAACGGAGAAAACCTTTAAGGAATAAATATAAACGTTGTCATGGCTCATTTTTTCAAAAGGTGAAATTGGGCTGCATGTGGCAAATAAAGCAAACTGACTTTGACATCACTGATCTAAACAGTGAGATACTTTCAGAATAGCGATGGGTACCGACTGAAATTCGTCGGTACTATAGAGTACCAGTTCACATGAAATCAAATGATACCGTGTTTCGGAACACGAATGTATCTTTGTGACAACACAAAGGGAGAGGAAGAGTTGGCGATTTTCCATGCAGGACACCAACAAAGCATTTCGTGTAATGACGTCAGCAGCTGGCATGTCAACAAACAAGCATGACGAGAAAGAGCTTGAAATTCAGCAAAAAATGAAGCAGATAATGCTCGCTGCAGCGGGTATCGGGTATCAGTTCCGATGTGAACGGTACCCACCCCGAATTAAGAATGACAAAGGAAAGCAGCCAAAAGGAACGAGTCAGAAGCCTTTAAACGCCACTGGAAGCACTCCAGCGGTTTAGCGTACCTACCTGAAAGGTGGCCCTGAACAGAGTAACCGAGTCAGTTTCTCCAAACTGCTTCAAAGCGAACTCAATGTCGGTGTGAGAGAGAGCTGGGTTGACCCCATCGAGTCGCACTTCATGAGCGGGTGAAGACTTAGCTGCCTGTGCAAACGAGACAAGACGCTGCTTCGGTTAGACCACGGCTCTACAACCTTGATGGAAAAAAAAATATTTTTCTGAGATCTTCCACTGAATCCAATTTACCTGGAGCCGCAAAACGACTTTAAATCTTTTAAAAGAGTCTGACGGAGCTGCTAAAGTTTTATATATACACTAGTTTTAAAAAACGGACAGAAACGGTACATCTAAGAAGTTTCAATTACGATTTAGGGTTGAAAAGGTTTCATTAACGGCTGTTTTTGTACCCGATTTGAGTGGTTTCATCCTTCTTTCACAGCAATTTTTTAGACAACTTTGTCATTTTAGAAGACAACAGAATAGAAATACTTGCCAAGCCACATGCGGCTCCAGAGCCGCAGGTTTAACACCGCTTTGTTCGAGCAACAATTCTGGTTTGGAGTCACGACTCCAAGGTGTCTTTGATCATAACAGCTTAATCTGCTCGACGCACCTTTGGCTTGGCAGAGGAACTTCTCGCCATCGCCTTGGCCGGGCCGGATCGGGGCGACGGAGAGGCAGACACAGACGGCGAATTCTTGGAGAGCTCGGCCAATATGGCGGGAGTCAACTTCTTAATCACGGTCGCGATGTCAGTCTGACCGGAGAGAGATTGGACAGCTGCAGGGACCAAGATGCAACAGGGTTTTCGTTAGGTCTCAAGAGGGATTCGCACGGAACTAAAAGCTGCCGGGGTCAGAGACAGTTTGCCGTCCGTCCGACCTGATGTTGCCAGCAGCTTCTGTGCCAGTCTTTCTGCGCTGGTCGACTTCCTTCGGTCAGGATGCGACCTCTCCGACGAGGACCATCGATCATGGCTCATCCTCAGTGGGGATCGTCTGTCGTCTCGTCTCCTCGGTGGGGATTCTCTCCTGTCACTTCTTGAGCGGGACCGCTGACGGGAAGACGTGGGCCAGTCGTGCCGGACGGGGTGCGATCGAGACCGCGACCTTCGGGAGAGGTCGACAGAAAAGACTCTTTCAAGGATTCAAACATTTTGTGAAGGTTATATCGTATTTTACAGCCCAAAGCCCTCTTCATTTGAAAGGCTATGACCTTGCTGTCTTAAAAATCGACAAGTTATTTATACTAGTTATTTTATTTATATATATACACATAGTTCTTTTCTCTTGCACCATTGACCTTTGGCTAAGCCCCGCCCCCAATTGATGTGGAATAATGCTTTGTTTTCAAAGTTCTCAGGAACACAGTGTGAAGGCCGCTCTGTTTTGTCTGAAGTCACTTGGAAGCGTCTGCTAGTCTCGTGAGATCTAGCTATATGAGATGGCGTGGCCGGAAGTCATGCCAGAGTTGGATTGGATTCTTTATTTTAAATATGTAAAAAACACGAAACAAAACAAACAGGTTGAAAACCTTTCCCTATGGTTAAAACCCTGCTTATTTTTCTTAACTCCCTGTTCTTCCTTCCTGTTCATCAAAAGCCAGGTTTACACTTGCACGATTCTGTGGCACGCATTGCCACGAATCGAGTCGCAAACGGTCGCAAACCACTCGTAAAGTGGTGTGAAGTGTGCGTAAACCCGTCGGGACTGCGTGCCATGTCCGGACGAGAATTTTGAAAATGTTCAAAATTTTGGTCACGACAAAATATCGCGAACTGGCTGTGAACTATGCGCCAACTGTCCGTGAATTCCTTGTGAAAGCATCGGGAAAATGCGGGAGGATGCGTGCCAGTCGTGGCCACCGGCGAGTACCCGGAAAAGGGCCCCATGCGGGGGATTTTCGACCCACTGTCGTTGCAGCATCA
This sequence comes from Salarias fasciatus, assembly GCF_902148845.1. Lineage (NCBI taxonomy): Eukaryota > Metazoa > Chordata > Actinopteri > Blenniiformes > Blenniidae > Salarias > Salarias fasciatus. The sequence continues at coordinate 23,551,887 of NC_043747.1, read as the reverse complement.
AGTGTAGCTCCTTGAATTTGTCATTGAAATTGACTGATGTCAGCCGTCCGTCAGGGCCCCCTTCAGCCCGGGGCCCTAGGCAGCGCCTTTTCTGCTGCTCTTCAACACAGAGCAGCTACAGGTACAGGATCTTCTCTTCTCCGCAGTGATGGAGTCTCTGACATTCAGCATGTTGTCTGTTCCACATCAAATCCAAAAATGAACCGGGATTGGGGAAGCCCCCTTTTTACTCGTATATGACGCGCGTAATTGCGCGCGCAACCACGTCGTGCCGGTGCGGGAAGCTCGTAAACTATGTGCAAACTATGCGTGAATTTGCCGTGAATGCGTCGTGTCAGTTCGCAACACTGACGGGCGCATTCGTGAACTGTCCGTGAACTGTGCGCCAACTGTCCGTGAACTGGTCATGAACTGTGCGTGAACTAGTCGTGAACAGTGCGGGAGTCTGCCGGTTCGTGACTCCAGATTGGCACGCCTTGCCACGACAACATCGTGGCAAAAAGTCGTGCAAGTGTAAACCTGGCTAAACTCTTCATCTCTTCACTTCACTCTGCCTCTCTCTCTGTCTGTCCATCTCTCTCTCACTCTGCCCTGTCTCTCTCTCTCTGCCCTGTCTCTCTCACTCTGCCTGTCTCTCTCTCTCTCTCTGCCCTGTCTCTGCCTCTCTCTCTCTCTTCAGCATGTCTATCCTTATGCTTCTCTTCAACAACCGGTTTTGTGGCACAACTGAGGAGTCACAATCAGTGTTTAACACAGAACCAGCAAATGCAAAACCACCATGCATTAAAGTAAACTTTAATTCTCTCGGTGTTCTCAGATCACTCGGTTGTCTGCGTAACCAGCCAGAAATCATCACTCGGGCCGTAGATTGTGACTCTTCTAAACATTCCAATATCTTGGTCCTGCCGACCACCCCGACCGGTTTGAACTCATCGAATAGTTTCTGAAAACTCTCAACAGGATCAGACCACGCCGTGCTGTTCTACTTCTTGTCTCTTCTTTTCCTGTTTAACACTTTGGTGTTTACCAAACGGTTAGCACAAACAACAATAACTGCACACAAAACAGCAACACAAACAGCAACACATGTCCTCTACAAACCTAAACAACCTCCCAGCATCATGACCTTCTTTATTTACCCCCTTTTTTATAGTGAAAGAGAGAGTCAGAGCCGTGAGGTGACCTGCAGAATCACACTCACCACGTTTTCAAAAGATTCACCAGCAGAAATCTCCACACGCGACGGCGCTTCAGGGGCTCAGCCCTTCCACGCCAATCTCGGATCCGAGTGAAAACTAAGTCGTTTCAGGGACTCAGCCCTTCCACGCCAGTGGCCCCCAAGGCCGTCCAGACTCCAAGTCCAGAAACTCTTCCTAAGCTCTCTCAGCCACAGTTCCAAATTAGAATAAAATTATTATTACAACCCAATTTTTACTAATCATAATTAGCAATTGATTGATAAGAACCAATCAAATAATTTAGGGACATCTTTGGCTCTTTATGTTTAGAAATTTGCTTTTACAATTCCAATCAACTATGAAATAGTTCTTTTATCTAGTCAAACATTCCCACAGGTAAGGCATTACTTCCCGAGTTAAATATTTAACAGAGGAAACATTTGCACTTACCTCGTTTATGCTGTATTTAGATCCCGGACGAGCCCCCAAACTGTCAGCAGGGAGGATTGATGTGGAATAATGCTTTGTTTTCAAAGTTCTCAGCAACACAGTGTGAAGGCCGCTCTATTTTGTCTGAAGTCACTTGGAAACAGCATCTGCTAGTCTCGTGAGATCTAGCTATATGAGATGGCGTGGCTGGAAGTCATGCCAGAGTTGGGTTGGATTCTCCTCGGAGCAACAGCCATGCTCTCAATCAGCTGATTTGTGTGTGCTTCCTCTGCAATCCTCAATAAATCCTCCTTGTGCAGCGTCAACACCTTGACTCGTCATCTTCAGCTCCGATTCACCAAAAATTCCACAACACCAATTACTGTTGCTAATTCAGACAACTCGGACAAGCCTGCCTCAGACAACATGAGAAGTCATGCATTTCATTGGCGCTTTGACAACGGCGACTAATTCAGATCCCAAAGTCGGGGGGAGAGGCCTCAACTAACACCCATCATCAGCATTCATCAGGTAAGCTAGGTGGCTAGCCTGAGAAAGCTCGATGCCGTTAGCGTCATATAATTCATATAAGACTAGATTGACAGGATTATCTGTTGCCTTACCTTGGAACAGGTGGGATAAAAAAGAAGCTCTGTTGCCTATCCTATCATTGCCTCAGGCACATTGATTGACCATTTATGCATCTTAAAATTTTTTAGTAGCCCAGAAAACCAAAGTGCGGTCAGTTCTAACTGGTCCCTATGGAGTCTGATGCTCAGAATGCCTGAGTCCTGGGTAGTTGAATGCTATTGGTTTGCTTGCATTTGGGGGTAGGGCTTCGCCAAGGTAAATACCCATCAGTCAATGAGTCAGTTTTCACCAACCTGCGGGCGCGTCTGGATGTTTGTGGCGATCGTGATCGGCTATCGCGTCTGTCCCGCCAGCTGCCGGGACTGCGGCGTCGACGGGGGCTGTGGGAGCGGGATCTGCTGCTCCAGTGATCTCTCCGGCCCTCCAACCCGCGGTAGCCATGGGGGCTACGCGAGCGAGAGCGAGACCGGGACCGGCTGCCGTGCCTGGCCCGGTCCCTCCTGTCTGGAGATCCGCGGCGGCGACGGGGGCTGTACGAGCGGGAGCGGGAGCGGCTGCTCGGCCTGGCTCGCTCCCTTCGAGGTCCGGGAGAAACCGAGCGGCCCTTGAGCTGGGCTTTTTGGTGACGTGGCTGACCGGAAGCTGAGGGCAAAGGACTGGCATTTTTGCTCGATGTGCTGAAAAAAGGCAGAAAACAGGAGAAGTAAAGTCAGTCAAGGGAAGAACCTCGGAGAGGTTGGGGTGATGGCGGCTAAGGACTGGAGGAGTGGTTTGATTCAAGACTAAATATTTTACCTGGTCAGTTTCACAACCTCGCCGTCCCACTCAGGATATCTGTGGGAAAGAAAAAGACATTCAAACACAACAACTCAAAAACTGCATTCAAGAAACAACTGAACAAGTATGGCGAGAATCCAGGACAAAGTTTTCTCAATATGATAAAAATTGAGAATAGTCTCTTTAACAAAGTGATTTTTGTCACTTTGTGTTACATTGAGATGTAAGTAGCAAAGTGAAATCTTATGGAAATCTGATTGCCATGGTAACTGTAGACTGATTGTTGCTAGTTAGAACACATTTGCCCTCCTGTTCGCAACAAGGAGTTCGCCAATACTTTACAGTTTGAGTTAATTTGTTGTCGATGAAAAAGCACAGCAGCAGGTATAAAATGTAGACATTGACAAAAAAACTGGCGGGAACCAAAGTGTGTTCTCGGCAGTTACCCATCGTCAAAGAAAATGCAAGCCTTTAGAGAAGTACTATCAGGAATGATCTTTTTTTTCTCTATTTTTGTCTTCGTTCACTGTAAAAGAAGTGACTCTAAAACTAATTTTTATAAGTGGAACTAAAATATATGTGCATCTGGTCATTCTGACAATATTCACATGCTTGAAGTAATTTTTTTTTTTTACCATTTCAGGGAAAGTCCCAACTATCCAGAGAGAAAGGTTTCAACTCTTCAGTTTTGCATTTTGCCTGCACAGTACTTTGATTTCAGTTTTGGAAAGAAAAAGAAAAAGTGAAATAAAGACTAACCGTTTGCGAAGGAGTCTGCAGTTTTCAAGGTGAAGGCCGGTGTTCTGGTGGGCGATCCAATTCTAGCAGCCAGAAAGAGAAACATTTAGGAAAAACCAACATACAATTGTACAACAAACCTCAGTGGCTGAAATATTACTGTTTGACATATTTCTCCCACAGCAAAGAAATTTTGTGATATCAGTTAATACATTTATGAAATTATTCAAAAATAAACAAATAAAGCTGAGTTCATAAGTAAGAAGCAAACACACGAGTCACACTATTGGTTACAAATAGAAGTCTTATTTGGTGGTGGTGTAGGTGGGAGAGGGGCTCGTCTGGATCCTGCGATGTCTGGCTTCTCTGAGGCGTCAGGGCAGCTTGGATGTTTGGAAATGATCTTCACCGAGGTCACAGAAATAAAGAGCCTGGCACAAGGACGCCCGAAGTAAGCACAGCCCGACGTGGAAACTGAAGGCACGAGGAAGATGTTGATTTCCTGAGGCGCCGCAGTGGGAAGTCTCTCATCTCAGGGAAGGACGTTGTTCTGTTTTGTAGTCACAACAGATGTTCCCACTCGGGGAGACAGAAGACTTACACAGATGCAGTTTTGACCAATACAATCAGTCATTGTGGGGCAAAAAAAAAAAAAAATTAAATATGAATTTAAGTTTGAACAAGGTGACATGAGAGAAAATAATACACTGGCTGATTGAGAAAAGAAACTTATAAATCACGGTTCAACAAAACAAGACAGTCGCTGCCAATTCTTCTTGTGTCTTTTCATCGATCCCATGAAACGGACAGAAATTAGAAATGGGAGACAGTTCATCATCCGAAACGGTGAAGGAACCTGAAGAACTTGGATGGACGACCGAGCTGGACTCCTTACAAGGACATCTTCAAGATCTCCGGACGATGTACGACTTCTAACTTCAAGCTCCAGCTGCACCTTAACTCTGTTAAATACATGACTTAATCTATCACAGACTATCAGGACTCAATCAGTTCAAAGAGAGAGAGAGAGAGAAAAAAAAACATCTTTATACGGACCACTCCACCGACACTTTCATCCTCGGTACATCAGTGGGTCTTGAATCTTCCAGCTTGTACAGACGATTCTTTCCACAAGATATGTATTAAGATCTCATCACAACATAGAACTTAAAAAAAAAAAAAAAAACTAACGTGGCGTAGTCAAATACCAACAGAGAGTACCTCAGCTTACAAATGACAAACGGCGGGAATAACAGGAGTTATCTTCCTATTACTAAAACAAAACTGGCACAAATGTCTTTGCTACTTTCAATAAAGTTAATCCTGTTTCCAACAACTCCTGATCTGAAAAATGTATAATTGAAGTCTGTCCTTTGACAAAAACACACATTATCTGAAGTCTTGTTAAGAACGTAGCAATTCCCCCTGATGTTAGACGTGAACATGTGACACAAGATTTAAAATAAAAATGATGTTTAAATAAATAGAACATCAGCTATTTGTTGGAAAAAAAAACATTAAGGCTCAGTTTACATGATGTTTCAAGCAAAAACAAATTGTTTCGATGTTTTCATTTCATGTCGAACGGCAGCAACGCTGCGGTTAGCATGTTGGGCCATGGGTTGGCTGGTTTTTTAAGGAAACCCCCCACACACGTGTGCAGAGAGAAACGCACTATAAACACTAACAATGAGGAAAACACAAGCATTTGTGTGGACAGAGCAAGAAGTTAGACTGTCAACTCTAAAACTACCAAGTCCAGGAGATTATGGACTGGGATCAGGACCAGGAGAATCTGGACTGGGAGTCACGACACTCTGGACGAGTACATTGTACTCATTGTCCATCCACCATGCATATGCACAACAACTGTCTGCTGCAGTCGTAGCACACATGCACAGTAGCTGTGCTTTTGCCGTCTACTCGGGACGGAGTCGAAGCATTTCCATAAAGTGTCATTTTTGTACGTTTACCCGGCAACGGAGTCGGAGCGTGTTTGAAAGGTTCCACCTTGGGAGCGGATTTCAGTGGCTGCGCAGACCGCTGTCGTGTAAACGGACTCCCAGAAAGCAACGTCACTCTTGTGTTTTCTCTTGAAATCATAGCCGTGTGAATGGGTCCTAAAAAAAGGATGATTCTACTCACCTTTAAGCGAGAACATTCTTTGCTACAGAGAGAACAGGTGTGGGGGAACTTTCTCGGGGTGGCAGCAGCATAGTCCTGCATCAGCTCAGCTGTCGGAAGATTCTTGAGTCGTTCACTCGCTGCATGCTGACTGGCTGAAGATGGCTGCTGCACAGGCTTCGGGTTCGCGGCGGCGGTGAGGAGCTGTGGTTCAACTGGAGGGATGTCCAGCAGGGGAATAGGCATACTCGGGCCAATTGGAAGTGGTGTCGCCAGCTTCAAAGAACTGAAAACTGGAGACTGCTTCATCTGCGATGGGAGCTGGTTCTGCACCGGCTTCTGGGTTGGCTGCTTCGCTGGCTGCTGCGGCTTCTTCTGGTTGTTCCCCTGTTCCTGCGCTGGCTGCTTTTTAGTCTGCTTGGGAGCACTGGATGCTTTAGTTTTACTCTGGTCTTTATGACTATCAAACAGCACGATGCCACGCTGGCCAGGAGGCATGCTGCAAACAGCTGTACGGGATTGAGCGGCTTGAGTCTTTGTTGGCAATTTGGGATCCAATTGTTTCAGAGGAGGGGGTTTGGAGAATTGGGACGTAAGAGGCCTTGAGTCAGTGTCTTTATTCGGCAGAGACAAAGTGGAGAGAATTGACTGGGAACCGTGGTTTGGTTGAGTCTGACTGTGTTTGGTTGCATCAGCACTCGGAGCTGCCATGGCACTCTGGCCCGAACCGTACGAAGAGCTGAGACTGGCAACAGAGCTCCCCTGATCACGTGGGGAAACCACAGCGCTCAAGTTAATCTCGGTTGTACTTTTTTGGAAAGGTTCTCGGTCACGGTTGGTGGTGTCCAACGGCACCATACTTGAACTCCCACCACTGTTTCCTCTACTACCACCGACCCTCCCAACGTCATCTCCAACCCCTCCAGTGTATTTACCAGTATGTCCATAATCGATCACTTTACTTGGTTGGAGAACTGAAGAAGCCATTTCATCCTGGCGCACTGTTGCCCCGCCGGACTGACTCAGTCTGTCCATTCCACTCACGCTCGTTGTGGACTGGGATTCAGAATAGGACTTTGACGGAACTGCGGCTGAAGTCCTCTTGTTCTTCTGAATACGGATTTGGCGCAAGATGAAGGGCAAGTTCTCTGGAGTAATCTGATCTTCGGGAAAGGCAATGAGATGCTCCAAGTCCTCCTTTTCAAGACCAAAATGCAGAAGGATGTTTGCGGCTGACTCTGAATTGTACTTGGGGCGACTGGATTCAGCTGCTGCTGGAGGTTTGTCTCCTGCTGAGAACTTGTATTCACCGAAGCCTGGAAAAGATTTTGAGTCGCCTTGTCTCTCACCAGCCTTGTCACCACTGTCTGGGTAGCTAGTTGAAGAAGTTGGGGAGTTAGAATTAGACACATTGTCCCCACTAATTCTGTTGTACCTTGGTAACCAGTCCAAAGAGCCACTGCTACTTTCAACATCAGAATGTCTTTGTCGATAAGAGGTGCCTGCTTGACGATAGTCATCTCTTGGAGGGCCAGTGAGGCAAGAGTCCATCCCCACAGGATGACGCATGGCCTGCTCTCTGGCTCTGCTGAGCTGCATGTCGATAGACCTCTCCATGTCCTCGTCTATTCCAGCATGACTTCGCTCAGGCTTGTAGTTGGTGGGCATAGATGAGAGTGAAGGGATCGCCCCAGTGTTGGTTGGAGTTGTAGAAGAAGCTCCAGAAGGTCTGAAGCCAGATTCAGGTTTGAGGTGGTGTGTCAGTCGAGGGTCTCTCTCTGCCTGGGCTCTGGGAGGTCCATATTGTCCCTGGGTGCAGCCTCCTCCGGGAGTTCCATATTGTCCCTGGGTGGAGCTTCCTCCAGGAGTTCCATATTGTGACTGGGTGGAACCCCCTCCAGGAGTTCCATATTGTGATTGGGTGGAACCCCCTCCAGGAGTTCCATATTGTCCCTGGGTGGAGCTCCCTCCAGGAGTTCCATATTGTGACTGGGTGGAGCCCCCTCCAGGAGTTCCATACTGTCCCTGGGTGGAGCCTCCTCCAGGAGTTCCATACTGTCCCTGGGTGGAGCCTCCTCCAGGAGTTCCATACTGTCCCTGGGTGGAGCCTCCTCCAGGAGTTCCATACTGTCCTGGGGTGGAGCCCCCTCCAAAAGGTCCATACTGTCCCTGGGTGGAGCCCCCTCCAGGAGGTCCATACTGTGACTGAGTGGAGCTCCTTCCGGGAGTTCCATACTGTCCCTGCGTGGAGGCACCTCCGGGAGTTCCATACTGTCCCTGGGTGGAACCCCCTCCTGGGGGTCCATACTGTCCCGGGGTGGAGCCCCCTCCAGGGGGTCCATACTGTCCCGGGGTGGAACCCCCTCCGGGGGGTCCATACTGTCCCGAGATGGAGCCCCCTCCGGGGGATCCATACTGTCCCTGGGTGGAACCCCCTCCGGGGGGTCCATACTGTCCCTGGGTGGAACCCCCTCCGGGGGGTCCATACTGTCCTGAGATGGAACCCCCTCCGGGGGGTCCATACTGTCCCGGGGTGGAGCCTCCTCTGGTGGGTCCATACTGTCCTGGGGTGGAACCCCCTCCGGGGGGGCCATACTGTCCCGGGGTGGAGCCCCCACTGGAGGGTCCATACTGTCCCGGGGTGGAGCCCCCTCCGGGGGGTCCATACTGTCCTGAGATGGAACCCCCTCCGGGGGGTCCATATTGTCCTTGGGTGGAGCCTTTATTTCCAGGAGTGTAGGGGTTGTAGATCGAATGGGACATGGTGTTGGCAATCTTCAGAAGGTTGAGGAGATTGATGGCGGCAGCAGTCGGCGACGGGGCTGTTGAGGGCACATACGTCGGCAACTTGGTCGATTTCCCTGATAAGGTTGTGACGCGGCAGCCGGCAGAGAGAGTGTTGCTTATCTGTGTCAGCGCTAGCTGGGCTTTAAGTTGGGCGAGCCGCAAAGACGCGGCCTGCGGTCCAAATAACAGTGGGCTCCCTGGCAGCCCTCCGGGGAGGGGGCGGGTTAGGGGCCCTTGAGCAGACGGGGGTGCGCAACACTCCAATTGCAATGAAACACTGTAAAAATTGAAAAACAAAGACAGGCGTTATTCAGCAGGACTGGATCCGGGTTCTCTGGAAGGGTCGACTGTCTTCTGGACGGGCCTGTCTTGTCTGCTCGTGGCGGAGGCTTCCTGTCAGAAACACATTCATCACAACAGAAAACAGATGGAGAAAACATCAACTGACTCAAAGAGAAGCAGACGTTAACCAAATTAAACCTTTTTATTTCCTTTACCAGAGGCTGGCACCAGCAGATGGACATGCATGTCATCGAATTTAAAGTCAACAGTTTTTATACTTACTGTGGTAAACAACATCAATGGCAACAAATAAAGAAACTGGTCCCTGAGGGATTTGACAAATGTAAGTTTCCTGTGTCAGTTTCCTGCGTCAGTTTCTCATTTTAGTTTGGCGTCAATCTCATTTTCTCTACATAACTCAAAAATATATATTTTCTTATATGTTTAAGTTGGAATAATCTTCTCACTTCCGTGGGGGCACGTGTCCTGCAGTCTTCAGTGTGCATGTTCTAACAACTGTACATTTTTCATGCACATGCTATTGAACGAGTTCTTCCTGTTGCATGACTACAGGTTCTGCTCAAATCTTCTAGTTGTCAGTCTCTGAAGCTGCATGAAGCATGAGCACAGTTGCCAACATGGTCACGTGCAAAGCATTAAGGAACTGATCTATTGCATCAGTAGTTTATATGCGAGGTCACACATCAGGGCTTCAGCCAAACAAACACTGACCTAGAACAAGATGCAGCTGGTAAGTTTGGCTAGTTTGAGCCTGAATTTTGATCATTAATGGCAGTGACATATGTATTACACGTCATACAGATACAGTTCCTACCAGGGCCGGCTCTAGGCATAGGCGAACTAGACGGCCGCCTAGGGCGCCACGTCCCGGGGGGGGGGGCGCCGCAGTCGTACAGGGGGCGCCACGATGCTCCGTGCTCCATGTGCCCCGGTCCGTGCTGGCCCGCTCTGCAGTGGTCTGACGCCCCTCGGCGCTCCTCGGCACTGATCGGTATCGTTCGGCATCGCTCCTCAGCACCCCCACCCCCACCCCCAGCCCCGCTCAACAACTGTCGGAACCGCTCGAAAAGCACGCTCCCAAGGGGCGCTCGTCTCGGGCTCGCCTAGGGCGCCTCCAAAGCCCAGGCCAGCCCTGGTTCCTACACTCCACGGGTAAAGGAGATGTGTGAGAATCAGCAAATGATGTCCGGCTCGGCTTGGACAAGATGAGAGATCATTGCTGAAAACACTGGCATTTAACTATCCAGCTGTCACCAGGGTTCAAATGAATGAGCACAGGAGCTGCCATTAGCCTGCCCGACAGCTAGCTGGTGTGGTGCTAGCTTGCTGCTGCTGCTCACTGTGCAAAGCACCAAGACAAAGTGACCGCTCAGTCGAGCGGCTGACATGTTTGTTGTCTGTTTAGACTCCATATTGTGACGACAGTCAGGACCCTCCATTAAAGAAAGTTCCTCTGTTCAGTGTACATTCAGGCTGCTGTCACACCAGGACAGTCCGGTGTAGCTGCAATTACAACAGCTGTTCATTTGGGGGCGCTGCTGCCCGAAAGAAACACTGACCACACAAGCAGTAAACCCTGATGAAGAAGAAAACCGGCTCATTCGATTGGTTCAGACGAAACAGGAAGTCCCACCCCAGTGGGCGGCTAACGGCTAGCCACACACAAGATATATAATCTTCTGACCATCAATCGATGGGCACCTGGACTTCCTCATCACTCGTGCTCCACATCACGTGCTCTCAATACAGCCATGGGAAAGTCTGCGTGCAGGAGAGCTGAGAATCACAGTTTCAGGGGGATCAGAGTTCACCTGTCAGACCCGGATGCGAGTTGAGGGGTGCTCTCACACATGCACAGATGAAGTGGACTTTCCCAGAAAGTCCCTGAAGTGACCTCAGGTCTGGATCATACAGGGCTGGCGTGAAAGCACCAGAAGCTAAAAATACAAGGCTGCCTCCCGCTCTACTATCACAGCCATTTTCATAAACATTGACCCAGAACAAGCTGGTGCTGATGGTTTGGCTCACAAAAAAAACCAGCTACTTACTATCTTCAGATGAAAGGTTTTTATTCTCAGTGCAAGGAAACTTGCACATTGATCTGATTAGAATTCATGTGAACGAGATTGTTTGATTTCTCAGTTGGAAAGAATACAAACTGAGAAAAACGGTGTATAACATCAGTTACTTTGATCAAAATGGTCTGATGTTCAAAAAGGAGAAAAATTCAGAGTGGAACTTTACGCTCCAGTGTAGCTCGTTGTCATTCTTGGGCTTCATGAGAGGCAACACTGTTAAAAAAAACAAAATTCAAGGCATGCTGCAAAAGTGGAGCTCCACTGAGCCAAAATAAATGGATACTTTGAAACACATTTTGCCAAGATAAAATTAACAAAGGACTGAGGAAACAGCCCAAATGTGACCAAAAAATTACGGTATCCTCCCTGCTAGTGAGGTATCCGAATGCTGAGAAGAGGGAAGGAGCTCAGATCACTGCTAAAGATCCACTACTGAATATATAAATAGCTAACTCTCATATCAGATTCAGCTCCGTGTCACATCAGTAACACCCACACCATCTCACATCACGATATAAAGCTTTGTATTCATATATCACGCTAATCTCTCTCTCTGCAGGATGTCTCCAACCTGATCGTCTAGTCACAGCCAGCGTTGACTTCCCAGTACTGTCACATACCCCTTTCCCACTGCAACTAGCGGGTCGACCCGTGTTTTCGACCTGCTAAATACCGGCTTTTTTGACTCCTTTCCCACAGGCTGCAGACCCAGGTCTAACCGCCTGCTGGCGAGCCACGTCGCTGTGTTTTCCCGCACTGATGGTGTCTCACGTTGATGACATCATCAGCGCGACGGAGCAAAACGAAAGTAAACAATGCAGCGGAACACAGTCCCTGTTACCTGTAGACGAATCTCCTCTTCCCCACGGATCAGGAGAAGCTCTCTGGTTTCGCTATCTTGCCAATGCTGGGTCATCTTGACGAAGGAAATCTCACGCTGTGTCCACAAACAACAACTGGCGCGCTAACGTAGCTGCGCTGCGTCGACGTCATCATGTAAGTTCCCGGATGTGTCCCTCCCACTAAAAGCCGGTAGAAACTGACCCGGCAAATTTCTGGGTTGATTGCAGGGTCGAGCGACGCGGGTCGAAATGCCTGTAAAACCCTTTCCCACTGCCATGAGGAGCCGACTGTTAGTGGGTTTAAACTTGTTTATTGGTCAGTGGGAAAGGGCTAACAGATACAGTCATACTGAAGCACTGCCAGATACTGAAAGCTGAAGTCAACTGGAAAATCAAGCCAGGAAACAAGGAAATAAATTCAGGCCCTGTTCACACAACAAAGTTTTGAAGTCAAACTTAAAAAAAAAATTAAAAAAAATTGTAGCTTTCTGGAATACCAGTTTACACAACAATGCCACACAAATATGTTTAAAAAGAGTGGCTCCCACTCCGTCTCCAAGGAAATAAGGGAAAAAAAAACCTTTTCTGTACGGCTGCAGCCATTTTTGAGAAGGACATCAACATTAGATTGATGCTGCTGCAGCAGGGAGAGACCTGCAACATGCAGGACGGTGGCCCTCGAGGACCACATGGAGACTCTCCAGTTTTACAGTGAGGAACAAGAAAAGCATATGTGATTCCATTTAAAGACATGCATTTTCTAAAGGCTGGGGAAGCGGACCTGGGATCAGGGGTTTGCTGGTTGAAATCCCACAGCGAACAGGTCACTAATGTGAGTCCCTGAGAGTGACCCTTGACCCTCTCAGGAGCACCGTTATGTATAAAAAGAAATGGAATGAGTGAATCTGGAATTAGTTTGCTCCAATAAGACGTGATACAAGTCGTTTCTTTCAGGAGCTCCTCCAGATTGAGTTTTTAGGATGGAAATATGGGAAGGGGGAAACGGTGTCACACATTTTAACGCACCCTGTTAAAGTTCACGTTGCAAGTTGTTTACCCGATGTCACCCGGGAGGGGAGTTTCTGCGTCTGACGTTACCGTTAGCTTTAGCACGCTATTATCGAGCTAGCGGCGAGCTGGCGGCAGCTTGCTGCACGATCACGTTTTCACTGCGCGGCGCGGCCGCCGCGAGTCTCGCGCCGTGGTCACATACCGGCAGACGAGATCCTTCGGTGGTCAGTCTGTCGTGTTTCCGCAGCGGGACACGCGCTGCTCCGCCGTCCAGCGCTAACTCCTGCAGCTTGCACACACATACACACACACACAAACCGGAAACGGAGAGCTTTGCGTCGCGCTTACGTCATGACGTTCATCTAGCGGCGTCCCTGATGCCTGATTAAAGTATGGACACGATATGAAACAACATAAAAACATGCAAAAAAAAAAAGAAAAAAATACACGGATATATATCTATCTATCAAGGTGGAAAGAGTATGAAAAAATTGTAGCCAAATACAAGTAAAAGTACTGGTGTTACAAAAAAACAACTTAAGAAAGAATACAATTTTTAACTTTGAGTAAGTCAGAGTACTGTTTAACCCTGTTGTTGTATTTTATTTACCTCGTATTTTATCCTTGTACTGCAACCTTGAGTGTCATGATAGACATTGAAATTAACAGTATTATTACTATTAAATGACTTCTCATAAACTTTTCAGAGTACTAGTTACTTTTTGACCAATGGATGTATTATTGCATCAAGGACAGCAGAAATTTGATTCAATTCACCTGATCAAATATGTATATTTAAAGCACATTCCTGAGACGAAGCTAAAAAAATGTTTTACTGTGATTTAGCTATCTGCAGTTGAAAGAAAAAAGAGAATTATTTAAACGGGCTGTATCATGCAAAATTCACTTTTTTGTATGTTTTAGCCTTGTTATATAGTTATGTACTCACCAAAAACACCCCCAAAGCACTTTTTTCCATCGTGCCTGCGTGTTTGAGCTTTCCTCGTGTTTGTGCTGCTCAGAGAGGCAGCCCCTCCCGCACCCGTGAAAACGCTCTGTTTTCCCACGTTCACATCACACGGAGAAGATGGCTCCCCTGAGCCCCCCTCCCGCAGGCCCTCGCAATCAGCGTTGCCGCTTTTTTTCTAACTCTGATTATGGAGATAAACTTTAACCATCATCTGAAAGCAACAGTCAAGCAAGAGCAAGAGTCTGAAGGGTCTGAAGGGTCTGCGCTTGGTGAGTTTCTAACAGGAAAAGACGTTTTACGTATTTCCGTGTAGAGAAGCTAGTGCTAAAGAGCTAAAGCTAGCCAGCGTATTTGTTTTGAAGCGCTGATTGGTTGAAGTAGCTGTCAGTCAAAGTCCACAGGGGGAGAGGCGGGATTTTCAGTGAAACAGAGCATTTTCTCTTCCGGGTTTCAGAATTAGCCCCAGAAAATCTTTTATTTCACACAAAATTAGTTTTTCTTTGCGCCAAAAATAAACTATTACCATGTTAATGCAATTTCTAGGGTTTGGACTAGCTAAAAAAGCATGATACAGCCCCTTTAAATTTCCTGGTTTAAAAACTAGCTTATATTTGTCACAAATTTTCTAATAACCACTTTCGTCTACTACCCCACTCTATGGAATCAAAAATAAAAATAACTTGAATAATGAAATACTTTACAATAGCAGCCTGCTGTTAATGTAGCTGCATGCTGTCTTTAATCATCAACTTGTGACACAAGCTGTCTTGAAGATAGAAATGAGTGTGAAATGTGGAGAGCAGTGATGGTGACAGGTTTTCAGTGTAATGATGGGGACCAACCGGGGAACAACAGGTGGTGATTTGAATGGGTCTCTGGGAAATTCAATGGGTCACCAGTTAATAGAAAATGTCTCTTTCTGCTTTTTCAGTCCCAATGTGGGGAGCAGGGGATGGAGGGCTCATGGTAATGGACAGTGTTTCATTCCTTGAGTTTGAGACTACAAAACTAATCATCAGATTGTTTTAGAATTACCAATTTCTGCTTTTGTGCAAAAAGACGGATAAAAAAAAATGGTGGATTCCACCGCCCTGTTCAGCTGTTTACAGTGTAAACGCATATTTTTTGTGTGTTTTGTGCAGCACAACATTCTGTATTTTATGACCACGCTGCTGGCTGTGTGCCGAGGACCAACGGTTGTTCGTATGCTCGCTACGGCGTGCAAGATGCCGGTCGCATGACAGTAGTCGTGCAACACCAGCCCGACCTAAACTCACCAAAAGTCTCCCAAACTGGCAACCTGCTTGGCGCTCTCCAAAGGGGAGGAGGGGGAGGGGTGTAGTACGTTACGTGATGTAATATTACTAATTACACTTTTAAATAGACTCCTCCAATGATCACAGAATCACAGATTCACCTTGACAACCAGAGTGCCTCCGAGCACCATTGTTGTGTAAATTGACCCACAGATTTTGTGTTTTCAGTGGAAAAGAAAAGAGAAAAACATCGTCCCTGAATGACAGTGAGTTAAAGGAATACTCCACCCAAAAAACGATTTGGCCTCATTTTCTACTCACCCTCATGCTGAGAAACACTCTGGAGCACTTTTTTGATGATTCAAATGCAGTTGGAGATGTTTGGGGATTTTCGTTGTCAACAAACAGGGACCGACAGAGCCCGACAGAAAAAATGGTCCATAAAATCCACAAAACGTTCCCATTTTCCTTCATACTGCTCGTCCGCTGTAATCCAAGTGTCCTGAGCGCGTAACGTCCATAATTAATTCTTAACGAGGTCATTTAGTACATTTTAAGAGCCCAAACAGGGCACTCTCATACAGCTCCATTGCATGTCTGCGCGCGCACCCTGAACTACGGAAGCCGCGGCAGACCAAGCCAGATGCTTGCGCACTTTCAGCGACTACTTTTCTAAATTGCAAGCGTAGAAGAAGAAGTTCCGCTGTTTATATTCTGCTGTGAGTGACCGAGCTGTGGACAATCACAAAAGTGATTGGCTGCTGTTTTAAAGCTTTGAATTCGGTGTCCTGCTGAAAGGGCACAAGCGTGTTGCTTGGTCTGCCGCGGCTTCCGTAGTTCAGGGTGCGCGCGCAGACATGCAATGGAGCTGTATGAGAGCGCCCTGTTTGGGCTCTTAAAATGTACTAAATGACCTCGTTAGGAATTAATTATGGACGTTACGCGCTCAGGACACTTGGATTACAGCGGACAAGCAGTATGAAGGAAAATGGGAACGTTTTGTGGATTTTATGGACCATTTTTTCTGTCGGGCTCTGTCGGTCCCTGTTTGTTGACCACGAAAATCCCCAAACATCTCCAACTGCATTTGAATCGTCAAAAAAGTGCTCCAGAGTGTTTCTCAGCATGAGGGTGAGTAGAAAATGAGGCCAAATCGTTTTTTGGGTGGAGTATTCCTTTAAGTTGTGCTTCAAGCTGATATTTTGCCACAGAGAGAAGGTGACACACTTCTTTACAATCCAAACTACGACAGGCGATCCTCGGCAACGCTTGGCTGAAACCAGACAGGCTGATAACGAAGAGGCGCTTCGCTTTTACAGAAAACAGTTCACAGAGAGGTGGTGACGAATATTTTCAATAAAGGATCTGAAAGATTGTTCTCTGTGGGGCATTGAGGCAAATTACCAATATATCCCCCTTCATCCCCCCACCAGGACCACAGGGCTTAACGCCTGGGCAGGACACGACAGCTGTGTGTGTGTGTGTGTGTGTGTGTGTGTGTGTGTGTGTGTGTGTGTGTGTGTAGAAGGAGGTTGAGTCAAAAGAAGTACAGGTTTTATTTTCAGCTGTCATCGCTACCCTGATCCAGGCTCATGGCGATGACCTCACCCCACAGACACACACACACACAACCACACAATTCCAGTGAATGATCTCTCCTGGATTAGCATCATTAGCTTATCTGTCATGTCACATTAAGTCAAATCCTAAAAACACTCTGTTAACATCGGATGTTGAAACAAAATAACGATTACTTGCCTTTGGTCTCACTTTAAAAAATATATTTAAAAGACAAAAAATACAGGAGGGTTATCAAATTATCGTACTCCAAAACAGATGCAAATAAATGAATAAAATAAATAAAAATAAATAAAATAAACTATATAAAAAAATATTTAAAAACAGAAAACACCTTTTTAAAATTATATAAACAAACAAATAAATAAACAAATAAACAAATAAATAAATAAATAAATAAATAAATAAATAAATAAATAAATTTGGAAAATATTTGGAATAAAAAAATGAGAAAAACTTATGGTCAAACAATAAAAAAATAAAAAATGGGAATAAAAAAGTACAGTTAAATAGTAACAAACAACGAATAAATTATAAATAATGGGGACTTCTGAGTGAAAAATTGAAGAAAAGCTATCAATAAAAGCCGGTAAATTTCATTAGAAAACATTGTTATTTCAGAAAATACATGATATCCAGGCCTCATTCATTCAGAATGTGTGTTTTTTTTTTGTTTTGTTTTTTTTTTGTTTATTTACCATCCACACAAACTGGAACACTGTCTGTCTGGCTATGAAGACCCCCCGATCCCCTGACCCCCCCTCCCTGAGGCCAGGGGTAACCGGAAACCAGATCAGCACGACGGATGAGGAATGTCAAATCTTGAATTAGCATCTGTCTTCAGCACGGTATATCTTTCCATGAAGAAACAAAGCTCTTATTTCATCACCGTGCCAAAACTGGAAATGTGGGTGGCAAAAGATCTGAGCAACGCAGCTCTGAACACACTTTAAAGTAAAACCTATCCCAGTCGGGGATGCACCGGTATCGACGGTTTGCCATCACTCATAGCCTTCCTGTATCGTCTGCATATGGAGTATGAATTAGGCGTTATGGTATTTACTGGAACTGGTATCGGCATGTAGCTAAAGGTTAGATCTTCAGTGTGTCCCTCCTAATTAGTTCTTCCACTCCTGGTTTGAAAAGTACACCGGGTTCTCCTCTGGGGCCTCATTAGAGTCTTCTACATATTTGCGCTAACTCCGTTCGGACTTCATAACGCTAACTGTGAGAGTCGAGACGGTGAATCGTCGCCCCAGGCAGCTTCCCCCGCCGCCTGCCCCGTCTTGACCGACGGCCACGTCTTGTGACTCGGGTGTGGGGTTACCCCGGCGGTCTCTGGGCGTCGTAGTGCCATCTGTGAGATGCCCAGCAACAGACAGATGGGCTAAACCCCCACCGCCATCCCCACCGGCAGCCGGTAACCTACACCAGAGGAACGCTGCCGCGACACGTGTTGTAAATCTGTCTGCGGTGGCGGCTCATTAATATGCTGCCACATGAAGGACGGATGGCCTGAAGGAGACCACCTTCAATATTCCAACGTCTTGTAGTTAATTCACCAAAATGAGCGAAATGGACTCCATGAGAAGAGGACGATGGGAGCAAGTGTGACTGGAACACCTATGCATATACCTGCTAACTGATTTTGGTTAAAAACCACATTAAGTTTGGTTTTTCCTCCTCTGTCTTCAGAGGGCTAGACCAGCTAAATAGTGATTTAGAAAACATTTACATTTTAAACTTTAGTGAGTTCCTTTGTTGTGCTGCAGAGTGTGTGTGAAGAAAATGTTGGTATTTTCACAAAACCAAACAAATTCTACTTAAAATGACTCCAATCTCAACATAAAGCCCAGGGTTTCCCTCTGTGCTTCTTAGGCCTGGCGGGCCGCCAGGCTTTACTTGCCCCCCCGCCAGGCTAAGCGTCGCTGGTTTATTTATTTGTATGGTTTTTTTATGCACCAAAACAGCGATACCAAAGATGGTCTACAGAGCTTTTGATCGCACCTGGTGATATGGCTGAAGGTGCAATGGCTACGTTATGGTCGATACGTGAACACATAGGGGGTCAGAGGTGACGTGTATTTTCATCAGAAAGCCACGGCTCGTTGATGAGGCAGAGCCGGTACAAGTTAGCATGGATGTTAGCATGTCGTCAGAGCAGCCTTCTGCGAGCCGCGATGGTAAACATCAAACTAGCGGATTTAATCCAAAATGGTTCGTGTTCTATCCTCAAAATGATGCACTGTCCAAACGGTGGAACTGCGGTGCTTCTGTTTAATGAACCAGTCATGAACAACATGCTTCGTCATTCTGAGGGATTCCATGTATACAGTCTTCTTCTGCATGCTTCACACTGCACTATACATCTAACAGTAAAGGCCTCAGTATACTCCCCCGTCGCCGCTACGTCGTTCCTACGACGTAGACGTCGTAGCCCTACGACGGGCTACGCCGGGGCTTGACGTGCGCCTCCCGAAAATTGTGACTTCGCGTCGTTCGACGCGTGGTGAGGTGAACGTCGAGGGCTGTGATTGGTCCGCTTTCGCGTTGTTTATAGAATAAAGTAGAACTCACCCGGAATGCTTTTCTGATCCGAACAGTGCTTCGGGAGAAATTTAGATCCAAAATTGAGCGGCGCACATCCCTATACTGTTAGCAGTGTTAGCAGACGGGGCTATGTGTATAGCCGCTCCTAAAACGGCTTTAATCGTCCAGAAGCTCATTAGTTTCACCAATATTTCATCACGGTCCGCTCACACCACTCCTCCACCACAGCCCAGTGTCGCCAGATATGTCATATATGCAGATATATGTTCGGTAAATGCACGCCTGTCTAGATACGCACGTCTAGAAATCTATGTCTATAGATCTATGTCTAGGTAAAAAGCCGGAGCTACGGAAGCCGCATTGTTGTGACTGCTAGCGGCTTGGCAGAGGAGGGCGTTCCCTTGACGCAGGAGCAAGATATGTTCAGTAGCGGCGTAGGGTTGCCGGCGTAGGAACTCCGTGGCGGCAACGGGGGAGTATACTGAGGCCTTAACACTGCACCCTCTGCTGGACTGAAGGAGGTACTGCTGGACTTCTGCACTGCTGTGAACTCCATAAACAACAAATACTTAAAGAACATAAGAATATTAATAACTGTAAGCAATCTAGTCATTTTTCAATAATTTTTCTTCAGTTTTTTATTCAAAAAGTAGACGAGGTCACACAGTCCAGCATACACGTCCTCAGCCTCTGAGTGCCCTGATTTTACACCTTGATCATGTTTGCACTTTTTTATTTTTAATTTATTTTAGGTGAACAGCAATGCCTTGTTTTAAGATTCACTCGGATTTAACTTAATTGAAAACAATTGATATTTATTGAAATTGTATTTTTTGTGTTTGTTAAAACTTTACTTTAAGATTGTGCCTTTTTGTAAGACTCTGCATTTAAGAAATGTTAATAAATGCTGAAATGAACACAAAATCGTTATAATTTCAAAATTTCTGTCAACTTTTAACTTTTTTTTTTTTTTTTTACATAAACAGGGTGGGCTTCTCTAGCAGTCCAACCACCAGGCTGAGCAAGTTTTCTGGGGGAAACCCTGAAGCCAATTCTAATGGTGCAAAATACAGAGAAACGTTGCAAAGACTTCTCTCAGTGTTGCATTATGCATGTTTTTAGAAACTCGCCCTTACAGCATAGCTTTGAGGTTATTGCTAGCTTTGCTAGCTTTCATGACAGCATCACCGACAGCTCAACTAGCCTCAGGCGCTTATGCTAAGAGGCTAACAAAATGCCAAGTCAGGCTGAAATGGAGTAAATCCAGCTTGGTGTTTTTGAGGGAGCTTCCATTGTTAATGACGTGCTTCTCTGAATGACTCGTAGGCAAACAGCTGGATCTGCTATCGGTTCCATGACCTTCAACACCCGGTACAACATAAGCATAGAGGCGAAGTGTTTATGATAAACCTAAAAAAAAGAAGGAATCTCTCCTCATCTGAGCTGGCCAGGAGCTGGGAAGAGGCGGACAGCGGAAAATGATAGCGCCCCGTCAGCGCTCGCGGCAGCGTGTGAATGTGTGTGTGTGTCCGTACAGTTCGAGTTACATCATCGCCGAGGCCGCCTGGATTCCAGCTGAGACCTTTCATCACCGTCAGGGTGTGTGACACCCCGTCTCTGATACACTCACACACTCCGACAAACTGATATCGTCAGCTCGTCTCGAGACTCCCACTATTTTAAGAGTCGAAGGAATCCCATGAGGAGGAGAGACGCTGGGGGCCGGCTGACTGAGAGTCCCAGAGGAGTGTGTTTCAGGCAAATATGTCTACTCTGTACCATTGGTTGGACTTGAATGATCAATAATAAATTGTAAAATGTACGATAATCTGAGTATCTGATGAATTTTTGGATGAATTCTAAATAAGCCTGTTTGAGAAAAGTTTCATGTTTAAATGGCAATAATTTGAAAACAATGTACTTTTTAATGGAAAAGGCAGAAATGCTGTGAAAAGGATGCCATTTCCTGTTGGGCCACAAGTGGGTGCTGTTTTTCATGTGCGCACACAGAGAACAGTACACCAGAAAAAGTGAAAAATGGCTAACTGAGTTCTATCTTTCTGTCCATCTTCAGTTTTCGCTCATTTCTCAGGCTCCTGAATCCACTGGAGGCTCCACTGTGAACAGTTTTTGACGGCGTGACCCATAATCAGCTTGGCTCTTCCGTTTGCGGCTCCTCGGTCCTCGCATCCAGTCACATCCTCGTCCTCCCCCCATTCACAGTCATCACACACCGTTACCGGACGTGTGGTTTGACCCAGAAACTCTTTTCACAAGTGGATGAGCTAATGGAGTCCAACACACTGAGACAAGGCTGTGAGCACAGAGTGCAGCCCACAGAATGATTTAGTTTGTTGGTCACATTCACCCATTCACTTATATTCATGTTGCTACTCAGTCTATTCATTGGGACTCTTTTTTTTTTTTTACCAAATGAATCACAGCAAAAACATTTCACAATGTCACACGAACAGAAAGTCCAAAGTTCCAATCTCTAATTGGCTTGGGGTTGTTGCTAGCTAGCCTTGACTGGGCTAGTGAGCCTCAACAAAGGAACGAGAGGAACCGGTGGAGCTACTTGTAGCTTACGACGGTTGTGCTCAGAGTCACTGTAAACAAAGCTTTTTAAAAATGACTCCCAAAGTTGAAAAATGGGAGAGAAAGGTCATTTTTGAAAACGCTATACTGCACTTGCGCACCACAGCCACAGTAAGAAATAGAAGGACAATAAGAGCAATGTTTTCCTCCAGAGTGGCATGACTCCCGGTCCAGATTCTCCTGGTCCTGGTCCAGATTCTCCCGGACTTGGTAGTCTTGAAACTGACAGTCACGATAATAACAATCCAAGAACCACCAACTAGTGAACCAACATGTAAACTACATGGTTTTCAGTGTTTCTACTGTTTCTGTGTGAACTAACATTGTTTTCAAAATGTTCATCTGTGTCAACACAAGGTTTTTCTGAAACGATATATTTTCACATGAAGCACTGTGTAAACAGTTCCTCAGATGCCTTGAACGCACGCTGCTAACGTTGGGAGTTCATCTTGTCTGTGCGGCACAGAAATAACCCCAAAAATCGATAACTTCAAACATTCATCCAATACTTTCCATGAGTTAGAGGTGGGATGCGGACGGTGAATATGTAGCGCCCCTGTGTTGTGAATATTTCAGGAACCAAGAGAAACTTGTCTTTTCAGGCAAGTAGGTTATCAAACTGACAGTACTTTTATCAGGTCTTTATACATTTTTATATACCATCGTGCCAGTGCACGGACTATCTATGTTGCTTGAAAATGGTCTGCAGTGCAAAAATGTTTGGAGACCGATGCTGTTGAGCTCACTGTTCATGAGTGTATCAGTCAGACATTAATTAAGTTTAGCATGAAGCATAACTAGTGTGTGAGCATGTAGCATGTAGCACAGCTCAAAGTCACATGCTGAGCAGTTAAACGAATTAATTACATTGTTCTAACTCTGCTGCTCCAAATGTCTCTGCTGAATAAGTTGCTGCTATTGAACCTATTGAGCTATATTTTATAATATATTTTAAATAATTCCATGGTTCCTAAATGTGTGCAATGAGACAGTACAGCTAAAATCTAAAGCGTTAGTGTGTTCTGAAGGGTGAAGCAGTAAAATGATAAGCAGCTGTAAAAGAGGAGAAAAGTGAGCAGCTGCACATTTAAATGCACCTGTTCACATTCCAAAAACACAAACCCCCTCAGAAATTTACGATGTGTTTGGTTTGATGGACAGCGTGGAGGTTAAACGTGTGTGTGTGTGTGTGTGTGTGTGTGTGTGTGTGTGTGTGTGTGTGTGTGTGTGTGTGTGTGTGTGTGTGTGTGTGTGTGTGTGTGTGTGTGTGTGTGTGTAAATGTGGTTACAAGGTTATGTGTTTTTAACCTGAAGAGGTTTTAGGTGTCCAAGGTGTTTTCAAAACCTGGTTCAAGTTGCGTCCTTCTTCAAGTTCATGTTTTAAATGACTGAATGTTAAAATAAACATAATGAAGTTTTTATCTAGCGTAAAAACGTTTAAAAAATAGAAAACGATACATGGAAACCTTGGCAACAACTACATTGTGATGGTGGGTTTTCATTGTGCGTGACTTTAGTCTACTAAATATCCAGCTGTAGTTGCCTAGCGCTGCAGTACCACTGCAGGCCACCAGATGGTGTAGTGAGTCACTGTGATGGAGGTGTCAAACAATTGGGCAAAATATGAAAATTAAAAAAATATTATCTGTAAGTTTTTAATAACATGGGCATCAGTTCCTCATTTGTCCACTATGGGCTGTGCTGATCCAGGAAGCTTTTGGTTCGAAGAGTGGGGCGAATCCTGCTAGGAGCCACCAGACATCGAGGGGCGGTCAAAGTAGAAGGGAAAATCTGAGACTAATCGGATTCTTTTTTCAAGCAGAATTTTGTTTTTTTTCATTATTTGGAGGACATGATGAACAGATCAATGAAGCAGCAGTACAAGCTAGCTAACGCATGGCTGACAAAGTGCTACCATGAGGGGAAGTTGGGAAAAACAGGAACGTCATAGGCTGCAGAAATTGATATCCAGCTGAAATGGCAAAACAGCTTTAGCATATAAGCTAACCATGAGAGGACGGCTGTGAAAACATGCTGAAGGTGGCAGAAATCCATAACCACAATCCCACTTCAGGACTCATGTTTCACATGATCTTGTAAATAACATAATGACAAGTTTTAGATGTCTTTAGACAATAATATAGTTGTGAAACACAGATTCTAGTGTGTGGGTATAAAAATGAAGGTGAATTAATTTCAATGCAAGTGGAAGACATTAAGAAAGGGGAATTTGATGTGAAATGTAATGAAAACATCAACATAGCATCGAAACAAAAGACATCTGTATGTTCCACAAGACAATATCGAATATTCAGGCAATGACGAGAAGTTAGAGAGTTACGTACTATGAAAGAAATCAGAAAGTTGACAAAAATGTAAACAAGACTTTTTCGATCACATTTCTGATGGAAATGGAAACGTATCATGTCCATTTATTACAAGGATTACTCAGTGATCAGACGTTTAGTGTGCGGACAGGAATCCAGTTTGCACGGTAATTAAAGGTCGATAAGAGATCACTTTATCCATCCGTCCCAAACAAGATGAAACTGGGGAGGAAGTGGCTCCCGAACTGAAATGGCGTCATCGTAAACATTTACAACGGCTGAAACTCCTGGCAGGCTATTAATAAGCTTTCAAAACTCTGAAAGCTGGATGGAGGAACGACTACACGCTGCAGTGATTCATTATCAAAGATCTAAAGTGGCATCACTAACATTTTACCATATTCCAGCTTATGGCGTGATACTCCATTTCTGTTGTAGAAGGACTGTGGGAACGCTTGTAGCGAACGATTCCTCAACCTTTTGGCCTCATTAACTACTTTTAGCTCAATGTTTAAGCTGAAAGCTTTGACGGTCCACCTGTCCATCATAAAAAGCAGCTAATATTACAGCTGGTGAAGAGCAGAAAAAGAGCCACGGTTCTCCCAGAGGCTGAGAAAGACCCAACGAGAGCTTCAGAATAAAACTTCTCCTGGTCTGAAGAGCTAATGTCCTTTACCTCACTCAACAAAAACCATGACTGGGTTTGTGTAGATTGTGTATATCTTGGTGTCTTTATCTAACTAGGACTGCTGGAAACTCCCCGTCCTGTTATTTGAGTGCAAAACTCCATTCTGCTCCAAATACCTCGAGAAAAGCTGTGAACTTCTTTCAGCAACAAGAGCTGCAGATCACTTTGTAACCTTGCTATCATATCTGCACTCCACTGCCCTTCACTTTTCTTCCATATGTTTGAACAAATATCTACTTTCAGGTCCACCTTCTGACGCTCTGCCTCAATTATTTCTTGACTTGTTCCAACCTGGCCTTTTCGCCAAATCTAAGAGGGGTGAGGTATTTCTTTATTGACCTCTGTCTGTTTTAAGGATTCACATAGCTCATAAGGCTATAATCGCTACAAGGTACACACACACACACACACACACACACACACACACACACACACACACACACACACACACACACACACACACACACACACACACACACACACACACACACACGGAGCCACAGTAATAAATGCCTCGCTGGTGTCTTGGCTGTCCGGACCAAACTATTAAAAGCGGCTTTGGTATCGCAGCTTCGTTTCCAGACTGAGGATGATGAAATCAACACAGTTAATCCAGAAACAAACAGATCAACACTGGATGTTGGCGATGAAGAGGAGGAAAACCCCAGAGGAGATTTGTGGATGAAGTTATGGAGGACATGGACACATTGGAGAGAAGGCAGGCGGTCAGCTGGCAAAAGACCAAGAAGAAACTAGAAATGACCAAGATGAAGTAATGCCTTACTGTAAAACTAATGGCACAGAACACAGATGTGATTTTGTCTGATATAATATCATCTTGTTCCTGCCAACTGATTTACATTTGGCTCATGAAGGACATTCAGAAAACAAACCAAGTGCAGCACAGCTTAACTGAGTGAATCCTTCACCCTCAACAAACCTCAGCAAAAGAAGATCTCGTGAGGTTACTGACGTAAAGAAATGCATCATTTTATCAAACAGGACAGAATCACAGAGTCTCTGGGTAAATGATATCCCAATGGCTTGACTCTTGAAGGTGGAGTTGCCTTCCAATGCAGGTTACTACCTGAAAGGTTGGATTGCAAGTGGTTATGTGTTGCTCCAGCGGACGGCTGCAACATGAATAAAACTCTAGTTGCTTTTGCCAACTGCTATTTTAGAGATTAGTTAGCGAGCAGCACTCAGAAATCCAATCCTTCAAGCGCCTAACCACTGTTATGCTCTGTTCACACTGCAGGCAAATGAAACCCAGTTCTGATTTTCTGCTGAAAAGTGACCCATATCCAGTCTGTTTTCTGACCGTGTGAACATTACAATTCTGATTTTCTCACATCAGACACAGGCCTCGGTCATACATGGCACCAAATGGGGTCAGTAACTGATATGTTTCACATCATCAATCTGTGCCAGAGGAATTGGAATGAAGGAAGCTGTGCTCTCTCTATACTCAATCTCTTTCCCGCATTATTTTGTCAAAATGAAAATTACATTGGCTCCAATTGTACAACCTCTTGAAAACACACTCAGCGTGATGTCAAGCTTTTTTCAGCGCATGCATTCATTGTCTGGTCGTATTATTTCCAGACTGCAATCTGATGGAGGTCGCATTTAAAAAGCAGTGTGAATGATCACGCAAAAAAATCAGACCTCAGGAGGAAACTGGAGTTGAGCATCAAGACCTGCAGTGTGAATGTAGCTTCGGTCCCACCTGGACGTTGGAAGCCTTTATCATGAAAAAAATCCCTATTTCCCGGGAGTCAGGGGCTTCCAACAGATCTGAATGACTCCATTAAAGTGATCCGTCGGGTCTGCGCTCTGCTTGTTTCAGCAATTCTCAGATGTCTCACGGAAAAGTGTTCGTCAGTCGGTGACTTTTCAATTGTCCATCACGATAGCTTTTACAATGGGTGGAAAACAGTCTCTCCCCACTTTGATGAAGAACATCAGAGAATTGTTTTGCATGATTTTTATCTGCAATTGCAAGGTCACACATAATTCTGGGAGATTTGTTCAGTTTGCATTAATTGTTGTAACATCACAACATTGCAGATTCCTGGAGGGACGGTTGTATACCGTATTTGCTCTACCACCTTTGCTTTTTCCAGTTCTCCATGCCAGTTTTACCTTTGTTTGTCTAGTTATTTTCTTAAAATGTACTTTTGGTACACTTTTTTTTTTTTGATTGATTGATACATTTATTCGCCTGTTGCTTCCCACAGTCAGTCGTACCATCTGCGGTTGATTCCACTCTTCAGTTGTCTTGACAAATAATTGTTTTAAATGCCTAGTTTAACTTAAATTGCTTGGATAAATCTCTAGAAAGGTGTTGGCGACCCCTGAACACATGTCAGCTGGCGCCTCTTACCACAGCGGCGTGCTCGCGTGACGCGCATAGCTGAAGAAAACTCTTAAAGCCTCAGATTTAGACAGATGGGACGCCGGCACATACATGTCCGGCCCTGTCACATACAGTTGGCGTCTTGTTTTAGCTTGAGGGTCAGCACTGCCGGCCAGGGTTAATACCAAAGCACTATTTCACACGTGCTAATTGTCCCGTATGCCCACATGGCGGAGGGAGAATGCGGCTGCCTCGGGCCTCGTGTACACAACGTTTTCGAGTGAAAATGCAAAACGTCCGTTGGAAACATTCACCTGAGATGCAAGAAAAGCTTTGCTGTTTCACTTGAAGATGTTGTCGGGTAAACAGGGCTTCCCTTTCTCATGCATGCTGTGATCCACCGGCACACGACACAGGCTCCAACTAGTGACAGGTGTTATTCTGCTACACGTATCTCTAGAAAAGTTGCGACATCAATAGGAAACAGGACTTTAAGGAACAACATAGCTTGCTTGCTGGAGAAATGCCAGATATCCCAGATTTGTAATATGGATCAATATGAGGGTGTCCAATCATAATGTATTGATGAACTGAAGGACAATCGTAGCTTTTAAGGGTCAGCGCACAGTAACAGCACTGGTTCCAACTTATCCACTTAAAACCTGAAAATCTGCTTCAGATATCGCTTGACAAGCTGTCAACACTTAAGTGGAAAAGGTATGGTGACAAGCAACACTGTATCTTCAGATGCTACATCTCAGATTGTGCCAGCATTACAAAGCAGACCGTCAATCCTCTTCCTGGATTCTGTGGGAACGTTATTGCGTACTTGCAAACCCAGGACATGTTTCTGGAAAGACGGTCTTGTGTTGTCAGGTCCTGGAGCTGTTCGCCGTTAGCGTACTTGTATATCCAACACCCAACAGCATCATTAATCTGTTACTGAGCTTTCCTGGACCTGATGTATCCGGGGTAGAGTGGTATAGTCTGTCAGCCAGCACCAAGGATAGCGTGAAGAGCCATCTGCATGAGTATCCAGTGAGCACAGAAAAAGTAATGCTTCACATTTTTATGAAATCAAATAACAATCTTGCTAATTTATTACCCAAACTTTTTCTGTTGAAAACAAGTGTCGGGAAAGAAAAAGTGACCTCCTATAGGGAAGAAGTACTGACACATTTTAGCTGTGAAGTGTCAATGGAATCTGGTTCCACAATTCTTCCTGAACGGTGTTCAGAACTGAGTCGTTCAAAACTCACCTGTGTGGAGCGGTGTTAGCGGCGTCGGGCCCGTCGCCCGAGATGAGTTTGCTTTTACCCTTCTCGGACTTCTGGTTGGCGCTGCCGCCGACCTTCGAGGTTCTGCTCTGTTGGCGAAAACCCCGAACCTTCTTTTCCTCCAACATGGCCACGAACACACAAACACATTTATTCACGCAACTTCTCCACAAATCTCTCAGCCGCTCATCCACACGTTCCGAGGTGTTCCTCCCGCAGGAATGACGCAAATCCCAAGATTAATCCACTGGAAAGAGGCGAATAAATACTAAAAGCGGGGTGAGCAAATGTTCCCTAGTTTTCCAATAGCTGTCCATTAGTGTCAGTATCCCAGAATTCCAGACATTCTCAAGTTAAGGTGTCCCAGGAATGGAGTGTTTCAGGATCTCATCAGGGTTAAGCCATCGGTGACTCTTTGGGATTTGAGCCACGAGAGACTGAAGGCAAACCAAGAGGAACACTGGACGACAGTACACTACACCCGCCTCTACCAGGCAGCAGCTGGAGGGGGGGTGGGCTACACAGGCATGAGAGAGAGAGAGAGAGAGAGAG
This sequence comes from Salarias fasciatus, assembly GCF_902148845.1. NCBI lineage: Eukaryota > Metazoa > Chordata > Actinopteri > Blenniiformes > Blenniidae > Salarias > Salarias fasciatus. The sequence goes on along the minus strand of NC_043747.1, from coordinate 23,522,874 downwards.
AGAGAGAGAGAGAGGGAGAGAGAGGGAGAGAGAGGGAGGTAAAACTGCTTCATTAAAGTTGTACCATCAACCTGACAGTCCAACAGAAATCAGAAGTAGAATTGAGAAGCTGCTGATTTCAGCTGCTGTTAAACCACCTGAACCCAATCACTTTGATTCTTGACGCATTTACAAGGCAGCAGGCTTTTGAGTGAAAATGCAAAACTTTTGTTGCATTTTGAGAGTCTGTTTACACGACAACAATACTCGGAGCCATGAAAAATGCAATTTTTTGGAAAAGTTTCCAAGGTGGAATTTCAGAATGCTCAGACTCCGTCTCTGTGGAAACAGGGGTAAACGGAACTTTTCAAAAGCGCCTCCGTTTGTTCTCTGTGTAAATGGGGGAGAAAATGCAGCTTTTTGAAAAAAAAACCTAACCACGGCCAAGATAAAGAGTTATGAGATAGACAAGAAGAGCAGACCACACACAACATAAAACAAGAGATGGAGACACTCAAAAACACAACGCATAATACACACACATATATGCAGAGTACTCACAATCACATAAACAAAAACAAAAACTACAACCGTAAACAAAAACAGACATCCACACAGACAGTAAACTCACAAAAACACACGATAAACACAAAAACACACACACGTCCATCATCTTTATGAAACTGCTCAGCAGTCAGTATCAGCTAATACTGACCTCTGGTGGCCCATAGTTGTAATTACACAAACATCTACAGTCAGGAGTGAGAGTGAAGGAGGAAAGCTAAAGAGAGTGAGAAAGAGAGAGGTTCATACACTTTTTCACCTCTGACTTTTCAGTGGCTTTTCCGTAACTTCTCACCAGATTTCCGTGACCAAAACAAACCTTCACTAAAATGTATTTTTATTCCAGTATTCAAACGTAAGATCTTTTGTCATTAGAAAATATTTGCTGTTTTAAAATATTATCAGTGTATGTCCATCTGCTAGTATTTCACATAAAACAACAGATAATTGATTATTAAAGCAATAATTTCTCACAAATTATACCTCCCTGGTTCCCCTTGTCTTGATGTCCGCCACCTGTTGTCTCCTGTATCTGTCCATGGATCTGTCTCTCTGGTTTTTGAACTGTTGTGGACAACCCTCCGGCACTTGTTTTGACTCCAGCCGGCTCGTGTCTGCATTTGGGTTCATTGAAACCTTTTTTATCCTATTTATTCTTACATTCAATGTTGACGGCCGCTCATTCCCAGAAGTGAAAATCAGACCCTTCATGACTTCTCATGTACCACTGAAACAGTACCAATAATATAGCCTATTTGACAATATTAATCATTGCTATAGAATCAATTATGGCATCTGTACTGCCATGACTTACTAAGACAAAATGTAAGAACTAAAACTTTTCCAGGGCCTGGAAATTGTATTCTGAATTTCAGAGATATATAGAGAAAGAGAGAGTCACTTCATGACAATATAAGTCTCTATAAATCTTCATATAAATCCACATCCCAATACCAAGAAAAAAGACAGTTTCAATTTTAAAAAAAGGCAGAAATCCAATAAAAATGTTAGAACTTCCAAGAAAAACTAAAAATTCATTAAAAAAAAAACCCCTTTGATCTGAGACAAGAAGTTAAGTTAATGTAATTTTATTAGCGAATGAAGTGAGTCCACTTCTCATAAAATACTGAGTTAATCTGACTGCCATATTGAACATGTATAATCCCTCAAACAGCGACTGTTCCAGAGTATGCAGCACTCTGAAGGAGTCTTCTCTGGACGCTTCAGGTGTTTAGATGAAAATATGCTGTAAATTAAAAAAGAAGTGGAGAGAAATGAAGAGGCACAGACCAGTCAGGCGACCTTGTTAAAAGTACAACTTTGTTTCACAATATACAAAAAGAGGAACAAACCAAATCAATCCAGCGGGAGAACATCGACATCGACACAGAGGAGGACATCAGTACAATGTAGTGCAACGCGATTCACAGTTAGCAGGTATGTTCATCAAACGATCCACTTCCACGGAGAATATTTACACTTTCACAGAGAAATCCACACAAAACAGAGGAAGGAAGGGTTAAAAGTGTGCTTCCAGTGGTTTAAATCTGTATCTGAGGTGGAGAAACGCGCTCCATGAGCCCTGTGTGAGATCGCAATATAACATAATTAACTCGCTTCAACTTCGTATTTCGCCGCTCCTTCATGAGGAAGAGGAAGAGGAACCCCCCCCCAACCCCACCCGAACCGCTTCGTCCCTCACTGATCCAACTTCCCCTGAATCTGCTGAAACTGGCCGTGAGTCACGCGCTCTGCAAGTCCACCTCTGGAATCAGAGCAGGTTTACAAAAAAATAGCTTTAAAGGGTGGAAGGAGATCCCAGGGTTTCCACATCAAAGAGCCGGAAGCAGAGAACTGAGAAATCTGAGCTGCTCTTCTGGTATTATGGGATGGATGAATGGCGAGAAATCCTTTAAAAGACCCCGCTTCCAGTCAATCGCAGTTTTTACCATTTCGGTTGAAGAAACATTTTGCATTTACTTTTGAAGGAATGATTTGCGTTTACACGACGTCGTTTTACTCTCCGTTTCAGAAGGTTCGTGTTTATGCAACATTTCAGGCAAAAAGGTGCATTTTCCTAATTTCTGTTGAGACACAGGATTTTCACTCCATTTCATGCGAGACGGAGCATTTTCAAAAAGCTCCATTTGCAACCGTTTCCATGGAAACGGAGTGTTTTTACAAAACTGCATTGTCACTCATTCCCATGGAGACAGAGCATTTTTGCAAAGCTGCATTGTCACCCGTTCCCATGGAAACCGAGTGTTCTTGCAAAACTGCATTTTCACTCGTTTCCATGGAAACCGAGTATTTTAGCAAAGCTGCATTTTCACTCGTTTCCATGGAGACGGTGTGTTTCTGCAAAGCTTGAAAACATGTAAACGGGGCTTTAGTGAATTATTTTCCTCGCCGACCCTTCATGAAGCAAGCTGAGCACACTGGGTCACTTCCTGTTTTTGACAGTCTCATGATTCAGTGGATGGACGCTCAGATAAGTCCAGCCCGTGTGGAATTTCTCCGTTATAATTTGGCGTATCGACAGACGCTCCTCCGTGGGACGGGTGGATCAATACAGTACAGAGTCATCAAACACATTACTATGATTTTCTCTCAGTTTTGATGCTAAAACTGAGAGAAACTTTTAAAATCGTTTTATTGGAGCTTAAATTTGGAAATCTGGAAAACATGACTGTTGATCTTCAGAGATATTTTATCAGAAATGCGACACATTTAGAGTTTCTTTAAGTCTGATTTTGATTTTTTTTTGCTTTTATTTCATATAAATGCCATTAAATGGTGTAGTCCAGACGTTTGCAGCCTTTATCACTAAAACAGATATTTTGGTGAATTTCCACCAAATGGAATTTGTCCAGAGCCACGAAGATATGCTAATCATCCGAAATCAAGAAAAAACAAACCCAAAGACATTGAAAATAAAACAATTGCAATACATAGGAAAAATAATGCATTAATGAGGTATAATTTAGATATATTACATTACATTTTTAGCTGCTGTGGTCACCTTTGAAACAGTTTTATTTTCATGCTTTAGTCACTTCATACATCTTGCCTGTTTTATTGTTGCTGTATTTTTCCCTCAATGGCTTGAGCAGTTTTCGCCATCACAGAGTTTTTTTTCCCTTTGTTTGTTTCTTATTTATTCCCACCTTTATCATGTTTTCCTCAAAGCTGAGCGGATTACATCCTGCGTATTCAACCATTTCTGTGAAAATCAGTCTGGAATGCAAATCAAATAAAAATGAAAAAACATTTATTTCCAAATGATATCCTGAAAGCCTGATGGAGAGGAGCCGACCCCGGCCGTCTTCCTCCGGCCGTCTTTCGCCGCGGACGTGACGTTAAAGGTTTGCTCTCCTCCCTCCGGCCCTCTCTCTCTCTCTCTCACCTCCTCTCTCCATGCTGCCTCTACGTCACGTTGGAAATGGGGTCGCTGATCTTCAGACACCTCCAGTAGACGGTCCGGGCCAGGACGAAGAGCGTGAGCGCGGCCAGCAGCACCCACGCCACGTAGATCGCCTTGGAGTCCTTGGCGGGGGTCCAGGTCCCCACCTGCACAGAGGAGGGCCTCAGAGTCTGGACAGAGGAGGGGGGGGGGCGGGCTCGCAGGGACAGAAGACCAGGTACGCACCAGGAGTCCGGCCGTGGAGGCCGCCAGCACCACGAACAGCAGGAAGCACAGCAGGCTCCGCCGCCTGGGGTACCGCCGGCCAATGGAAGAGCTGGAAGGCACAAGCCACGCCCACAGTGAGGAATAATGGAGGCGTGGCTCGGTTTGGTTTTGGGGATCTGCTTTTGTGACGGTGCTCAGAGTCACTGAAAACAACTTTCGAGGTGGAGCTTTTAGAAAATGCTAACTATTGAAAACAGCTCCCATGATGGATCTCGTCGAAAATGTAATTTTCCCAAAAGGGATTCCAAACTGGAATATTTTTTTAACTTTTTTTTTTAAATGAAACATTTTGAAAACATAACTTTTAGAAAATGGCTCCTGAAGTAGAACTTTGTGAAAACAGAACTTTTTGAAAACTGCACTTTGAATATTGAACTTTTCAAATGGAACTTTATGTTTTGTCAACAGGTTCTAAAGTGTTCTAAAGTGTAACCCAATGGAAAGAGAACTTTTTTAAAACTAAATTTTTTGGCTGCAGGACTTTATGGAAATATTTTTTTTTTAAAAAATGACTTTAAAAGTGAAAATGTTTTTAAATGCTTCAGCTCAGTGTAAACGGGGAAAATGAAACCTTTCTGAAATGCTCGAATCACAGTAAAAGGTTCTGTCCTTTCAGATTAAAGGAATGTTGTGTTTTCTGTTCACTCTTGAATTTCACAGCTTTTCCAAAGAAGATTATTAGATTATTATTACATTTCTTCTGCCATTATGTGGATCACAAGTGGAGACACTTTGTTGTTTTCACAAACAACTGATACATTACAGAGTGAACTAAAACGATGAAGAAAGTTACTTTAATGGACTTTCAAAGTTGACTGTGAGCAGACATCAGTGGTAGCTCCCACCAGTGGCCCAACATGAAAAATGCACTTTCAGCATTTCCCTCTGAATGTAAAAACTCTTCTGAGCAGAGAACTAAAATGTGTCTTCACTTGAAAAGTTGAGTAAGCAGGACCTGAAGTTCCCACCGTTCATTCAAAAGCAGCCGAGGGTTTTCAGTGTGTGTGAGAGATGGGGAAACTGGTGACAAACGGCATGTAAATACTTACACTTTACGGCAGTGCGGACATCGAGCCAGGGTGCGGTCTGAAAACTCTGTCCACTGAGAGACAAAACACACACACACAGGTATGTAACTGTGTGCCACATCAAGAGCTCACAGTAAACTGCACTTGATGGGGATTTTCTTCAGTCTCTGCAATCAAACTCCCACTTGTTCAAAACTTAGCAACATGAATTTGCGGCGGTGAAACTCACCAGGAAGGTGTTGGCGCAGTGTCCACAGATGACCCTGACGCCGACGGGCTGACGCTGCGGTTCGGGACTGTCCCTGCCGATGTGGACCGGCCCCAGGTTGATGACGCGTTTACTGTCAAGACAACGTTCAGGACGGTTACTGGAGCTCAGGAGCACTGACACCAGAGAGAACACGGCCGCCGTCTCACCAGTACGGTCTGGGACAGGCGATCCTCTGAGACGTGACCTTGCAGATCAGCAGGCAGTTACAGGGACAGCGGACGTACTTCTTCCCCACGGGAGCGTTCTTTATCGGCTGCAGGAAGGACGGAGGGATACAGAGATGTGAGACAAATCTGATTGAAACTGTTCAAAAGTGTGTGTGGTCACAGTATCATTAAAGACAATTCACTCTTACTCATCTGATCCTCCATGTCTGAGCATCTATGAATCTACTCCTATAGGTCTACAAGTCTAGTCCTCAACATCTAAGAGTCTACCTCTGCACGTCTACAGAAGTACCTCTGCGAGGAATCTGATGATCTGGTGAAAAGTGGGAGACCTGTGTGACCTGTGTGACCTGCAGGTCAGGGTGAATCTCGGAGGACTCCTGACAGAGGGCCGGCTCACCGTGGCTTCGTTGCAGATGCCGCACTTCACCACGTGCTGGTGGGTCTTCCCCTCCACGGAGATGGCGCTCTGACACACCCGGCAGCTGATGACCGGGGCGCTGCTGCTGTCCGGGCTGCCGTGCGGCGAGTACGGCGGCGGCGGCTCGCCCGGCGCCACCGAGCTGGGGAACGGCGGCAAACCTGGACAGGTGAGGGACGGAGATTTATCAGAACGATTAGGCCCCGTTTACATGACGACGTCTCGGGTGGAAACGGAAGGTGAAGAACTTCCTGCACATCTCACCATTTTCACCAATAAAACTCTCTACCACTACATCTAGGAATTGAATCAAGGGATTGAAGACGTCCAGGACTCGACTCGTGTAGGAGTAGACATAAAGGAGTAGAGTATACACAGGATAGTAGTGACAAGGCACAAGTCTACTCCTGGATATCTATGAATGGACTCCAAGGTGTCTGAGTCTATTTCTACACGTCTATGAGTCCATTCCGAGACGTCTACTCCAAAATCTATCTTATGTCAGTGAGTCTACTAACCTAGTTGTTCAGTCCACACCTACACATCTACCACTCTACACCACACACCTACCAGTCCACCCATTTAGGTCGCCAGTCAGAAACAGTGATAATGACATTTCACGCTATTTGTGGTGGACATCTTTAAAAAAATGTCTCCCTGTGGAGGTTTTTGGACTCAATAACAGTCAGGATTTTAAAGCGTCTGAAGAGAACACAAGCCGCGGACATACTGTGAGGCTGAGGCGGGTATCCGCTGGGGGAGTAGCCGCTGGTTCCGTCGTGCTGCTCGGACAGCAGTGGGGACCGCTCCCCGTCCGCCATCGCTTCCCAGCGGGGACCTGAAGAGACGAGCCGCGGGGAGGAGCGCTCGAAGCAGCCGGCGGGGGGACGAGGGGGTCACTGCGCGGCTCTGAAGGTCCACATGACGCGGCGAAAACAGCCAGGAACCGCAACACGGAAGAGACACAACGAAAACATCGGTCACGCGACAGAGAAATCTGAGTCATGCGTGTGATGGACAGCGGTGTCAGCCAATGAACGAGCTCTCAGGGGGCGGGGCTAATCCAAAGCGTCTTCTGATTGGTTTGTGTGCTTGGTAGGTCAGTTGCATTCAGTCACTGACATAAAGGTAATGCCCCACTTTTTTAAAAAAAAATGATAAAATAAGAAAAACAATATAAATATATATATTGGAGAATGTTTTCAGAAATTTTAAAAGGAATATACATAGATTTTCGTTTTATTGTTTTTTTTTTTACATTTAATTTTCATCCGACTTCCTTTGCAAAGCTCGGCCGTCTTCGTCCCGTCACGTGACCGGAAGTTATCGAAAAACCCCAAAACATTCGGGTCAGCGCGTAGCCCGGAATGATCCCGGTTGGAAAGGGCTCTCTGCCCGTACTGACAGTACCATGCGTCCCGCTCCGGTTCGACACCACCGGGGACTCTAACGTCGGCTAGCCCAGCGGCCTTTCCCGCAACCATGAATCTAAGAGGACTCTTCCAGGACTTCAACCCCAGGTTAGCTCTTAGCTTAGCTTCCAACTAGCCGCAACATGGCTCGTTTTGGCTTTCCTTTTTCACACACAACACAAATATCTTAAGATGAAAGGTTATATTCCTCTCTGACTACCTGAACAAACCGTTAAGTGTCACCTGAACACACTGATACATTCTCACAGTGGGTTTAAAAGGCCTGCTAAGCTAAGCTAACAAGACGGTGTAATTCATAATAAGGTAGATCTATTTCACTGCCTCGTCCTTCAGTTGCTTCTATTTAAAACATGTACTTTGCGTCGTTTGGTGAGGAAAAAGATGCAGGTTTTGTTTGGAGAGTGCCAGCTGATGGATATCAAGCAATCACATCAGTAAACTTTATTAAATTGTTGAGAAACTGCATAATATGAGACCTTGAGGTGCTATTGGTGCAGCTTTAAAATGAATCCTCCGTTTTGTTTCGTTGCCTCCAACAGTAAGTTCCTGATCTACTCGTGCCTGCTGCTGTTCTCCGTGCTGCTGTCCCTGCGGCTGGATGGAGTCATCCAGTGGAGCTACTGGGCCGTCTTCACCCCCATATGGCTGTGGAAGCTGCTGGTCATCATCGGCGCCTCGGTGGGCACCGGCGTGTGGGCCCACAACCCTCAGTACAGGTACTCTCTCCCACCGGCGTAGCGGGAGGCGGCGGTGGTTCCGATTCCGATCCTCTGTTCCGGCGTTCTCAGGGCTGAGGGGGAAACCTGCGTGGAGTTCAAGGCCATGCTGATCGCCGTGGGACTCCACGTCCTGCTGCTGATGTTCGAGGTGCTGGTGTGCGACCGCGTGGCCCGGGGGAACTACTTCTGGCTGCTCGTCTTCATGCCGCTCTTCTTCGTGTCACCCGTCTCCGTGGCGGCGTGCGTCTGGGGCTTCCGGCACGACCGCTCCCTTGAGGTGAGAGAGCGCCCGAGCGACTGATCAGATTCGACGTCTCGTCTGCGGCGACGACGCGCTGACCCTCCTCTTCCTCCCCCAGCTGGAGGTGTTGTGTTCGGTGAACATCCTGCAGTTCATCTTCATCGCTCTGAGGCTGGACAAGATCATCATCTGGCCCTGGCTGGTGAGCTTTTCAGTCTCGTCTCTGCCGTCCTGCTGCTCCTGTGTGGCGCCCCGCTGAGCGTGTCCCCGTGGCGGTGCAGGTGGTGTGCGTCCCGCTGTGGATCCTCATGTCCTTCCTGTGTCTGGTGGTCCTCTACTACATCATCTGGTCGGTCCTCTTCCTGCGCTCCATCGACATCATCGCCGAGCAGCGCCGCACTCACATCACCATGGCGATCAGCTGGATGACCATCGTGGTGCCGCTCCTCACCTTCGAGGTCAGTTCAGAGTGTTTTAGTGTGTGTGTGTGTGTGAGAGAAAGACGGTGTGTGACTGTGTGTATGTGTCTCCACAGATCCTGCTGGTGCACAAGCTGGACAACCACAACGAGCTGAGCTACGTGTGTGTGTTCGTTCCTCTGTGGCTGTCTCTGCTCACGCTCATGGCCACAACGTTCGGCCAGAAGGGAGGAAACCACTGTGAGTGAAACTTCCTCCCGACTTTACTTCTGCTGCGTTCACCGCATGTCAGCAGCTTTCTCCTTTCAAATCTTTACTTTCCACTGAAATTTACCTTTATTCCTCGGAATTTGTAAGTTTTGACCTCAATCATCTGGAAACTCTCACATTTTTTTATGACTAGAAAAAAAATAAATCAAAATGTGGAAAATCCACTTGGACCTTTTAGGTTTTTGTTCAATAATCAATGAATTTCACAAAGTTTACTTTTTCAAGCTTTCAACTTCTCTAGATTTATTAATTTTTGACCTTAAAGCTCGTGTCCGCAGTTTCCGTTCGTTTCCAACGTATGTATCATTTTTCAACAGAGCTTAAATGTGTCAGTCTGGTTCGATACTACAATATAATATTAGCATGAAGCAATATAAAAATGTATTTATGAGCCCCGCCTTCGTCTCATAGACCCCCATGTTATCCGAAAAAGCGCCGGTCAGCGTCAGCCAATAGATTTCGAGCTTCCGCATTCTCTTGTTGTCAGTCATCGTGTGCACGCAGCCAGAGAGCACGGCCGCTCGCCCAGGCAGAGGAGAGTTAGCTCTGCAGCAGCCGCCCCGCTTACCTCGGATATATCCACTGTCTGCTGAACATCCACCGTAAACAGCTAAACATGGAGGATGCTGTAGGACTCGGAGGCTCTCATTTTCACCCGACAGATAATAGCGTGCACAATTAAGGGGGCGTGGCTTGGTTGCTCAAGAAAGTAGAGGGAGGGCGGAACCTGAGACTTTGGATTAAAAAAAAAACTCTCTCTTTCAAAACTCCGGACACGAGCTTTAAGCAAAGGTGAATTTTAGTTCAAAAATTTCATTTTTATGAAAAAAAAAAGAATAAATCAAATATCTGCTTAAATAAATAAACGTATGCTTTCAGTTTTAAAAAATTAAAATAATTTTTCTGAAGCTTTCAATTTCACACAAATTAATTTAAATGATTCTGATTCTGAAATGGTTTTTATTTTTGATTTTCTCAGAATTTTTCTCAGAAGATTTGTTAAATTAGTTCATCTGAACATTTCCACTTCTTAGTTACCTTCAAATTTGTAAACAAGACACTAAATGAAGAGTTGACATTGTGAAAAGTGAACTGTAAAATAAAACGGGCTTATTTTCCGTCAGGGTGGTTCGGGATCCGTAAAGACTTCTGCCACTTCCTGTTGGAGCTCCTCCCCTTCCTGCGAGAGTACGGCAACGTGTCGTATGACCTGCAGCGCAGCGAGGACCCCGAGGCGGCCGACGACCTACCCGTGCCCGAGCCGCCGCCCAAGATCGCGCCCATGTTCCACAAGAAGACGGGCGTGGTGATCACCCAGAGCCCCGGGAAGTACTTCGTCCCTCCGCCCAAGCTCTGCATCGACATGCCGGACTAGCCCGGGCCGAGCCGGCGCTCCGGAGGGCGGAGGGACGCCCCGTCGGCCCCGGGACCAGGAGACGCTCCCGACCGCTCGGTTTTCAGGTTCCGGCTCAGTCGCACGTTAGCTAATGCTAACGCTAACATGGCCCGTCAGAATGAACTGCATCGAAGCCACGTTTCGGTTAGCATGAACTGCCATTAGCCTCTCTGTGCCGATTGAAGACCAACCTGAGAAAAAGAGACAACGTTTCTCCACCAAGACGACGACAGACAGAGCACTTTGTTCCGTTTTTCTATTCCTCATCTTTTTTTCTTTATTTGTAAATAAGAGTTGTGGAGTTTCGGGACCAGAGTTCATGCTAACAGTCAGAACTCATTGAATCCACAGTAGAACTGCGACTTGGCAGCACAGAGTCTTTTTCTTTTTTTAAACAACAAGCTAGCCACAGCTGCTGTAATAGCACTTTGCTCCAGTAGGTGGTGCAGTGAGTCTCATTACTGCCACCCGGTGGACGGAAGAGGCCTCGCTTCCAGCTGACGCTCGTTCAAACGGCGGCGTTCTCTCCACCGCTGAACCTGCTTTTTAAAGAGTCTGGATGGATTTAGGATCGGATGCTGGCAGTTTCTCGAAAACATAAAGCTGTGACAGCAGCTTGTGGAAGCTGAAAGTGTTCTGTCCTGTTCAGTAAAAAAATAATATGTTCTGCAGTTTTGGGATGAAGTGAAAATATTTTTTTCCCCCTAATAGTCTTTCATCATTTTGAATATTTGAGTTTTAGTCTCCAAATGGTCTCATTTTGATTGTTTCGAAATATATATTTTTTTAATTTCTCAAATTTATCTGGATTCTAAACATTTCCACAAGTATTTTTTAGATCATTCTTTAAAAAATACTTGTTTCCGCTCCGTTGTTCTGACTTCATTCTGAAAAGACTTGCTCCTTGGGACGAGTACCGTCCTGTCCCTGAATGTGGCGCTAGCGTAGCATCGTCCCCGTACCGAACGCGACCTCCAGACTTCCTGCATATCGCCGCTCACCTGTCCCAGCTGTAAACTAACGAGCTGTTTGAGAGAGATTTGCTCAGTCAAGCAAATACAAAACTTTACCCGTTTGAACATAACCACGTCTTCTGTGTTTCTGGTTTTACTGCTTCAGAGGACTTGTTTCTTACTGTGATTCAAGCTCCGCCCACTTTCTCCCATTAACCAATGCCTGCAAAGTGTGCTAAACCTAATCGGGGTTAAAAAAGTGTTCTTTATGTTGCCAGCTGTAAATAAGTGTCACAAGTTCTTTTTGTATTAACCTCGAATAAAACTGAGTGAACATGGCGCGAACGTTAGCTTTTTCTGACTGAGGCCCCGCCCACTTACCCCAATAACCGGCTAACAGCATCGATTAGCAGTTGGTTGCAGGATTTAGCCACATATCGAGAAAAACCCACGTTAGCATTAACAAACTTTATTATTGGTACAAAATTCTTGAATTTACAGCCTCTGTGTAAAAATAGCAGCATGTTTACGTGAACGTAGCGGCGTAGCTACAAGGCTCACGAGAGCGCCCCCTGTGTGCAGTACAGCTGGTACACGGTTCGGCTCAGAGCTGGACCCAAGTTTCTGCGAACACAGATGGGAAGCGGTGAAACAGGCGACGCCCCGAACTCGCCGGAAGATGAACCAACCAAGAGACGGAATACCGACCTTTTGAGCTTCCCGTACCGGATGGACGACAGAAGTTTCTCCTTCTCGGACTCGCTGGAACACCGCTGGTAGGCGCCGAGCAGACTACGACCCAGAGAGAGGTTTATAGGAGACAGCGGGAAGAAACAACTCAGCAATGCAGTTTTTGTTAGCGCTAGGCTACATTTTTTAAGTCGGCCTGCTGGCGTCACCTGCTGGGCGTGCTGTACTGCTGCAAGATGGCCGCCGCCTTGTCTCCGGACAGACCGCTGATCTGCATGAGCTGCCGGGCGAACACCTCCCTCACTGTCTGACACTGAGGAGGAGGAGGAAACAGGAAGTGAACAGGGAACGGACTTCCTGGGTGGGGAGAGGGGCGGGGAGCCACGCCCACCTTGTTCTTCACGGCGCCGTGGTTGAACTCTGCGAAGGACATGAGCGAGCAGCAGGGCGTCCCCACCTCGCCGGTGGCGTGGGCGTCGCCCTGCAGCTCTCTGGAGCGACACGTCAGCGTCCGGTTCTGGAACAACACGGAACGCGTTCAGGGAGGTTCTCTCGGCCTGTTAGCCATATGCTAACTTAGCAGTAGCGCTGCTCCTGTGAGAGACCACCTGGTAGAGTTTGGTCAGGTGGCGGGTCATGATGGTGAGGTACGCCGCCGACTCCCTCACGTCCTGAACTCTCTTCACGAAGAAACCGTCCACCACCTGAAACACGATTTATTTCGAGAGGCGTTCAGGGACCGTCTGGACCGCTGGTCATTCAGATGGTAATTCATGTTTGGGTTTGTCGGCCATCTTTCACGATGTTCTGAAGCAGATGGAAACAGAGCGACCTGCGTGTTGACGATGGCCTGCTGCAGCGTGGATTCAGGTAAACTCAGGTGAGAGGCGGCCGAGCCGCACTCCTCCACCAGGTAGACGGGCCGGCGGAGGCCGCAGCGTTTCAGACGAAACTGTGGGAGCAAGAGGACGGTTGATTCCTGTGTCGCCTTGAATCCAGCCGTGAGATGTCTTTTTTCAGACCTTCTGCTCCCTGAAGCGTCCGTCGATGATGCTGCCGCACAGGTCGTCCATCCTCTTCCTCTCCACGATGTAGTCCAGAACCAGCTCCGTCCTGTCGGGCGCTCGCAGCTGACCTGGAGGACCAAGACACAGACTGCCGTTCTGACCTCGGGTTGAATCGATACATTGAAATAGCAAAACAAACCACCTGGCAGAGTGGTCCTTGAACGCCTCGACAATTCAGAAAAAGACCAAGTGCATAAACTGTCACTGAACATCTAAAACAATTCAACGTAATGGTCCTTGAACGCCTCCTGAAAATCACCAAAGTGGAAATTTAGCAACATTCAGAACAGTCTTTGAACGCAACTTTATAGTGGTCAAACTAAAATATGACGAATATTTATAAAAGTTCTGAACACCAATCTAAACAGTCTCTAAACGCCCCTCGGTCTCTGAACTGTTCCTGAACGCCCCTCGGTCTCTGAACCGTTCCTGAATGCCCCTCGGTCTCTGAACGGTCTTCGCACACCCCTTGGTCTCTGAACAGTCCCTGAACGCCCCTTGGGTCCCTGAACGCCCCTCGGTCTCTGACCAGTCTCTGGACTGCCCGGTCCGCTGAGCGTCACCTGGAAGCGGAGCGACCTTCTCCCGAGCCACCCACAGGAAGTCTCCCACGTTGAGTTTGCGGACATCGAAGGCGACGCCGTTCCTCTGCAGCTCCTTGACCAGCTCCTGCTTCCGGTGGCTGCTGCCCCTGGCCGTCAGAGAGCGGCGGGGAGTTAGTGACGCCGGGTTCACGCTGGGGTTCGGTTTTCGGGATCGGGTCTGCAGTCTTACCCCGTGGTCTCGATGAAGTCCACACACAGAACGATGTCGTAGCTTCCGGGAAGGAGCCGGTGGGCCGCCGGGTTGCCGGAGGCGCCGCGGTCACACAACTCACTCAAACCGGCGGTCGGCGACCTTTAAGAGACGTTTTCAGCGTTTGACACCAGATCTTTCTGGAGCCATGAATGCTGGATCCAGTCTAGTCAGGGTCACTCACGGCGTCCTGCCTTCCTCCTTGTCGTCGTCGCTCCATGTGAGGTCGACCACTCCAGGACCGCCTCCCTCCTCTTCCTCCTCCTCCTCCTCCTCTTCCTCCTTCCTGCTGTCCTGCTCTGCTGATTCCAGCCGTTCAGCCAACGCCAGGCCTTCATCCGTCAGACTGAACCTGACGGAGGGAACGCCGCGACCGTTAAGACCGAACACCTGGCTGCGACTGCCGGTGGAGCCCTGCCGGAGTACCTGGCGGGATTGTGGGTCTTGACCAGCAGGTTCTTCTGGATCAGCGTGCTGACCGACGACCAGGCGGTGTACTTGCTGCCCGGGTCGGGCTGCAGAGGGAGCAAACGGGACGGGTTCGGACGGGAGACGGAGCAGGAGGCCGCCGGGAGGCGGAGAGGTGGGACTCACCACGGTGAAGGACTTATCGCAGAGACGCTGAGCCTCTGACTGCAGCTCCAGCTTGAACATGAAGCCTTTAGCTCCCGGGATCTGCACAGGAAACACACACACACACACACACACACACACCGCCCGTCTTCCACCTCCGACTCAAATATAGAGAAATTCATGAAAATGTGGTTACAAAGGGAAAAAAAAAAACAAGCCTGTGAGTGTCTGTAGAGCGTCAGCAGGACGGCGTATCCGCCGGATCCCTTCTGAGGAACATACGGCCTCCTCTTCCTCCCCCCTCCTCCTCCAGCTTTCCCATCAGCCCTTGCAGCCTTCATCTACACAGAGAAAAACATCTAAACCAGCTATAAAAAAACTGTAAAAATGGCTGATACGGTTTACATTATTTAAACAGCTAAAATGCTAAAACAGCTGAAAAAAAAAAGGCTAAGATAATGGAACCTTTGTGGGCGGAGCTTCAGGGCCAGCAGGGGGCGCTCCTTCGGGGAGGGAGTGGATGGGGGCGTCCGAGCCTGCGGAGAAGAGAAGCTCTGTGAAATTATTTTCAAAAATGACTTCCGACGTCGGTACCAGATCTGACCGGACTCCAGCGCCTTCTGATGACGTGGCGCGTTGTGATTGGCTGAAGCGTCTGCCTGCGTCAGCGGCTACAGTGTAGAGCAGCGACTCTTTCCACTGCCTGTTAATGTGAATACATTTAGCTTTTAATGGATATTCCAGTTGATCTAATATTGTTTGCCAGTGGATTTTCTGGAACCACCTTTGGTCATAATGTAATCTCGTTGTTATTACTGCAATTTCCCGCTTGTGGGACGAATAAAGGTGAACCTTATCTTATTTTATGATGTGTACACAGCGCTGAATGAAAATTGTGCTTTCCCACTGCATCAGATGAGCTGCTGTTCTGCAGCAGCCTGGGAAAACGGGGAGTTTCTACACACTCACCCCGGCAGCAGGGCTCTGAGGCTAATGCCAGTTAGCTGGCTTTCAAGTCAGCGTCGCTGATATCTCAGTGTTTTGTCTGCTACCCTGAAGAAATGGCTTTAAAAGAAAATCAATGTTTTCTTGGAAATTTTGGTAGACCCGATCGGGGATTCTTGTGGTCCGGTTTTGGTCCACGGGCCTTATGTTTAACACCGCTGCCTTAGATTTGTTTTCAGCAAGCCAGTTGGGGTGTCTAAATGAGATATTTTGCAAGGTGCGCTGAAGATTTCTTATTCTCATTTTTTTTTTTTAATTAAATTCTATTTATCAACATTTTTTCCTTAAATTGTTTATTTCTTGAGAATTTCCTGATTTGTTTCCCCCCAGATGTTCTGTGGATGTTACCCAGATGTTCTTCTCACCATTCTCTCGGTAGAACTTCTCCAGTTTCTGGTCCAGGAGTTTACAGATCCCGTCTCCAAAGTTCTGCAGGATCTTTGCTTCTCTGGCGTTTTGCAGCGGGAGCGGATATTTATTCAGAGAGCAGATCGCCTGGAAGGAGGAATGGAGGAGAGAAAAAAGTAAATGTTTTATAATGGAGGTAAAAAAAAAAACAGGACTTAAAAAAGAGGGAAAAGGAGAAAATTATGAAAACTTTCAAAAACGAAAGAAATAATACAGAAAAACATCATGAGGGAAAAATTCTGAAAACACAAAATTGGACAGAACATATTCAAAAAGGAGAACATAAAAAAGCAAGAAGACACAAAAATAAACAATAAAAGTGACAAGGACAACTAGAAAAACAACAAAACAGACAAGTAGAAAAACACAAGAGGCAAAAATCTAGAAAAAACATGAAAGGTGATTAAAATTTAGGGAAAAGAACAAGAGACGACAATAAAGAAAAAGGTAAACAGAAGAAAAAACTGACAAAAATAAAACTTCAGGAAAAACAAAGAAAAAAGTAGAAATTAATATAGAAAACTATGGGAAAGAGACAAAAATAGCAAGAGAACAGATTTTTAAAGAAAAACGAGGGAAAATACAACAAAGTACAGAAAAAAAGAGAAAAGACAAGAAAAGTGACAAAAACAAAGGCAAAAGCAACAATGATAAAGATGACAGACAACTAAAGGCAATAAAATTAAAACTTAAAAAAACATAAAACAATATGAACAAAGGAATAAAGAAAACTACAGGAAAAAATAATAAAAGACAGTTTTCCTGTGCTACTCCATGGTGATTCCTGTTAAAATTAGTGGATTTTGTCTCATTTTATGTTGTTTTGTAACACATTTACTACATTTTGAGCCTCTTTGTGGTGTACTGATCCAACCTGTCATTTTCAGGCTCGTGAAGTGTTTCTTCCGTTCGGCTCTTTGTTTACTGTGTTCTCTCTGCCGTCAGAGCCGTGTGCTGTACCTTCTGATAGGTGTACTGGATCTTCAGGCCCTTCTCCCTCGCCTCGTCCCGGAGCTCGGTGAGCCAGCGGAGGAACAGCGGGTTGGGGCAGCGGGGCAGGACGCGTTTGCGACCCAGGCGGACCGGCTCCGAGGCGGGCATGCCTGGCAGGAGAGGCCGGGGAGGAGGGAGAGGCCGCCCGCAGCCCGCTGGGTGGCGGTTCACTGATACGGGGAGGCGGTTAGAGGGTGTGAGCCACCTGTGGGTTGATTTACTGGAGTAAAAAGCGACTTAAATGCTTTGTTTACCCGTTAAAGGTTCACGTTCTCACTCCAGCCCGGCTGATGGCGCCCCGCGTTCAAAACACTTCCGCGGTGACGGCGGTCACGTGATCAGCAGAGGGGGCGGGGCTGGACAGTGACGTCTAGTGGCGGGACCGGAAATAACGTGCAGAAAAATAAAGTACAATACCATTGAAAAAAAAAAACAAAATAGCTTAAGTACATTTTTAAATAGGAAGGCTCTTGACGTTTAACTTTAACTTTTTTTGTATTTCACTGTCTCTTGTGTTTTATTTTTCTACTATAAAGCACATTTTGTCTTTCTTTATCTGTGAAAAGTCATATATGAATAAAATTTACTTTCTCCCTTACTTACTTACTTACTTACTTACTTACTGATTGATCAGCATGAAGGTTCATATAAATACAATTAATAATAATTTGTAGACTTCTCCTACACTTAAAGGGATACTTTCACATTTTGGCAAATTGGCCCATTTAGCACAATTCCTGATTCATTTTGAACAGCATACTTACTTTTTTTGTGAGGGTGAGCTATTGTTTATTCAGAGGTGAGTTGGGGAAGGTTTTCGGGACGGACAGAATGGAAGTGGATGGTATTTTTGCTTCCCCTCGTCAAACTCATCAAATACAAAATCCAACAATCCCAAAACACTTTGGTGGACACGTTATAATCCGCACATTCACTACGCAGCGTCCGGGAAACCAAAGTCTTTGGGTTCCGGGGGGAGTATGGTTGCAAAGCTGAAACTTAAAGGAATTGACGGAAGGGCACCACCAGGAGTGGAGCCTGCGGCTTAATTTGACTCAACACAGGAAACCTCACCCGGCCCGGACACGGAAAGGATTGACAGATTGATAGCTCCTTCCCTATTAGTATAGCTGTACATAAAATTATTCTTAATAAAATGAACTTGGAGTAGACTTATTGGTATTATGAAGAACATCATTAATCCAGTCATTGGGCCCCTGCATGAACAACACATCTTCATCTTCATGGGTCACAGTGCTCCTGCTCATTTAGGTGGCATCACCTGTGAACGGCTGCTGGAGACTGAGGTAGCTCAAATAAAGTGACCTGTACTCTCTTCACACCGGAACCTCTCAGAAAACCTCTGGGATCAGCCGGCAACTCTGTACACAGAACCTCAAAAACCTCAGATCCGCCCCTCAAGAAGAGCTTGATACCTTTCCGCATGGAGTTAGTCCAGCTGTGAACAGCAGGAGACGTTGTTGTCAAGCTGGAACTGATGCTCAGAATCACATGACAAGTTATTAAGACATGGACATGTTTAATTGAGGTCTGCTCGTCACTGTTGTTGACTCTTACACTTACACTGTTTGAGATGAGGAAACCACCTTCTACTGAAATGTTCCACTTTCATGCTATAATTTCACTTTTTTATTTCCATAAATTTAATCCGAAAGCCAAATATCCCAAACTTTATGTAGTCTATGTTGTTTTGCATGTATCCTGTAAGTTGATATGTTACAGAAAACATGCCCTGCTAGTTTGTTGTTCTTTTCGCCTCACTTTTGTTGTTCTTCTTTTTCCTGCTCCTTTAATTCTGTTGGTGACGTTGGTTAAACCAGTCTCAGTTTCAACAACGGACTGCTTGTTTCTGTTTCAAAGGGAATAAAATACAGTTTTTTGTCATGTATACGTAATCTTCGATATATTTAAAGGGTTTTCTTTGGACGTTTGAGCCGGTACAGCTCTTCTTGACTCATAGCGTGGGATTCCATGTGCAGGATGCCTGTGAAGACCGTTATGTGGCTGTCACTTCAGTCCTCCCCCCTGTATCCTCAGGCTGAAGCCTGCACACAGGAATCCTCCGACAAGACCCGACAGAGAGCAGGAATCCAGCCTCACCCTGCCAGCTCGGCCCGGGATGAATAATTACTGAGTTTCAACGGAGGGAGAGGAAAAAGGTGGTGTGAAGTGGAGGGAAGCTGCTGAAACAAGAGCAGTGAGATGACGGGATGAAGATTAAAAGGAGGGAGACTTTGGAATTGCAGCAGCTCTTCCCATGAGGAATTTTTGACTTTTTCTGAATGAATGTTGCTGAAAAAACTGTGAGAGGAGCTGTGAGCAGAGCTGCACCTGAAGAGCTGCAGGTCCAGGGCACCAGGAGTCTCCCACAAACCAAAACACAAATACCCCAAATCTACCCAAGATTCTTCACCCCCTCATCCCCACCCCACCCCCCACAAACCACTTCAAAAACACCCAAACAATCCCACACCCAGCATAAACTTACCATCCCCCCAAAACCCAACAAAACCACTCCAAACCCAATACAATTCCCCCAGAAACCCAACAGAACTCCAAAAGAAACCCACCCAAAGACCCTCAAACCCAACAAAACCACCCTAAACCTAACCCAATACCCAAAAACCCAACACAAACTGTCCCAAACCCAACACATCCCCAACACAAACCCAACCAAACCCAACACATCCCCAACACAAACCCAACCAAACCCAATACAAACCCATCCAAAGACCCTCAAACCCAACAAAACCACCCTAAATCGAACCCAATGGCCTCAAACCCAACACAAACCCAACAGAACTCCAAAAGAAACTCACTCTAAGACCCTCAAACCCAACAAAACCACCCTAAATCTAACCCAATGCCCAAAAACCCAACACAAACTGTCCCAAACCCAAAACAACCACCCTAAATCGAACCCACTGCCCTCAAACCCCACACAAACGCAAACCCAACACATCCCAACACAAACTCACTTAAACAGAACACAAACCCACTCAAACTCAACATATCCCCAACACAAACCCACCCAAGCCCAACAAAACCACCCCAAATCCAACCCAATGTCCCCCAAACTCACTCAAACCCAACACAGTCTCACCCAAACCTCATTGAGGATCTCCAATACCACTCTGTCCATATTCCTCCAAATATAAACTGCAACTTTAATCAAGCACCACTGAAAAAAAAACTGAATATCTGAATAGAGGAAAAAAAAAAAAAAATGATATCAAAAAAGATTTTTTTCTGAAAACAAAAGTTTCTGTGAAACAGGTAAAAACAAACAAAACTGTCATTTTAAATAAAGCTCTGAGAAGTTTATTTTTGCAGTTGCATCCAAATGAACATTCTGAGTGAAAAATTGATGTGATGTGTATAAATATTCTCTTAATTAAAAATGCAGAGGGAGAAACAGGTAAACTCTATAAACCAGGCTGGGACTCGAACCGTGTTGACCGCTGCTCCACTGTCAACAAGATCCGGACGCCAGCATATCTGCCCACACTCGGTGTTCGCACACAGTGACTGTTATTCACATGTTTTATATATTAATCCCTTTTAGGTTCACGTCCACAGTAGCATCCCACAGAGACACACACACACACACACACCGGCCAAAACATTATCAACATCTCAGTACATTTCCGTTCATGCATGAAACAGCAGGCATGTGAATAATGTTTTGGCTCATGAGAGTGCAGGTGCAAGAAACAAGCAAACAAACCAAAAAAAAAATATCTACACATATATGGAAAAGTCAAAATATAGAAGTAAAACCAAAGACTTTTATGAAGTATTCCAATAATTTAGACATATTGTTGGAATACTAGAAAATCTTTAGGAGTTTTAGTTTTACTTTTCAATGCACTTGTTGAACTTACGAAGAGGATCAGGACCAAATAAAAAAAAAAATATAAATAAATAATGCTTCAAATGCTTTTTCTTATTCCTTTTTTAAAGTCTTGAAAGCATTCTGTCATTAGTGTTAAAGTTTTTAAAGCCTGTAACGTCTTTAAAGAAAGTCAAAGTTTTGGCATTAAACTCAGAATAAGCACTTTTTTTTTTTTTTTTTTTTTTAATGGGACCCTGACCCTCTTCCGAATCCACCCGACCTGTTAAAAAGACATTTCTCTGAAGCGTGCGCACGTCTCCGCCGGCCCCCGGTGTAACACTCCCGTTGGTCACACTCCGATTAGGTAATGCCCAAATCCACACACAAGTTCATAAATATACACAGATATACAGTAGATACAGTAGACACACTCCCAACCTGTACAGTCTTTTGTTGTTTTTTTGGGAGGGGTGTTGGATGGATGCGGGTTCAAATCCCGAGCTGAAGGTGCAAAGCTCGTCTCGGAGGCCCGGGCGGCGCCCTACTGCCCGGCGGAGCCGGTGGTGTCGTCGCTGTCGGCGCCCCTCGGCGAGCCCGGCGCGGAGGACCCCCTCCGGGCTGCCTTGCCCTTGAGCAGGGCACTGTCGGGGTGCAGCGCGTGCAGGTGCAGCAGCAGCTCGTCCTGCGTGGCGGCCGTGTGGCCGCACTCCTCGCACACGTACAGCTTGTTGCGGCGCTCCTTGTAGGCGTACTTGAGCGTGACGCTGTGGATCTTCTTCATGTGGGACTCCAGCGAGCAGCGCTGCGTGAACGCCTTGTCGCACAGCGTGCACTTGTAGGGACGCACGCCTGGAGGGGGAAGGGGGGACAACAAGACGAGGTCTGAGGGCAGGAATCTCACCTTTACTCTAAAACACTGCTGACCATAGCTTGTTGAGTGTGCTGTACAATAGTAGCGCAGATAATGACAAAATCGTGACACAAACATGAAGTTTGGTACGTGTACTCTTCAAAATTCCAAGATGGCGACTGAAAAATCCAAGATGTCTGCCCAAAATTGTGTTTTTCCTTAATAACTCAAAATGCATTGATTTTAAGCCCTATAAAGGTATTGATGTTAAAAATTAAAGTTGGGTCTTGCAGATATTTTGGCACCAAGTACATGTCTACGTCGAGTGCGGTTCTTGAGATACAGCATATATATACTTGTACAGACAGGTTGTTAATCAATGCATTTCAAGTTATTAAGGAAAAAACACATTTTTGCGCTGCCATCTTGGAATTTTGCATGACCAGTGTTATTTTTGAAAAGAGTATATATGCCAAATTTCATGCTTGTATCAAAAAGTGAACAATTCTCACAATATATGCAATTATCTGCTCCACCACAAGTGTTATGAACTACTTAATACAATAAAGGAAACCAAGAAGCTCAGGCCAGTTCTCCTCATTCATAAAAATATAAAGAGTACAAAGAGTTTCCAAAGCTTGTACTTTATCTATCCATCTGCGTTATCAGAGTTAACCACATTAATCACAAAAATGTAAGACTGAATAAAGCTTAATTTTTTTCAGTGTCATAATTATGGTAACTTTCAGTTGAAAACTGTATTTTTAAGGTAGAAATTGTATCAAATTAGTCTACATGGCACTTTATTTTGAAAGGAAATCAAAGTGAGTGTGTGGACTGATGGATGCTGTAATTTACATCATGGGATGAAAACAGCCTTCAAACGCAAAACAACAGAATTTTAAACATGTAATTCAAAGTTAGTTTAGTTTCTTCTTCCCTATATTTTCTTCTTCTTGTTTTAACCCATTGTGTGTTGCGCGTGCGGGCCGCTGTACCTGTGTGTGTGCGTACGTGTCTCTTCAGGTCGAAGGTGTCGTTGAAGCCTTTCCCGCAGAAGCTGCACAGGTGCCTCTT
This sequence comes from Salarias fasciatus, assembly GCF_902148845.1. Taxonomy (NCBI): domain Eukaryota; kingdom Metazoa; phylum Chordata; class Actinopteri; order Blenniiformes; family Blenniidae; genus Salarias; species Salarias fasciatus. Next base: position 23,500,008 of record NC_043747.1, on the reverse strand, counting down.
GGTCTCGTTGTGACACTTGACGTGTCTGTTGAGCATCCGCTGGTGCTGGAACGTCTTCTGGCAGACCTGGACGCAGCGGGGCTTGACAGTCAAGCCCGATCTCTGATGTTTTCTAACCTCAAAGTAAATAATCATCATAATAATAAACTTCATACCTGACAGACGAACGTTCCCGAGGATGAGCTCTGACCCGATGACCTGGTTACCATGGAGACCCTCTCCCGTGTGGAGGGAGTGGTGGCAGCCGCCGGGGCGACCTGCATCACGGCGCTATGCGTCACCATGGGCGGAGAAGTGGGAGGAAGAGGAAGAGGAAGAGAAAGAGGAAGAGGAGGAGGGTGAGCAGTGGGGGCGGGGGGTAACTCTCCCGTGGTCACCTGGGACAGACAGGAAGAACACGATGGATGTCAACCTGATACTTTCTCATTGGTAAGATTAACACGAGGTCAGTCGGCTTCCTTGAAACACGCACGGCGAGAAATCACTTTTTGTTTCCAAATTTTCCACCAAATCAATAAGAACTTCCCCAAAAAAGAAAAAAACGGAGCTGAATCTGTCCACTGATGTAAACCACATCTTTGGCCTTCAAGTGACTTTTCTGTTTGACTTTACAGCTTTAGAATATAAAGATACAGATATTCAATTTCAAAAATGAGATGCAGAGAAAATGGTTTACTCGCCTCCGGCATTTATACTTGTAATACCACTCTGTGCCACAAGGTGGCACATTAAACTGGTTTGAGGTCATTGCTGTTCAAACTTTTAATACTTTCGTGAAAACAAATGTTTGAAAAAAAATGTACCAGTAAAAACATATTTCACTAAAAACTACAAATATTGTGAATAAGAAAATTCAAGCAGAACAGAAAGTTACAGCTCACTCTGTCATGTAACACCACGTTCTACCACAAGGTGGTGCATTTCAATCTTAGAATTAGTGATAAGTCACACTTTCATGATACAGAACCTAAAAATGAAGGAGAAAAGTTGGCGGCAGCGAGCTGCGGCTGTCTTGTAATACCAGGTTCCACCACCAGGTGGTGAGGTGCATCTACATTTAGGATTTGGACCAAAGAAAAAAAACTCTGGTACAAATAATGAAAACAGTGAAAGTTACTTCTAACGGCCAGGTACACGAACGTGGCATCAATTTAAACTTCTCACCTTGATCTTGGAGCGGATGTACGTGGAGTCGCCCTGCGACCGCCTCCTGACCTCTGACCTCTCCTCGGACGAGCCGGCCGGGTCGCGGGGCCGGCCCAGCACGGTGCTGGACGGCAGCTCGGCGTGCGTCTGCGCGTCGGCCACGGAGCGCTTGGCAAGGCAGAGCGGCGAGGTCTCGGCCGGGCTGGCCTCCGCCTCCATGGTCAGGACGGAGCGCGGGAAGATGGAGACTGGAGGGAGGAAAGGAGGACAGTCAGGACGGATCAGACGGCATGGAGACAGAGCTTTACTACTATTACTAATTCAGACTGTTAAGAATTTACCAGCTTTATTAATTATTTTTTTTAAATGTTCATCTATTAAAAAGTTTTTTATGATTCTTTCTCATTTTTGATTCTTGATTTTGTACATTTTTGCGGAACTCTCCATAAAGAATGAAGTCCTTTTAGTTTTCTTGATTATTTTTGTTATCATTGATATAGATTTTTTTGTCAGTTTTTTAAAGAGAATTTTTATGTGTATTTATTAAAACTGTGTAGTTATTATTATTGCTAATGTTAATAATAATAACAATAAGAAGAAGAAGAATTATTATTATTATTATTATTATTGTTGTCAATAAATATATTTGTCAATATTTGTTTTTAGAGTTTTTTGTATATTCAACATTTAATTATCTATTAAATATAAAATGCTAATTTTCATTATTCTGGTATTTTAACAGTCTATTCAGTGTAGAGCGGCACCATAAAAGAATTTCCCTCTTAAAAAACATCAAAGGTAAACTGTTTAAACAGACACACGCTTCCTGAAAAAGACAGTAAACATTAAAAAAAGACAAACTCTTTGAAAATCTCGTGTGTTTCTTGACTGTGTGCAGAAGGAGAAACGACGGGAACAAAGAAACGAGGAGAATTTCTGGGTTTCATAACAGCCGGGCGACCGGCACCGCTTCATATTTACACAATCCCTCAATTAGCAAACACGCCGAGCTGGAGGTGTGTGCGTGGGCGAGGGTGTGCACATGTTTGGACTATTGTTTAGCACAACTTATTCTGCACGCACACACATGCCTAAATACACACACACACACACACATGCAGGAGTGTGTGTGGTTTGTGGGGACCGCGCTGTCTGGAGGGTAAATCCATGAAAGATCCCACTGACTAACCCGGACCGGGGCGGGGTGCTGACCAGGTCTGGGAGGGGCGGGTCTCTGTGGGGAGGAGTGTGCACTGTGTGTGTGCATGTGTGTGTGTGTGTTTGGGCTGATGTAGACATGTATCAAACCCCTTCAGGTGGACCTTATTAGATAGTTTGTTAGACATTTGGTGAAAAGAGACCTCTAAACATTTGGCTTTAGACAGAGAATAAAGTCTCCATGGAGACAGGTCAGACACACACACACACACACACACACACACACACACACACACACACACACACACACACACACACACACACACACACACACACACACACACACACACACACACACACACACACACACACACACACACACACACACACACACACACACACACACACACAGTTCGACTTGTTAGACCAGACGGTCTTGCAGCACCGGCTCTCTCCTCAAACAACCCTCCTCTGCAGGGTGGATGTCACCAACAGAGACAAACCTACAGTACAATACCGGGACATGCAGGTGTGTGTGTGTGTGTGTGTGTGTGTGTGTGTACAAAGGCAGGTGTGGCTCAGACTTCGGTTGACTTTGCTCGGCCTCAGCCAGATAAAACGCGGATGCAAATGAAGGCCGCCGGCGGCGAGCTGAAAGGACGAGAAGATGACGCAGAGGTAACGGTTCTCTGGAAGCCAAACGGCCGGGCGAGCATCCGGACTTTAACTTCTGTACAGCAAGAGAGGCCTCTGCAAAACGCCCGCACCAACACAGGATCTGTGGTGGAACCGCACCGCGAGCTGATGGATGTTGAAGAACCGCTGCTTATAGAGACAAAGTTGCATCGTCGACAAACGTGAAGTCGTTCGAAGAGACGGTTTGCAGGTAAAGGATGGTGGAGGACTGGAAATGATCCGGTAAAGCGGAGCAATCACAATCACAACGCCTCGACGAGCCACCAACCAGTCTATTGAAGACGAGCCACTCGACCAGCCGAGCCTCAAAGAACCTGCCCTGAATGGTTATGACAACCAGCTAGTTCAACTTCACGGCAACTTGATACACAAACTGCACAATAAATCAAACCCGACACTCCACAGATGATGAAGCAACGCCTCAACAGAAACCTAAAAATAGCACTGATAGTGTATGAGTGATACTTTCGTTTAGCATGTAGCATTGCTGAAGCATCTTAGCCTCCCAACATATCTACAAACAGGGTTTTGGTCTTTTCTCACTCTGATGAGGCTTGTATGTGCGTTTATTTACTCACAGTAGTTTAAAAAGTCTTTGAATAGCCTCAAAAGTTCTAAGAGTTCTACTACGTGCCACATAAATGGTAAAAAGTTCCCAATTTTGCGAAGTTCAAGCAGTTTTTCCCACTGCAAATCCCTACAGGAAAAGTGTGTTTGGTGGATTCTTTCTTTGTGAGAATCGACATTGCAAAGTCTGTTTCCCCCCTGCTTTTAAACATTTTTAAAAGTGCCTCATTTGTGGGAAGAGCGTCATGGTCGCCCCCGCTCTGCTGACGCTGCCGCTGAGCGGAGACAGTCTCTGTGGCGACTCCTGCTGCCGGCTGGACATTTAATCTCATCTGGTGTTTGTTCGCCTCTAACACGTCCAACACACCCCACCCCAACCAATTTATGGCTGAATGAGGTGCGTGTGTGTGCAGACATACATGTGTTTGGGCAGGTAAAGGGGGAGGGGCTTCTGAATAAAGCAGCAAAGGTTTGCACACTTCTTCTACTTCTTTTTTTTTTTTTTTTTTTAAAAATCCATTTAGCATCGCTCTGCCGGGGGAAAAGAGTCAACAATCGGTGGATAACTTTGTCAAACACTGAGTGTGTGTGTGTGTGTGTGTGTGTGTGTGTGTGTGTGTGTTTGCTCAAGGCGTATTGTCTCCAGCAGTAGGCCGTCTGCAGGGTCCGTTACATTTCCTCCCATCCAATAAACATTAACCGGACGGCCGCCGGGGGACCAGCAGAGCAAACTCTCCGGATACAAACATCATTACATCTCCACTCATGGACGTCGGTATATATTTACTCTGAAACTCTCATTCCTTTTGGCCAAAACCACCCCTGAACTTCCCTGATGAATGCAGTGATAGACTCTTGAATGAGAAGCTAAAGCTTAGCTAAAGTTTAGCGGAAACATGGCTGACCTAACAAGCTAACATGCGAACATGCTAACAAGCTAACAAGCGTGGCTTCTGAACGCAAACCGTCATCTGGAAAACGTCCTGTACTGGTTGACTACTAAAGTTGACTAAAATGACCCACTGTTTTGCGTATTTATTTCAGAAAATGTTTTTAAAATGAAGTTGGTTTCCACAGAAATGGCAGAAACGCTGCACACAATGTTAGTTAGCATGCAGCTCCACCTTGGAAGTCGTTTTTACTGTTTCTGGCCACTGTTGTCATGCAAATGGACGGCCAAACCCCAATGAAACTTTTCTATTTTCATTTAAAAATGTTGTCAAATGGGGCCTGAATATTGATTTTTAAGGGTTTTTTTTTCTAAAACATGACAGAAAATGTCAGGTAGTAGCATTTTTTTGTATATTTTCCTTTTTTTTTGTACTAGAATAGAATCAGGCAAAGTTAGTCTGCATCCCCAGTACAAGTTAAGTTAAGCTAAATCAGGATACAGGTTAAAACTGGTGATTAGCACAAGATAATTAACTTGTCCTCATCTTCACTGCGTCTCATCTTTAATGTAGTGAATCTGAAAAAACATTATGATCATCAACTTTTTCATTTAAAGAAGTTACTTTACTGCATTAACCTGAACTCGGCAGTGCTGCAAGTCCCGAACCCGAAATGGAGCCAATTAAAAAAAAAAACAGGAGAGCAAACTGGTGACCCACCATAAAGAGGCACGTGTTTGTTTATTGTCAGATGAGAATGAATTCCCAGCGCGGCGCGGTGCCCGTACATACACTGAAGTCTGTCCAAGCTGAAGGCATCTGACATTTCACAAAGTATTCAACACGCCTGTTTTCTCGCTGGCTAATTATCATTCCTTCTGTGTGTGTGACTGTATCGGCCGGCCTGTTTGACACAGACACACGACGAGCAGGTACGTCGAGTAGCAGACCGGGGACTGGTTCAGACCGCTGCCGAGCTCCAGAGAGAGCTGCTGATCATCACGGAGCGGCGGGACGTGTTTAGTTCGGTAGAGATGTCGAACGTCTGCTGGGACTGATTTTGGCGCCAGCTGCTCTGAAACAAGCCCCGACTGAACATCCTGGTCGACAGCAAGAGTACCTTCAGTAGCACAGCCACAGGAGATCCTCCTTCCTGTCGCCAAAAGACTCAAAAACCCCTCTATGCAAAAAGTATTGGTTGTGTTTTCCTGTTAATTTCATTCTTCTGTGCTTATAACAGTCACTTTTTAACCTCTGCATTGATATTTAATAGAAGAAAACGCAAAGGTCATGCGGTGCTGTGAACCACCTCCGATAGTTTCTGTGTCGACGCTCCGTCACCTCCAACACCCTTAAAGAGTACAACACACACAGCGCAGTGTGTAACGTCTATCTACACACTGCGCTGTGTGTTAACAAGGACCGAGCTCCCTGTTCGTGAGTGTATGAGTCAGACTTTAATCATGTTTAGCATGTAGCATCACTGGTGTGCGAGCCTTGAATCTCTTTAGCATGTAGCATGTAGCACGGATTAGAGCAGTGAAGCCGCTGAGCAACATTGTTCTGACTGCTGGATTAAGAGATACTGAAGATATGTGGAGATAAATCAGCTGCTGGTGTTGCTGGTGTTTTCCTCCTCTTCATATTTTGTCAGAACATAATTTAGAATCTCTCTTACTGTCGTCAACCTCATGTTTTCTGTGGTTTTCCTGCTGCTGATGGAAGACGTCATGTCATCCTCACTGTTCTGTTTCGGGGATCTTTTTCCAGGAGCTAGAACACTATGCAGCATCGTATTGATAATATAACTTGCATTCTATTTATTGTTATTGTTTTATGTTCTGCGTGGAGCGACCCTACAAGAATTCCCGTCAGGCATAAACAAAGTATCTCCATTCTGTTGTTTTTCGAGAATCGTCCCTCCTTGACTCGTCTGGTCAGCCACTCCCAACATGCTAGCATTAACCGGAATCCTGTAAACTTCCCCGGATCCTTCACGTGCCGCATAGCATCAGATCATAAAGAAAGCAGTATAAATACTCCCATCATCCCTCTTCTCAGCGTCACATCTTCACTCTGTGGCTTTAACGCAAAGAGTTGCTTTCAGCTCTGGAGAAACTGTCTCCAGGTATCTAGGACTTTGACTTTGGCTGATTTCGTCGTCCTTTGGCATTTCTGTTTTGGCTTCCAGGTTCTCCGACTCAACGCTGACCGAACATGAGGTGTGGGGGCGTGGGGGTGGTGGTGCTGGCGGTGGCAGGTGTGGGCGGCAGACAGCCGGGTCCAGGATGGGCGGAGGCAGCAGGCCGATGGGCGGGTGTAACAGATCGATAGCCGGTGGGGCAAACCGCTCAGCGTTCAACACCTCCAACCGATCTGCGTTCAACTCCCACAACCGATCTACCTTCAACACCCCCAGCAGCCCGACGTACACCCCCCCTAGCCACTCTTCGTATACTTCCCCCAACCGTCCGGCGTTCAACTCGTCCAGCCTCTCGTCATTCCGAAGCCACAGCCAGCCGCCTCCTCCACCCAGACTGGCGCCGAGACTTGACGACCTGTGCCAGCGCCGCCCGACCGGCAACGTCGCTCAGTCCAGCTTCAAAAGCGGCGGCCTGCCCTAAGGACCGCTGCAGCGTGCCGCCCCCCGACCCCCCCAAGCCCCAGAAGGAGAAGAGCGACTGCAAACGCAGCTTCGGAGGCTTCCACAGAGGCAGCAGTCCGACGCGATTCATCGACAACCTCTGCAGGAGGAAGCGCTCCGTCTGAACACTCCCTGGGACTCCCGGTCCGAGTCCGGTATCCGGCAGCCTGGCTTCACCTGCTCGACGCCTGCACTGCCTGCAGGCGATCCGCCGCCACCCACCCCCACCCAGCTCCATAACAAGCACATCACAGGCCTCCAGACAATCACAGCTTCACACCCTGTTGTGTTTTTGGACTCAGCTTGAACTCTAAACACCAACAACGACATTTAAATGCTTTCAGCTATCGGGCGATTCCTGAGAAACGATCAACTTCACACAACAGCTGTTTGGTCTTTTAGGTGATAGATTTCTCACAATACTCACAATTTAGTTTCTATTAAAACACAAAAACGCCGTCAAATCAATTTCATTTCTAAATTTTACTGCTGCATTCATCCTGTGTTCATGAGATTCATACATGCTGCTTTAAATCAAATGTGCTGATGTGGGAGGTTTTTTATGTATTATCAGATGATTAAGGACTAAAATGTATTTCTCAATGTAATTCAATAGTCAGGGGAGTTATTAGACTATGTCAGGTAAAAAAAAATCTGAATGGTGAAAGATTCAATCTGAGCAAATCTTGTTTTGTCCAGTTTTTACTGCATAAAAGATTATTAAAAAACACTGTGGTGATGTTTTCTTCAATGCAACTAAAAAAAGTTGAGTGGTTAATGTATCTTAAAAGAATAAATGTGAAACGTCACCTTGTGATGGAGTTTTTCTTTTAAGATGTGTCACGTGTTTCAAACTAAAAGCAGGGAAAGAGGAGTAAAACTATTAATTATGCCATTTTGAAAGACAAATGTGGGGCAGTTGTAATATTTACAGACTACACGTTAAAATTCACCACATATCTGAAATTCATTTGCTCGGTGTGACTGAAGCTCTTTGTCTGTGAAACCCAACAGCTGTTAACAATACAACATCAGGAACGCCAAGTACTGACTGAAAAAAATGCTAAAACAGGCTCAAAAATACTGATTAAAGTAGCTATTTATGCCAAAACAGGAAATAGATTAAATTAGTTTTTTGTTATTCTTTTTTGTTTTACTATAAAAGAAGATAAATTTATATAAAATGTTTTATATATATATATATGTATGTATGTATATATATATATATATATATATATATATATATATATATATCACAGGCCTATATATATATAATATTAAGGCATGATGTATATATGTATATATGATGTATATATATATATATACATATATATATATATATATATATACATCCGTTTATAATCTCCGTTTATTTAGAGAATTAAGTTCAGTATTAAAGGTTGTTTAGATGACTTTGGTAAAACTTGAAGCCCTTTTTCTGTCCATTACCAACTTTGGAAGATTAACTTTTAATATTTGACTATTTACATCTTTTTATTATGATTTATTTTATTTTCACTGGTTTTTTTTATCCTTCATTTTTGTTTACTTATTCATCCAAAACAGTTTTGTTTCCATTAATGTTGTTATTTTTCGTTCCTTTTGGAATTTTCTTTGCTGTCTTAAGAAGAAAAAGAATAAAACTAGATTAGGAGAATGTGTACAATGCTAAAAAATCTGATAAAAATACACAAAGAAGAAAAAAAAGTCACAATATATATGCTTATAAAAGCTGTTTTAAAACGTTCCTGTCACATTTACCTGCGAGAGGATGTAAAAGTGAATGATTGAAGGATAACGGTGAGAGGGGAGAGAGGGAGAGAGGGGGGAAGGGAGAGGTTTAGGGTGTAGTCCGTTACTTGTTATCTGATACCAGACTGGCCCTTACAATAAAACCTGCGCCGGTGGCAACAATGGGGATTGTTCTGAGGAGCACAGGGTTCGAATCCCTCTTCTCCTCATTTAAATGTAAAAAAATCGGGATGAACCAGAAATTAGACGGAGCCGCAGAGGCCTGCGATCCTTTGCACCTTTTCAGGTCAGAGGTGGAGAAAATAAAGAAAATAAAATAATTTTTACGCATTATTAAAACTTATGCGTAAAAACGAAAAGTAAAGCATAACGTTCACAACGGTTGTTTCTTAGATCTCGGTGAGATCTTGGACGTTTGAGAACGGGATCTGTGCTCGGGTTGAAGGCGCTGCAGTGATTACCTGCAGGAGGAAAACTCGGGGTTGAAGGTCGACACGAGAAAGAAAGAAAAAAAAAAAGCAACGGATCTCCTGCGATAAAGGCCGCAACGCTCACGAGACGGTGCAAAAAACCGGAGCAGATCCCGTCAAGTTACACCGAAGAGGTTATTTATGTTGATCAGGATTTCAACAAAACTGAAGGGAGGTCGAGTTGAGACGATGTGGGCTTGAAACCAGTTGAATTAAAGTTGCGTAAAAGTTACTTTTTCTTTTTTTTTTTCTCCTCCAACGTCTCCAAGCGCGGCGGCTTTCCCGTTATCCTGCCCCGTTACAATCCCCGCCGGACCCTCTTCCCCACCCCACCCCACCCCACCCCACCCGCCTCCACCTGCCACGCCACAGCGGTCCAGCGTTAAAAATCAAACTAATAAATGAAAGAATAATCCGTGCGTAAAAGTGTCCGGAGGCGCACGGAGCGGGCCCCGCGGTACCGGCGGCGGCTCCCGTTTGGCCCGGAATGAGGGGGAAGAGTGTGTGTGTGAGAGGAGGACTCACCTGGGATGTAGACGTCCCCCCGCTCGTTGTCGGGGAGCTCGCTCCAGTTCCGCTTCCCCGGCGAAACGTTCGCCTTCTTCACCAGAAAGGCCCGCGGCATGATCCGCCGGTCCCGGTGCGCGCGAGCGGCGGTTCGGGGAGAATCCGGTAATTAACAGAAAAAGTCAAAACAAAGAGTAAAGCTGTCGATCTTCCTCTTCTCCTTCCTCCGCTGCGATTTCTCTCTCCTGTGGGAGTTACGCGTCGCGCGGACAGGTGAGTCCCGCTCAGGTGAGCCTCCGCCGGGCAGGTAGAGACCGGTTCATCCGCCGCGGAAATAACGGGAGTGGGAGCGGTGGAGAGCGAGAGAGAAAACACGGCTGATATCCCCGATCACACACACGCACACACACACTGTCACACACACACACACACACACACACACACACACACAGAGAGAGGTGGGTCATAACGCAGCGCAGGTACTCATTTAAAAAAGCAGGAAACGTGCCGCAGCGCGCATGCGCGGCAGAAATAACGGTGACAACAAGCCCGAGGATACCTGAAGAACCGGTTTACCCCTCCTTCCCGCGATCACTCCTTCTTTCTTCTCCATTCCGCTTTAAGGTGTGGAGGAACCAGTGGAACGGTTTTTATTTTATAATCTGTGTCGCGGCCCACACACTCTTTGACTTTTTAGAAACTGATTTTAGAATCTTCCATCCTGCAGAAGAGTCCGAAAACATTTTTTAAATGCTTGTACTGGTTTTTAAATGCATATACAATACTTTAAACTAATCATTTAAATTTTTAATGTATGTTAGATTCATTAGAAAAAATTTAAAAATGTTTTTACAGTATTTTTATTATTTTGAAGTAACTACTCCAGTTTTAATGTATGTTGCACTCATCAGACTTATTGTTCTTTTGCATCCAGGTACTTGTTTTTTTGCAAAAATATAAACATTTCCATCAGGTAAACTCTGCATCACTGCAAAAGAACTTCAGGTTGTAATTTTAAAGGTTAATAGTTAATATGGTTCTGTCTGAAGATGACACTTGTGGAGTGTAAACTGAAATGTGTTTGGCATCCCATGTCATGGCATCACACATTTCTAAAGCCAACAGTTTGTATGTTCTCCCTGTGTGCGAGTGGCGAAAATACGCCGTGTTACGTGTTAGCCCTAACCCTATTGGTGGGATGTCGTCCAGAGAAACTTCCCATTGACTCAACCAGCGCTATAGTCTCACAATTATTTAGTTCATGCTGCATAAAATCCACTTTCCTAAGATATGAATGTCTCCGTCCCTGATTCCTCCCAGCAGTCGGTCATATTATTCTATCCATCTTTTCATTTTTCAAAACTGGTTGAAGCTCTAGTATAAAAACTGCTGAATATACCAGCTCAGTCAGCAGAGATTTGATTAGTGATCAGTGCTCCTGTCTCACAGCAAGAAGGTCCTGGGTTCAAGAACTACCCCGGGGACTTTCTGTGTGGAGTTTGCATGTTCTCTCCATGCATATGTGTGTGTGGGGGTTTCCTCTGGCTTTCTCCAGAAGCATGCATAAACAGGTGACTGTAAATTGCCCCCAGGTGTGTGTGTTTTGATGCTCCAGACCAGTTCTATGTGGTGGAAGATCTTGAAAGCGTCTGTTTGGAGCCTGCAGGCTGCAGGCCTCTGGACCGGAACCGGACCGGCGGATCCACCGGGGGCCCAGATGCTCCCAGGCAGCCGCCGTAACGCTCGGTGAAAGCTCTGGTCACAAGGAGTGGTGCAGGAGGCCTGAATGAAAGGCATGTGGTCCGGGCTGTCGGAGGAGTTCAGGCAGATGAGCTCCACCTGCTCCTCCTCCTCCTCCTCCTCCCTTTCTTTCTTTAAGCTCTCCTCCTAACTGTCATCGAAACCACGGCGGTATCCGTCCCGTTGCTTTGGCCTCCGAGTGCCGGCGTTTCCTCCCCGAGGCTCCTTCGGTTAAAGAGGCCGAGGACAATGACTTAAAAATAGACGCAGGGAGGTGAGATAAGATTTTAAAAAAATTCAAAAAGATCAAGCGAGGAATCGTGTCCCGGCTCAACCTGATCAGCAACCTGTCTGACCTCTGACCTCGTACGAACGCTTCTTCCATCCACTCTGTTTTTATCTGACAGAATTTGATGATTGAAGATAAATAACAGGTTAGGAGGAAATGTTTTTTTGTTTTTGTTTTTGTTTTTTTTATCTGAGACAGTTCAGAGGCTACTCTTGAATTTTATGTCATTACTTTATTGAATCTTTTCATTTTTCTTGAGGCCCGTTTACACAGCAACAATTTCAAGAGAAAACACATGACTTTGATTGGTTTTGGATGTCAGTTTCTATGACAACAATGTTTGGAGCCACTGGAAACGCAACTTTTTGGAAACTGCTCATGTAGTGTCGCCGTTTACACAAGTAAAAATGAGACTTTTCAAAAACGCTCTGACCTCATCGCCGTGCAGACGGGCAAAAACGACAATTTTTCAAAACGCTCGGACTGTGTCGCTCCGTACACAAGTAAAAACGACACTCTTGACAAACGCTCAGACTGTGTTGCTGTGTAGATGGGAGAAAACGACACTTTTCAAAAACACTCAGGCTGTGTCGCCATGTCGATGGTCAAAAACGACATTTTCTGAGGATGCTTGGACTGTGTCGCCGTGTAAACAAGTGAAAACGACACGTTTCCAAAAACACTCGGACTGTGTTGACGCGTAGCCAAGTGAAAACAGCACTCTTGACAAAATGTTCAGACTGCGTTGCTGTGTAGATGGGAAAACGACACTTTTCAATAACTCTCAGGCCATAGATGGTCAAAAACGACAACATCTGAAGATTCTTGGACTGTGTCGCCGTGTACACACGTCAAAACGACACTATTCAAAAAAACACTTGAACTGTGTTGCCATGTAAACGGGCAAAAGTGATACTTTTCAGAAACACTTGGTCTATTTCTTGTGTTGCTCTGACGGAGTTTTATTGTTTTATTCTGCCTTGTTTAAATTTTATGGGTTTTATCTTTTTTCCTATCTGGTTTTATCTTGCTGATGATCTTGATTCAGTTATTGAGTCTTGATTGAGTGGAGCAATGATTGAAGACTCACTGGACGGCTGCAATTGAACTGATCCTTGGTGATGTGGACGAGAACCACGACTAGTCGATGGTTTTTCTGAATGAGAGTGAGCAGTACGACTGTTCATCATGTTACCAAAACAGAGACATTTATGAATCGATTAAACACAAAGGCAAGTGTTCGTAAAGTGGGAGAAAACCAGAGTATCAGGAGAGATTCCTCGCTCTCTCTCTCTCTCTCTCTCTCTCTCTCTCTCTCTCCCCCCTCTCTCTCTCTCTCTCTCTCTCTCTCTCTCTCTCTCTCTCTCTCTCTCACACACACACACACACACACAGTCTTGTATTTCTATCCTTGTGGGGACCGTCCATTGACTCCCATTCATGTCTAGCCCCTAACCCTGACCCTTACCCTAACCCTAACCCACACCACAACAAAGCCTAACCCTAAAGAAATGTTTTTGCACTTTTAGTTTTTTCAGTAACAACAACATGGTCAAGAAAACACTGTTTCTCCTACTTAGGACCGGAAAAAGGTCCCCACAAGGCACGTCGTTCCACGTTTTGCTATCCTTGTGGGGACATTTGGCCCCGACAAGGATAGAAATACAAGAACACACACACACACACACACACACACACACACACACACACACACACACACACACACACACACACACACACACAGAACATGCAAACTCCAGTAGAAAGGCCCCACCAGCCTGAACTTGAACCAGGTGAACTCAGTGTGGAGAGACTTCACCAACCACTGCGCCCCCATGTGGTGCAACCTGGGCATGGCAGCTTTTTCATTGCAACACCGAGAACAACAAATGAGAAGTAAATCTAACTTAATCATATCTGTGAAATCAATGATAAAAATTCAAATTTGGAAATTTACACAAATATGTCTTGTATTGAAGTCAGAAATATGTGTTCAAAATACCAAAAACATTTTTTTTCATAAAACAAATAAGGACATACAACAGGGATAGCGCTTCATTAAGAAAAAAAAATTGTCTTATTTTTTAAGTATGATTAAAAAAAAAAGTTTTTATTACCAACCAAGCTGAAAACGCTGATTTGTCAGTAGAACTCACAAAAACTTCAAACCAAATGTTTTAGTTTTTTTGGTATAAGTCAGAAACCATTCACGTTTCTTCACTGGAGTCAATCTGGACGCTTCCCATAACCTCAGAAGCAAACTTTGCTGCGTTCCGCCTGTGGCTTACAGAAGTAAAATCTGCCTTTCCTGACACCGAGAGAGCATCTGATGTAGGTCAGACGGGCTGAAGCAAACAGGAATTTGAGGAGTGTGTTTCCTCTCAGAGTTAATTTAACAGCGGCAGCAGGATGTGGCAGGTTGGACCGGTCCGTCCCGGTCTGGGCGTCTCTGATCACCACCACAAGCATCCATCTGACACCTCTGGTCTCCTGTTGATGACTCAGTAGATGTTTGCTGTTCGGCCTTGTGAAAGACTGAAATCAACAGTGGAGATGAATCCATCTGGTAATGTGAGGCGCCGGTACGAATCCCTGAAGCCATCGCTGGCTTTACAACACCAATAATCCCGGGACAATAACTCTATAGGAAGCTATGACACCCTTAATATGATCCTGATATGTGATACATGTGTTCTGTTCAGGCTGGTTTTCTGGTCTGACCTATTTATTCCTGCTTGTTGACCTTTGACTCCATCCTCATCTCGCAGGTTATTCTGCAGACTCGGTGCTGCAGCCTTTGTTTTGTCCCAGCTATGGGTGCACACTGAAAAGAGTTGGGTTAATTTTAACCCAAATGTTGGCACGGACAGGGATGAACCCAGTTTTGGATTATTTTTTACCCAAAAGGTTGCATTTTTCAACCCAATTTTGGGTTGAGTTACTTAACAAAAAAGTTGGGTTATGCTTCGTTACAGGATAAGGCAAAGGTATTAGGAAAAGGATGCATTTCATGTGCATAAGATGTGTAACTAGAAATAATGTTAATGAGATTACTCCATAATATACTCCCTTTCAAAAAAAAAAAAAAAACTTTCAGTAACAAAAAACAAGCCTATAACCCAAGAGTGGGTTTCTCTCTGAAAAACAACCCAAAAAATGATGCATAATCTTGAAAATCCAGACATTGGGTTAAAATAATAGTCCTATAACTCAACATATGATTATGTTTTGACTTTCTTATGAGGGGTTTTTGATGCACTGACATTCAAAATAAAAGTTATCTAGGTGTTTAGATATTCGCCCATTTAGTTACTCAACAATGTCTGATCTCGTGTTCACGTTTTTGAAGAAAAAGAAACAACCTTCAGGTTTATTGGTAGAAGAGAAGAACTGAAGGAAAATGTCTGCAGTAACTGAAAGCAGCTGCCAGGGGGCAGAAGAACAACCTCAACCTGAACGTAAAATGTCTGCAGTAACTAAAAGCAGCCACCAGGGGGGAGAAGAACAACTTCAGCCTGAATGTACAACTTGAGCAGCTTTAATCACATTTATCAATTCGAATAAATTATTAAAAGATGATTAACTTGAAATGCTGCTTAAAAATAAATAAGCACATATAAAAAAATTAGGATTTTTTTTGAATGGCACTTCAAAATAGTTTTTAAAAGTAGTTTTTTTTATTTAACAGTTGCAGATTTTTTTTCTTCTCCACAAACACATTTTTAAAAATGCCTCTTCTAGTTTTCATTTTTTCTCTTTTTTTTCCAACTGGTTCTTTTCTTTGTCTTGCCTTTTGTCTCTTTATTCACTCCTTTATCTTGGTCTTTTTCCAAATTGATTTTCTTTGTATTTCTGTTTGTTTTTCCACATTTTGTTCTGTTGTCCTGCAGGGTTTGTCGGCATTCTCTGCGTGTTTTGTTCTCAGCCTCGCTGCTCATTGTCAAGAGCAACAGGTTCAGTGGGAATTACTCAAGTCACTTTTTCAAAAGCTGCAATCAGCATTCATGTCAATTAGATTTTAGGTCAAACTGCAGGCGAGAGACACATTGTCAGTCACACAGAATGGAAAGAAGCTGGAAAATGAATAAAAATGAAGAATGTCATATCTTTCTGCTCATTTTAGCTTTAACTCTGAGGAGACAACCTGCAAATAGCAAAAAAAATAAAAAATAAAAAATTCAGAGAATCTGGAAAATGTCAGTGAGCAGCCTGTCCAAAAAATAGCTATAGCTATAAAAATGTCACAGAACTAGTTCCTGTGAAGGAGTAGCTTATGTAACAATCGGCTGTTGGGAAAAGAGCTGAAATCTCACCTTCACACCCACCAGGAGTAAACGCACAGGTCAGGCAGGTCGAGGACGGAGTCACAGACAGCAGCAAAGATCACAAAGAGAAGCCTGTTCATAGACAAACTCCAGAATAAAATCCAAAACTCTAGCTTGTACAATCAACACACTGAGATATTAGTGAGAAGAAGCTGGTTCTAGGCTATTCAACCGACAAACTGCACCACAACAGGCACGTTCCTGACCGTCCTGTGAAAGTACCCCCCTGGTTCCTAACACTCTGGAACACAATGCAAGCTGGCGTGTGCAGAAGCTGCATAGCTATGTGTATATGAGGAATTTTACAGTAAATCAATGGATGTCTGACAGCAGCGTCAGTGTGGAGACACGAAAATGGATGTTGTTTTCAGACCGGTGAAACTTTTACAGAACGAACACGCAAAGCTGATTTGAAACGTTGTGGTGTAAACAGGGCCAGAGACAGACAGATAGATAGATGGACGGACGGACGGACGGACAGACCAACCGACAGACAGACAGACAGACAGACAGACAGACAGATACTCGGATAGATGGATGGATGGAGAGACAGATGGAAGCATGGACAGATGGCCGGACGGAAAAATGGATACAGACAAATGGATGGGATGACGGTTGGACAGAGAGACAGACAGACAGTTAGATAGATAGATAGATAGATAGATAGATAGATAATATGTCTTCTTCAACCCAAAATACAATTATTTGTGTCATTTAATGATGACAATTTCTACCTCTATTCCTTCATTTGGTGTTGATATCTTGTATTTGGGACACCTTTTTTGCAGTACACTGATATTTTTAAGATCTGGACAGAGAACTGACTAACAGACTGTTCAATGAGTAAAGTTCCAGAGTCCCAGGACAGGCCCTGGAGGTACCCCACCACCCTGAGAGCTGGAGAACCAGACGCTGCTTCACAGAGGAGGGAAGGGGTGTGTGTGTGTGTGAGTGTGTGTGAGGCAGAAGATGGCAGCAGTGAGGCAGCAGTCCTCTCACTCGACTGGATTTAGACGGCAGAAGGAGAGGAAGCGGATCCACCATAAATACTCGAGTCGAGCCCCCCCTTCCTTCCTGGTGGTTCAGCGACGTGTCCCAGCCTCCCGCCGCCGCTTTACCGGAGCTCCTTCCGCCTCCTCTTCTTCCTCCTCCGAACCGGGACCGCAGAGCCGCCGTCATGTTGCCCAGGAAGCGAGCGCTCACCGGGGATAATAACGGAGCGGCGTCCGCCAGCAAGCAGCAGCGGCCCGGCGGGAAGCGGCACGTCGCGGCGCTGATCCTGGCCCGGGGCGGAAGTAAGGGGATCCCGCTGAAGAACATCAAGATGCTGGCCGGAGTGCCGCTGCTGGGCTGGGTGCTGAGAGCCGCCGTGGACTCCGACGTCTTCGACAGGTCCGAAAACCTCCGTCCTGTTTCCATTTACCTCCTAAATCTGCTTTACTTTACCTTTACCCTCTCCATATTTAATTCATGGAGTCTTCTCTCGCTAAATAATTGAACAGTCACGACTATCCCCACTGTGTTTACTTTTTTATTGATATCTGATCATTTTAAAAGTGTATTTGTTTTTATGGAAATGTCAAAAAAGACTTGAATAACAGAGCTTTACGTCCAGGAATTCTAAACTATAATAGTCCAGTTATAGTCAACCAATTATTCAACCTGTAAGAATGTAGAACTTTTCATAATAAACCAACACAAAGTACTGTGCAGCATTTAAAAAAATTACAGCATACAAGCCAATCGCTCCCACTCTATACAGATGTAAATAAAGTTTTTATTGAAGAAGGAAGTTACTGATTCCTTAGGGGACACTATTTCTCTGCATTTACTGCATCCTGGACAGGTAGAGTGGTTGGGTGGTATGTCTTAGATAAAGGATGGATGAACGGGACAGGTGTGTCTGTCAGTAAGTATGTAGGTAGACGGGTGGATGATGGATGGATAAATGAATGGGTGGACAGGTTGGTCAGCATGTGGCTAACTAGATAGATGGATTGATAGCTGGCTGGTTGGACAGGTTGGTCAGTGGGTAGGTAGGTAACTATATGGATGGTAGACGGTTTGGTCATAGAATCAGAATACTCTTTATTGTCAAGTACAGTTGCCCATACCCGAAAGAGATGGGGTTTAAAGACGCCCTGGAAGCCCATTACGGCACTCCGTCATAGGAAATATGTAGATGCCTGGATGGATAGACAAATAGGTCAGTACTTAGGTAGTTATCGCTAACTATCAAGATCCTCAGCCCCGTTGCAGATGCCTGTATGCTGATGACACACTTGTATTTTTACAGTGTGTGGGTGTCGACGGACCATGACGAGATCGAGAAGGTGGCCAAGTCCTGGGGTGCCCAGGTGCACCGGAGGAGTCCCGAGGTCTCCAGAGACTCCTCGTCCTCGCTGGAGACCATCTTGGAGTTCGTCCGGCTCAACCCGGGTAAAAAGCGGCACCTCCTGGAGAGACGGCGGCGGGCGTCTGGCGGGCGGCTCACCCTGCGGTTGTCTCCACAGAGGTGGACGTGATCTGCCACATCCAGGCCACGTCGCCCTGCCTCCACCCGTTCCACGTGAAGGAGGCCGTGGCGATGATCACGGAGCAGGGCTACGACTCGGTCTTCGCCGTGGTCCGGAGGCACCAGTTCCGCTGGAAGGAGGTCAAGAAAGACTGTAAGTCAGCAGGCTGTCGTACGGGGTGGTTGTAGTATGGAAGACAGACGCAGTAACTGATTAACTGTCGGCTGGTATAGTTATGCTCTAAAATGTACGTTGCAGCTCTAGTTAATCTTTATTCTTCTTACACTGTCTGAAAAACGGGCATTGTGTGCCAAAGGTTGTGTTAGAAGGATGAAGCTCCTGAAGCATACCTGCACACCTTTTCTTGTATCGACAAGCTGCGGGGAGGAAGTGTAAACTGCTGGCCCACCACGCCGCCCTGTGAACAAACAGAGCGTGTGAGGCGGATGTTTATAAGGTAGTGAACGCGTCCTGCTTCCTCCTCAGCCGGCGAGCTCACCGTGCCGTTCAACATTGACCCCCTTTACCGGCCACGGCGCCAGGACTGGGATGGCGAGCTGTGCGAGAACGGCTCCTTCTACTTCGGCACCAAGGAGATCCTCCAGAAGTCCGGATGCCTGCAGGTAAACGGGAGCGTCGCACGCGGCTGGGAGTGCAGACGTAGCTCACCACGTGCTCCATGATTGATGTATGGGCGAACCGAGGGACGAATTCCAGCCGTACCTTCACTTTTATGGCATTGTTCTCTGTCCTTATGCTTGTTTTATCGCCTCTCTCTCTGGAGTGAAGGTGTACGGCGGGGCTGGGCCACCTTAATGGCTTTATTAAACCTATGACCAGGAAGTGTGAGATATATGGCAGCTAATTTAACAGGGAGGACACATTCTGTATTATTAAAAATTAACCGGACATCTTCAAATCTCACATTTAAATTGGACAGAAACAGCCATTTGTTTCATGTATTGACCATTGATCTCTAGATCTGTTGGATTACAGCGAGAATCTGCTTCCGGCTGACGACTTTAGGGTAAATTTCGAGCTTTCTTTTAGCTCTAATGCTTTAATCGTGATTGTCTCTGGAGGCAGGGAAGATCGCATACTATGAGATGCTGCCGGAGTACAGCGTGGACATCGACGTGGACATCGACTGGCCCGTGGCGGAGCAGCGAGTGCTCAGGTGAGAAACGCATGGCGTCACTCCCTGCACCATCTGGTGGTGTAAAGCAGTATTACATGGTCATTTCTAAGAATGTTTTTAGCTAGAAATAAGCCATACTTTACTTTTGAAGCTTCAGGATTTGGGGTCATAAAGGAGGAACGGATGAATCTGAGGTCTCCTTGGTTTCTACCTCTAACAGATATGGTTACTTTGGTCGAAACACTCCGGAGGTGGCGTGCATGACGATCATCCAGGTGTCCGGATGCTTGACGGACGGCAGGGTCTACCTGTCCACCGCCGGAGAGGAGATGGTGACCCTGAACACCAAAGACACCACGGCCATCCGCAAGCTGCAGGCGGAGGGCGTGGAGGTAGGCCGTCCCCCTCACTGCTCAGGGTGACCCGTCCTCCACCCGGTGACCCTCTCACCCTCCGCTCCGTCCCGCCCCGCGAAGGTGGTGCTGCTCACTTCCGCCGAGGACCCCGTGAGCCAGGCGCTGGCCGACAGGCTGGCCAAGAGGACGGGCTGCCAGGTGGTGCAGGTGGGGAACCAGCCGCTGGACGACCTGGAGCCCATCGTCAAGCAGAAGAAGCTGGAGTGGAAGGACGTGGCGTATATGGGTAAGGCATATTTTAGAAATGTGTGATGTGAAACTGGGATTATGTGGCGTTTTCAGGTGGAATCATGAAACATTTCTTGCGTTCTGGGGGTTTGTTTAATGGACAACGGTGCTTTCAACCTCCGAAATGCGACTTTTTGGAAACGACTTGAAGCAGATGCTTTAAAAAACACCGTTTTTAAAACGTTTCTGTATAAACTTGAAACATTTCTGAAGTGACAACATAAAGACAATGTTTTTCACTTGAAATGTTGTTGTTTGAACTTAGCATGAAGCTGAACTGAAATCGTCTCAAATCTCCTAGCAAGAAACCAGTCGGGGACCAGTCCAAAACTTGTTAAAAACCGGTGAAAAACCACGTAAATGATTTTCAGTTCAGTCCAAAGACATTTTGGGGAAAGAAATAGCCTAAAACCAGTTAAAGCTAGTCTAAAAACCAGTAGAGAACTCGTCCAAAACCAGTCCAACTAACTGCCAGAGACCAGTTTAAAAACCACCAGTACAGAAAGAAGACAAAAACATGTCCAAACCAGTAGAGAACTCGTCCAAAACCAGTCCAACTAACTGCCAGAGACCAGTTTAAAAACCACCAGTACAGAAAGAAGACAAAAACATGTCCAAACCAGTAAGAAACGTGTCTAAGACCGTTCTGAAAACTAGTCTAAACCCACTGAGAATGGATTTCAAAGAAAGTCACAGAGTTAAAGTGAGAAGCCGGTTTCTGACCATCTGGAAGATCAAGTGGCTCCAACTAAAACTGACATTATGACCAGAAGTAATTGAAATCCAGTTAAACTACCGGCCGGAAACTCTACCAAGTCCAATCCAAACCGTGGTTAAAACTCGACTTCATCCACTTCTATTGTTAGTGAGAAATCATTTTCAAAACAAAAACAATAAGCTGGATCAATTGAAACAAAAAAATGTGAAAAATATGTCTTAAAATGTGTGCAGTTGATCATGATTTGATGGATCCTTGTCAGCAGTTCACCAGTTTGTGGCCTTCAGATGACTGTACGGAGGTTTTATCTGGTCTCGTGCTGAATAGAGGTCAGGTCACCTCCACCCTTCAAGGACCTCTGAGCCGGGATTTTAAATCCTTCAATATGGAGAAAACAGCCTGTAAGCAGTTCATTGGATGACAGGCTTTCAGATGTCTGCAGTTTGTTAGTTGGAGCCATAAAATGTGACGTGGTGGAATCAGTTTAAACGGTCTCAACACATTCAAAGAACCAGAATCAACGGTGGAGAAAACTTAAGAGCTACCATGTCGAAAAGTTAGAATCCTTCAGGAATCGGTTCAAACCTTCCAACCTACAGACGAGTTTAGGAATGTAATGACTTTTTCATTGTTACCATGTACTGATCTCAGTATAAAAACAAGTTTGTAAGATGATTTTGTGTCCTGGAGACCATGCAAACAGTAAATATGAAAAATGTAATTAATTTCTTCAATTTCCACAACTTCTAATTCAAAACAAGTGTTATTAGATAACGGTGTTAGTTTTAGGCTAACTTTAAAATTTTCCAAAAAGTTGCATTTTCCCTCCTTTAGTCAAAGAGTTCAAAAATTTGGGAGATCCCCCGTTTCCACAAAGACAAAGTATTTTCAAAAACACATTTTCCTCGTCTACAGAGTCAGATTATTTCCAAATAGTAGTTTTCCCCGATTTCCACTGAGACTTTGTTGGAATTTTCTCAAGTCGAAACATTTCCGAAAAGTTGCATTTTAGTCATATCCACGGAGATGGATTCGGAGCTTTGGAAGCCTTTTTCAAAAAGTTGCATTTTCCCTTGTTTCCATGGAGATAGTTGAAGAGTTTCCTAAAAGATTAATCTCCCCCCATTTTCACAGAAATGTAGTTGGAGCGTTTTCAAAGTTGCATTTTCTGCTGCTTCTGTGGAGATAAGAGTATTTTTAAAAAAGTTTTTTTCACCATCCACAGAGTCAGACTGTTTCCAAAAAGCTGCGTTTCCATGGAGATGGATTCGGAACATTTTCAATAAGCATCATTGGCTTTGAGCACCGTTGTCGTGTAAACGTACCGCCAAAACTTTCACGCCTTCAGTGGAAACCACCGCTTCCGTCGTGTGAAGGGGGCGTCGGCCTGCGCCGGTCTCACCGCCCCTCCTCCTCCTCTCCTCCTCAGGGAACGAAGACGTGGACACCAAATGCCTGAACCTGGCGGGCCTGAGCGCCGTGCCCAAGGACGCCCCGGTGGAGGCCATCAACGCCGCCAAGTACACCTGCCACAGCCGCGGCGGCCTGGGCGCCGTGCGCGAGTTCGCCGACCACATCCTGCTGCAGAAGCAGAAGGCCAAGTCCCAGATGGCCCAGGACCGCATCGACCGCCACAACTTCTAACCGCTGCGGCTCTCTGGAAAATGCTGGAATCACAGATTAAACCTCAGATTGTGTCGTGACCACGAAGGAAGAGATTCCTCCACATTCAGCCTGTTCTCGATATTAAAATCATCGATAGGCTCTGAAGTCGCTCTAAAAACCACACATCTTTCAAGAAGATTTTTCAAAATAGTCTGTTTTTCATGTTCAGAATCTTTTTACCAAAATCTTTACTACTCGTACAAATCCCTACTAAGTTTCTGAAAAGCTAGTTTAGTGGATAAATGTAAGTTTTACAAAATGTATGATTTAAAATCGAAAAAAAAAAACCACTCTAGGTGTGTCATTGTTTTATTTGTTAAAAATACATTGTGATGAATATGTACTATATATGTTTTTAATCATTTGGAAATATTTTTTGACATTTTGACCAAAAAAAAATGTAGCTTCAAGGTGAAACTAGCCATGACTGCAAGACCGAAATTCATCAATTTTGTTGATTTAAAGACACGATTCAACATTTTTATTTTAAATCTGAACGATGAAACAGACTCCAATCAGCTTTTCTCCTGTTCTTTCATTTATTGTACCAATCAATGCTCTTTCTGTTCCAATAACTTTTTTTTTTTTAATTTGATTTTAAAGGAATAATTGAGCTTTTCGTTTGACTTTCAGAAAGGTTTTTAGACATTTAGAGTCTTCAGAGACGTTTCGTTCCTCGTTTCTTTCTTCTGAACCAGCAAAATGAATCCCGGGTTGATTCGAGGAGGATTTATCAGCTGTGGTTTGGTTATTCTGACACCATGAAGGACCCGGTTTGCACTGATGAAGTCACTGTAACAAAACCTTCTATTAATTTAAATTAAACATGAAGTGTTTCCTGCTCATTTATTTCAATGTCATGATGCCCTGAAAGTGCCTTTTTGTGTTGATTACCTCCTTCTCTGCATTTGTGTGATTTTCTA
Organism: Salarias fasciatus; assembly: GCF_902148845.1. Classification (NCBI taxonomy): domain Eukaryota; kingdom Metazoa; phylum Chordata; class Actinopteri; order Blenniiformes; family Blenniidae; genus Salarias; species Salarias fasciatus. The sequence goes on along the minus strand of NC_043747.1, from coordinate 23,476,220 downwards.
TTTTCTGATCCATCCCAGCACGAAGACATATTTAATTCTCGGGAAGATCAAATATTCCCCAGCGTGTGTTTCATGTTTTGAGTTGAAATCTTCATTTAAAAAAAAAAAAGCAATAAATGGAAGGTTATCACTGAAACTGATTACAGTTTTATTTGAAACTCCTACTTTTTATAAAGATCACTGTGATGTGGTGCTAAAGATGCTCTATAATCTGGAGGAAGATGTTCTATAATCTGGATTTTAGTCGATGTTAATTTCATATTATGCATTAAACATTTCCCAGAATCAGTAACAGGTGAGAAAATACAGAAACTGAAGATCGATTACTTCTCGCCTTGTTTCTAGAATAAATATTCAAGTTGAATAGAGTTTTTTTAGGTGCTGTTTTCACAGCTGCTGGTAACAATTAGCCTCTATTATCTGCAAAATAACAAACTGTCATCAAACTAGACTTGGTGGATTCTTGTAGGGAGTAACGCCTCTGCCTTTTTCAAAGGTTTAGTTGAAGTTTGAAATCTGAGTGTTTAAAGGAGTTGAGGCTGTTCATGTCTCTGAGCCTGATATAGGAGTCTGGGTCTGGGTCAGACGGTCCAGGTCTTTCTCAGACAGTTTCAGAAGTTACAGGAATTAAAAGAACTCCCTTCTTGTCTCTTTAGCGGATTTGTCGTGTTGAAAGTGACGGTTATAGGATAGCAGAACCTCCCCTCCCTCCCCCCTTCACCACACCGGTCCCACCACATTCCTCCATCCATGAAAGGTTAGACCTCCAGGGACTGCTCCCTCTCAGTACCCCCCTCCCCCACTGCAGCTGTACACATCAGGCATTCTGTATACATTAACATTAAACAGCCATATTAATGCTTCAATATGGAAAATTTGAGGAAAAAAGACACAACTTGGTGTCTGTTGTGTGCTTTAATATAGCTGTGAGGACATTTTCTGGATGGAACTGAGGCTCCCTCTTGTGGCCCAATTTCTAACTGCACCTTCTCACAAACATGGTCTTTTCAGCGGGAAAACTGGAAAAAATGTGCACTTTATTACAGTTTGACCAGCATGTGATGATTTCCACATCAGCATTGGATGAGCCGTCAGTCACATGACTCCTGCTTTACATCAGTCAGCGGGAGGAAGATGCTCTGTAGTCTGGGCCTAAAACTTTACAATTAATTAAAACACGAGTAAAATGTTGATAAAGAGACTTGAGAATACAATAAGTAGTAAATGAAAATGCTTTAATGGTCAAATAAGAAGAACATCTGAATACATTTCAGCAGCGTTATAAACCACTCACAGTCTGACACATTTTGAAAACAGAACTTTAAGAATCGGAACTCGGCAGGAATCAGTTTTGGCAGAGCGTTCAGGTGTGTTCGGGACAGGAGAGCGATGAGCTGGGCCCCGGCGGTGCGTTCGGGCGTCACTCCGTCACGTTGACCGGCGTGATGACCAGCGGCCCGTCGTTCTTCCCCGACTTGTTGGTGCAGGGGCTGAAGAAGGGGTAGATGCTCTCGTTGAAGATGTCGTTGAAGGTGTAGATGTGGATCTTGGCGTCCACGTTGTAGAAGGATACCTGCAGTGGGGGGGGCAAATTGCCGGGGCTGATCACGGCGGGACAAACGGACGGCGGTGACGGGGAAACGTGTCTGCCATACTGCACCTGTCCCTTTTCGAAGTCCACAAACACCCCGATCTTGTTGGGGGGGAGGTTCATGTGGACGTCTGTGGAGGGTTCGGTCCGGAAGGCCAGGGTGCTCCTGAGGTGGAACGCAAATTCAGCACTTCATTTCACTTTTAGTCACTATTTTACTTTTTTTATTTAACAGATTTTCACCAATGTGGACAAGATAATGAGCTGCTAATCACAAGCTAATGCTAATGCTGTTTACAGTTACTCTCAGTCAGACTGAGTTAGCTGAGGATCAGTAAGACCTTCTGGTGAACAGGAGGTAAGTGAAATAGTAACACAGCATTGGCTAATGCTAATGCTAATGCTAACAGTTCTTTCAGTAAGTAGTACACATCAGTTAATGGGAGGAAGATGCTCTATAATCTAGATGTTAGCGTGTATACATGTAAACCCGTTTCAGGCTAATGCTAATGCTAAAGCCACAGAGGGAAATCCACTGCTAGTCCTAGCTTAATGAGGAAAATACTGTAGTAAGCAAGAGTTCAGTGAAGCATCAACTGAGGTGGAGACAACTACTGTGGCTAATGCTAATGCTAATGCTGATGGTAATATTTCTGTCATGAATTTAAATGTCAAAAATCAAATCTTTGTAAAAAGGTAATACCTTTATCAGGTCAAACTGAGTCGATCTAAACTGATTCATTTCTAAATGTAACATCTAAATATTTTGTATTGTTAGAAACTTTAAATTACTTATTTATTTATTTAGACAGTAAAAATTGTAAGTCAGTTTGTTGTTGTTTTTGTTTTTATCTGGGGTGGGGGATTAAAATTAAATTAGGGTTTGTTCGCTTATTGAAAAATCTATTTTTAAATTTTTATTCTTTTTTTAAAATTTTAGCTGAGATGAAATGAGAGGCAGGTATTGAATGATGTGAATAAATATAGAATCAACCCTGAAAGATCAACAATGATCATCATCCTCATCCTCACCACAAAGACACTGCATGTTCACTGCCACCTAGTGGTCATTCTTGATATTGTTGGTTGAACATATTAAATCTTTTACTGTCTTATTCTAAGAATGGCCATTAGAGGATGTTTCTCCTGGATCTGCTGCATTCCAACATGTCTGCTGTGTTTAAATGTGAGTTAAAACCACTGACTTGTCTCTGAGGCTGAGGAACCAGAAGCCGTTACACGGAGTGTACTGGATCTTCCCCTTCCGGTTCACCGAGTGTTTGGCCACCCCGAGGTCCCAGTCCGTCTTCCCCCCGACCTCCACCTGTCCGGGACAGACACCCTGGATCAGGGACGGTGCGGTACACTCATTCTGGTTGATATGGACGTTTCCTGGATACACTGCTTTCCAGGATTTCCAGCCTGGAGCTTTTTACCTCCCAGTAGTGTCTCCCGGAGGAGATGGCTTCCCTCCCCAGGACACACACCACCCGGTCGAACCTCTCCGGGTTGTCTGGCAGCAGCTGGTGTCGCTCTCCACATCTCACCTGCAAGTCCAACAAACACCGTGACGCTTCCTTGCGTCTAATATTGTTCCACCAACCAGTTTGACAGTTTTCCTACACTTTTCAGGTCGTCTGACAGCAGCAGCCGGGGGTGAGCTGTATCACCGTCCAGAGTTACGTCCACTGCAGAGGATACATTATTCTATTTCAGTCTTATTGAAGCTCTATTTTTTGCTTATAGTGTTAAAGTGAAATAGTGTGAGTGAGGCATACATGCATACTCTTGTATCTTCTTTGTTCCTGCAGAAAAACAAAGAAAACGACACGCTGGCATTAATAAACTGACTTATTGCTGCAAAAAAAGTTGATATAAGAAAGATTAAAGTGACTTGAGGAGTTGAAAATAAGCAGTTTATGTGCTAAGTGAGTGTTTATAATGAGGATATATGAACGGGGGAGCAGATGCTTACTGGGTTGAGTTCGGACTGGACTGGGTTCCAGGACTGGAGCAGGGAAACCTGAGGGTAAAAAAAAAAAATAACATCCAAAGGTGAGAAAGCTCCTCACAAACTATATCAGCATCCAAAGATGTTTGATTAAATGCCAGATGTGGGATTTGTTACACTGAAACCGATTCTATAATTTCAGTAAGTCTCCATGGCACTAAAATATTCTGCAGGGTTTCTTTCCTTTTAATAAAACCCTATTGATTTCTGTTGGAAAAGTGTTCCCAGTTTTTGCAAAATAAACCCAAAACCCCTTCATTAAAAGTCACAACGTTTATTGGAAAACATGTTTGGGAATTCTTCTTGGTTGATAATTGTAAACTCTCTGTTAGGTCTGCGACCTGCATGGCCAAAAGAGACGTTTTCAGGGTCTTCCACTCAATGAAAATTGTCATGAGCTGCAAAATAAGCTAATTATCTAAAATAAAGTAGAAAAAAATGGCTACATATACAAAACTGAGGCTGGATTCATGAAGTTTCACCAGTCCAATCTAGATATATTTCATTACATTTTTGGCTTCTGAAGACCGTTTTAGAGATCTTCCCACTTGTTACAGCAACTTAAACTCAACAAGCAATTATTTTTAATTTTAATTTTTTTTAATTTTTCTCTACTCCATCTTTTAAATTATTTTTGTTTTCTTTATGCTTGTGGTTTTTTCTTTTTCTATTTTAATTTTCCTTTCATTCTTTAATTTGATTAAATTAAATTAATAATTAAACTTTACTTTTATATATTTTTTGTTTTCTTTATCTATTTTTTCTACTTTCAGTAAATCCATCTATTCTGCCTAATTTACCTTATCATAGGATATAACCTGATTGTACATTCTGAAAAACATTTGAAAAAAAAAAAAAATCAAACACCACTGAAACAAGGCCAGAAGGGAACAGAAACTATGGCAAAGTTCATTCTGTGGCTCGATGGTTTTTTCGGGTTGAATCAACGTCTCCGTTGATATTTCTGGACCCGAGCCAGACGCTTCTAGCTGCACCGACCTGTTTCTGCCACCTGGTTCAGCTCCTCCTGGAACTTCTGCACCAGCGCCACCACGGACCGGTAGATGTCCCGCGTCCCGAGGTCGGAGTTCACCGACACCCCGGTCCAGTCCCTGGCTGGAGGCGGGCTGGAGATGGTGGGAAACATCTGGAAAGTAGAACAGAAGAAAAATCCAAATAAACTTAAATCATGTTATAGTAGCAGACAAATCTACTTCGGTCCTGTAATTCTGTCTTCCACCACCAGGTGGTGCAGTGAGTCCAGCACTTCTCTGAATCCCGCCCACCTTGACGCAGTGTATGTGGTCCTCCGAATGGCCGAGCTGGGCGAGCGCGCTCTCCCGCCGCCGCAGCTCCTCCACCTCCAGCTCCAGCTGCCGGAGGGCGCTGTCGGCCTGGTGCTGCGCCGCCCGCCGGTTCATCTCCACCACCTCCATCAGTTTGGCCTGGGAGCGCTCCACGGCCGACACCAGCGTGGAGAAGAGCCGCATGCTGCCCGCCGTCTCTCGCTGCACCGCCTTCTGCAGGACGGAGGCGTGAAACACACCGCCGTCACACTAAAAACTGACTCGCAAACTAGCTAACCAGCTAGCTAAATCTGTAACTACCCTGCTAACTAGTTCATTCCATACACAAACCCAACACCAAACACAAACTACAAATTTTTAATAAACATTTTAAGTCTGCTCAAACTTTATCAATTATGTTGTTTTTTTGTGTAAAAAACTATTTCATACTAAGCTAACAAAACACTTTAAAATTTAAACATGAATTAGCAGGATAAATTTCTAGTTTCACAAATTAAGAGTCACAAACAACTGGAAGCAGCGTTCAAAATAATTGAACAATGAAATAATTAAATTGGTTTAAACTGTAACAAAATAACAAAATGTATCACTGATAATAAAATAATTTTAATAATATATTTAATAATAAAATAATAAAGTTAAAATGTTGATGTCAAAATAAAATATTAATAAATGACAAAAAGATGTTGGAATTCATTTTTTTTTTTTATTTAATCTTTATTTAACCAGGTAGGTCCCACTGAGATTAAAAACCTTTTTTTCAAGGGAGTCCTGGGGACTCATATATTAAAAAAAAAAAAAAAAAAAAAAATACAGGATCAGGACACAGTTGGAAATTTTCATAGAAGGAGAAAAGAACATCGACAAAATAGTTAAGTGAAATATAAACTGGTGACAATGTGAGACGAATGGGAAAAGAAAGTGGAGCGGAATGGTTTGCTGGGAGGATTTACAGGTTTGACGGCACTGCTGAGGCATTTGGTGTATGTGAGCGTGCTTCACCTCCAGCTCGGCCGCCGCCAGCCGGATCTCCTCCATCTTTCTGATCCGCTCCCTGATCATCTCCTTGATCTGCTGCTCAGACACACCCAGCTGGACCTGAACGCACAAGCAGACCAGCAGAGACCACTTCACCTGAGATTCGTCTAATGAACGACTGACTGTGTTGAGAATGCTTCGTTTTTCCAGCTGACTGTCTGAGCAGTCGTTAGTTTTTGTCGACCTGATTTCAAGAGAGAAAAATGAGCTCATTGTCGGCATCAGGTCGGGCGACTTTTAGTCAAGATGGCACAGATTTCTTATCTCTGGATTTTTCTCGAGGCCATTGTTCTCTGAAAGATGGATGAAATCCAAGGTGACTGGGGTCAGACGTCGACCGGTTTCTTATCTCTGAGTTCTACTCTGTCTCCGTCCTGACCTTTCTCTCCATCCACTCGGCCTCGATGGTCAGGGTGTCGTGGTCGTGATGATCCTCGGACGCGCAGATCGGACAGACGCACATGTGGTCAGTCCGGCAGTAGATCTGAGAGCAGAGAGGAAAACGTGAGAGGGATGGGGAGATGGAGACCCAGTTTATACAACAATGTTTTAAATCTTTTCATTTCAGAAAAGTTTCACCTTTCAACAGCAACGTTCTGACAATGGTGTAGTTAACATGCTAGGTCACGCGTTGGGGATGTTGGCTGGTTTTGTAATAAAAGTACACACTCTCACACCACTGTGTCCCCCTCCCTCTCATGTCTTAAAACTTCCACTGCAGACTGTGTGTAGTCTCCCAAGGTGGATTTTTTAAAAATCCTCCATTGCCGTATAGATGGTGGAATGCCTTTTTTTGGCATTGTAAATAGTTATTCTGCACATGCTCAGTAGATGGACAACCAGAACAATATTTTCCCCAAGAGTGTCATGATTCCCAGTCCAAATTGTCCTGGTCCTGGTCCTGGTCTCAGTCCAGATTCTCCTGGACTTGGTGCTTTTAGAGCTGACAGTCACCGAAACAACAATCCAACTTGGTGTTCTGTCCATACGAATGTCCATCTTCTCTCACTGTTAATATTTAGAGTGTGTTGTTCTCTGCAGCATGTGTGTGGTTTTATTACAAAAAACATCCAACAGTACCAACTCCCGACCCAACATGAACTCTGCATTTTTTTTCAGCGTTTTGACGGTTGCCATGTAAAAGGACATTGTTTTCAAAATGTTGCTGTGTAAAGGTGAAACATTTCTGGAATGAAAATATAAAAACCATGTGTTTGGACTTGAAACGTTGCCATGGAAACAGGACGTCAAGGGTCTGTTTCATTGGCGGAGACATCATGGCAACTCAGGAGACCAAAAACTGGCTTGAGAAGCATCACTTGAGCCAAGCAGCATCAATCAGCGTCACAGAGATGACAAAACACCTCGTCCCTCTCTCCAGCAAGTCTTGGAGGTGTCTCAGAGAAGTCACGAAGACTTCTGCCCAGTCTCAGAACAAATTAGTCTCTGTGACGATTGATAGAGACGTCGTCAAGGAAATCTCGGACGTCTCTGAGACCTACTAGAGACTGGAAAAAGTCTCCAAGAAAAGTGAGCATGTTTGGATTTCCTGCAGCTTCCCAGAAGACCTGGTTAGTCTCCAGGAGATGTTGTGTAGTCAATTGAGATCGGCCCTTCAGATAAGTAGAGAGTTTAATAGAGGTGCTTCACCAGTATCCCCCTCCTGTGGGTATCGCAGAGAGGGAGGTTGTGGCTGTTCGCCGCCCCGGTCACGGTGAACCTCCTGCGGCCGCCAGAGCGGGAGTCTGGAAGCGGAGGGGGAGGCAAGGTTTGCATCATGGTGGCGAGCGGACTCTGGTTCGGCACCGACGAGCCCAGGGGACTCGAACCTGGAGAAAGGGTGGCTGAGATGGACCCATCTGGCAGAGCGAGAAGACAGATGGGAAATCAAGACGTGTGGATAGCAGTGGATAATATGTCAGCGTTTAGGGTTAGGGTTAGGCGTTTGGGGTGTTTGGATAAGGAACCCAATCTACTCATTCCTATTATGGCCACTGACGGCAGACTCTTCTTCCATCTCTGTTCGGCCCACAAAAGGCTCACCAAGATAATCAAATGAAACTGAATGTACTTTTATTTGTCCACTGTAACTAGGTCATGCTGTTGGGTATACCTTTACTTATTACTGTGATGAAACAATGCACCCAGAAAATCGCACGATGGAAACTTTCAAGCTTATTGTCTTTCTTTGGTATTACGCTGTTGTCGCTTTCACTTGAAAACATTGCGGCCTGAACAGGCCCCAAAACAGGAAACTAAACTACAAACGAGAGGGAAAACACAGATCACAAAACTGGGGAATGGAGAAGACAACACGTGCTGAGTCTGTCTCAGTGTAGATGGACAAAACTGACATTCTGAAAACTACCGCACACCACCCCCATGGTAGAACGCTCTTCTGCACATGCTCAGTAGGCAGACAATAACAAAGTTTTCCTCCAAAAACTCAGGACTTCCAGTTCAACAAGACACCAGTGAGGAAAGACAAGAAAGGGCACAAGAACACATTAAAGTAGCCAGAGGGGAAAACAAATCATGAAAACACATAGTGAAGCACAGTATAGAAGGAAAACATGAGGGTCATGACAGTATGTGACTTTGAGATAACAGCATTCCTCCACCGTGGTCACAGTAAACTATGATGGTAAACATGTCAAACCTGCATGTTAACATACTTTTTATGAGCACATTAACTTCCTCATGGAGAATGTTCATGGGCTCATAAAAAAAAAAACAGTACATTGAGGTCTCGCGGTGATCGAAGAAGAGCTCATCATCTGCAAAGATGCATTTTCAAGAAGTTCCACCTCCAAAAAGTGCCATTGAGCATCATTGTTGTTGTTTTTTTTAATAAACCCCAAAATGTGATTAAAGTTTTCTGTTTTGACAGTAAACAAAATCTATCCTTGCGAAATTTGAGTGTTTCTCAGTTTTCATGGACAGCACCTCAGTCCAATCATTCCAATCCACTATTATTAACACCACCCGCTCTGCTGTCTTCCAGCTGTGCTCCATAAAACGTCTCCACCCCTCTGTCTTCTTCACCGATCCACAGCCATCTTCATCACCTCCCATCTCGATTACATTAACTCCCCGCTCCTTGGCCTCCCTCGAAAGTACATTCATAAACCCCAACTGGTTCAGAACTCTGCTGCAGGAATCTTCAGAAAAGCTCCACCATCCCACCACATCATCTCCATCCATCAAGCAATTTACCACCTAAAAAAATCCTCCTGTACGCCTTCAAGTCTACCCAGAACCCCGAAAGTGAGTCTTACTGTGAGACTGGGCGTCAGTCGGGAGCAGAGCGTGGGGCAGCTTCTTCTTCAGTTCTTCATATACGCTCCCAGGTATGCCTCCTTCCACTCCCACTACCCTTCCTCCTCTCTTCTCCTTCACTGGTCCTCCTCCTCCTCCACCTTTCATTGATTTGAACTGCTCGGTGATCTCTCGCAGGGTCCGGTTGATTTGGAGGTCCGGTCGTTTCTGGAAGTTCTTTTTGCACAGAGGACACTGGCAAACCTGACGGAAGAAACCATCAGAAGAGGTCAAAATCAATCAGAGAGGAGGGAGCAGACGCCAAGAAGACAGGTAACCAAACGTTCTGTCACCTTGCATCCGTCCCAGTATCTGCTGATGCAGCCCATGCAGAAGCTGTGGCCGCATGGTGTGGATGAAGGGTTGTTGAACAAATCCAGGCAAATGGAGCACTGAAACTGCTCATCGGACAGGAAGCTGCTGTACAGAGACATCCTGCAGAGACCAGGAACAGCAGACGTCAGCAGGGAATCAGTGCAGAAAGACAAAAATCAAATAAGCGCAACAAAATCAGTGTTTTTGTTCACCTAAAAATCCTCCATGGTTCAAATATTTGGTTCAGATGGATGAACCACGAGGGGGCAGAATTGAGCACTAGAGCTACTCAAGCTAGTTTTTACTTTTTTAACCATATGACCTATTTCTGGGCTTCAGTTCACGGTGACCTTGGAACTTCTCATCTTGCTCTTATGCCTTTTAATGAAGCTGATTTATCACTTTGTGTCTGAAATGTTCGTGTTAGAAGGCCAACAAATAATGAAGCTTGTTCCCTGTTTCCCTGAAGTTCTGAAGTTATCCATCTTCTTGTTATCTCTTTTGTTTTTCATGAACTCAAATATGTTGATACTCAAAATCAACGTGAAGCATCTGAAATGGTAGTTTCTCTCTTCATAGACCAGGAACTCAGATTTTAAAAAGAGTCAATCGTTCTTGGCTCGAAAAACATTGTATAGTTCTTTTTTAAAGAACTCCGAATCTTTTAGATAAAATGTACAAAAAAGGTGGAACAGCGGACTAAAATGAAGAAGAAAAAAGCAATAAAATAAAATAAAATAAATAAATAAATAAATGCCTCATATCAGTGCAAAAAAGAAAGGAACACAGTTTTCAAAAATGGTTATAATGGCTGAAACAAGTAAAACAAAGACACCTTTAAATAGTGAAAACAGCTAAAAAATACGATGGAAAGTTGGCCAAAAATGAATGAATAAATAAATAAATAAATAAATAAAATAACCAAGCAAAATGACAAACATACTTAAAATGATTAAAATCACTGAAATAGCTAAAAAGTAAATCACATCAAAAAATATGAAAATAAATAGGCTACAGGTGAAATGGCAAACACAGTGGCTAACACACAAAACAATTAAAAATGGCATTAAAAAAAGGCATTAAATGAACTCCCAATGAATGTTTACTCCAACGTTTTAATTTGGAGTCATAAAACATCAGGCATGTTGTCCTCATTTTGAAGGTTAAATATTATGGCTTCAAACTAACCTTATGACTTTGATAGGAGGCCGAAACGGCTCTTCTGGTCATAAAGGTTGCAGACGTCTGGTCAACGACGTTCACGTGACTTTCACCTGCAGGTGACCCTTCACTCTCCTGTCTTACAACTCAGGCTTTAACAGGCAGTTCATCAGTTTGTGTGTGTGTCTGTGTGTGTTATTGTGTTGGGGAGCATTTAAAACGACAAACTGTCGTCCAGTTCTAACTCCAGCCAAAAGCTGTAGCTGAGGCGGGAATTTACTGTCTTCTGTCATTTTGTGGCATCAGTCTGATTGTTCTTTGTAAAACTTATAATCCAACTGATAATGCCAAGTTATTATATTTAAAAAGATGAAATATCGCCTTCATTTGCCAAACACAGTGGTTGGAGTCCCCTTGATAAATATATACTTGATCTGGCTGAAGTTTTGCCCATTCTCCTCCTCATTTTCCTCCTTGCTTCCTCCATACAGCTCATTCCTCATTTTAACCTCAGTAAAGACGATCCAAGGGGATCAAACGTAACATTTATCCAGGCTGAAGCTGCAGAAGGAGACAAACTCAAGAGAGATTAAGTTATATCTGTTTCCGAAGCGAAATTTAGGATTTTCGATGATTACTAATGTTTGGAAAATATGAAAGGGAAATGTATTTCAGGAAGTTTTACAATGTTAATCACACTGACACATCAAAAGAGGGGGCTGTCATGTTCATTCCACCCATTGGAAGCAGCTTGGGATTTAATGTCTTGCTCAAGGACACTTTGTCTTGTGAACAGGTGGAATTAAACCTGGAACATTTCAATTGAGAGGCGACTGGCTCCAACAATGGAGCCCCGGCCACGAAATTAACAGGAAGTTCATAGAACAACAACATAATTATAATTTTTTGTGACAAAAGAATCTTTCACGAAGTTCCAGAAATGACAATAACTAAAATCTACAATCCAAGATCTAGAATCTAGGCACCAAGATCCAGATGTTGGACTTTTAGTCAGAAATCAAAACTGTGCCAGTGCAGCTTCAGTTAACACTGAAGGCAAAAGAACAAAGTAAACTGTGGTACTGTACCTCCTGTACTGTACGTTCAGAACCTCTGGGCTCCCCTCAGCTGCCAGTCGTATCTTGACGGCTCAAACTCGCTTGTAAAGAGCTCCTGGATTCTTGACGGAGAATAAAAATGTGTCTGGCCACGCCCACTCACCTGCCTCTCCGAAAGTGGCAGGACAGGTCGAGGGGGAGGGGGGGAGCATACATAACCGCAGAGTAGGTCAAGTGGCAGCAGATCTTATCTCCAGCCCAGATTTCCAGAAAGCTTCTTCTTCTGCGTCTTGACAGATGGAATTTTCCTCAATGCACCGAACAAATCAGGTTCCTTCGGAAACTGTGGGACTTTTTCAAGGCACCATGAGCGAACTCACATTTTACAGTTCAGTGAAATAAAGACTGATTCAACTCATTAACTGTGGTGACCACCGCTGTGGTCGATGCTCAAATGGACAGACGACCAAGATGGATTGTTATTACAGCAACTCTTGGCTGGAGATGAAATCAAAACGTGAAATGAATGAAATAACTAAATGTTTCCATTTTCTCCTGAAAACGTGGCGTAAACGGGACCTCAGTGTGTCCTGTGATGACCTGCTGACTGTCCAGGATGAATCCTGCCTCCACATTGTCCCTGATACTCTATAGTTGGTATTTCGGCTTTTTCATACCGAACTCAGAGCACCGTGACTCAGCATAAGCTTTGGTATGAAGTATAAAATTAGCCGTTCTTATCGTCACATCTCTTTGTGCCAGAATTGACTGTAGGAAATGTCCAGTCCATCACTGACCTTTTATTAAATCTGATACGTCCACGCTTGGTGTTTCTCACAGGTGTCAATCCCGTTTCTAAATGAAACACTGCCTCCTGACAAAGATGAGTGGATTCAGATACAGTGAACCCAACCAGGAGGTGAAAAACCTGCTGCTGGTTCACTGTCTGATACGGCTCTGTGTACACAGTACGCAATCAAACCCAGTAAAAGACCCAATACCCTTTCTTTATATACATTTATGTACATATGTATAAAGTCAGGTCATTCTGCTCCTCGTACCTCTAGAACAACTCCGAACAGTTTGAGTTCAGTGGCTTCAGATGGAACAAAGTGTTTGTAGCCTATCTGCACTGAACGAATGCAAATAAAAAACAAAACAGAAAAGAAACAAATGCCTAAAATCGGTGAAATAGTTTCTTTATATGGTAAAAATCAGGCAGTGTCTGGCATAAATCTAGATATGGAAGTGGCTCATTTTTCAGTTTCACTTAATTTGCTATAAATATCAACAAGATATCTCTCTAATAATCGACAGATAGCTTTATTCAGGTGATTCTTTGATTCTTGAATATTCAAATGTACTTGTCTACAGGAGCGTCTGGAATTACAGCCTGATGTGGACCTGAGTGGAGCTAATCTGAAATTGTTTCCACAGAGATAGTTGCAGCTTTTTTCAAAAAAGTTGTATTTTCAGTTGTTTTACTCTCTGTTGTCATGTAAACTGACTTATAAAACTCATCGGCAGTTTTCCATTTTCACCTGAAAACATTGTCTTGAATTGTTTCTCAACGTTACTGCTTCCATTTTGGTGCTGATTATCAGTTCAAACATAACTTATGGTCCTTATTGTGAAGTTTGCATGTTCTATATGTGCATGAGTCCAAAAACATGAACTGGAATGAACTTAATATGCTTTTCAACCGGACTGAGCACACAGACTGTGTGTTTTCTCACAGCTTACTCCGCTCTGACACACATCGCAAGACTTAAAGTATATTTCCACTCGCCTATCTCCAGATCAGATTGATACATTCTCCGTTGTCTCGCAGTGATAGATATGGTCTCACCAGCAGGCTGATAACTGCTCCTCTCTATAAATTTTTGGCATCTGTAAGACATTAAGCCGAATGTTGGAATGAAACCTGTTTTCTTGACCACAGTGAACTCAGTGACACTGACCGAGGTGAGCAAGAAGCTCTGAGACTTAGGGTCCTTTTTTATGGCAACGGTTCAAGTGAAAAGACAAAAATTTCTGTACATTTTGGGTATTTCATGCTAACTAAATTGTTTTCAGTATTTCTGTCATTTCCATGTGAACGGATGTCATTTTCAGAACGTTGCCGTGGAAACGTGAAACAGGGTCACAGACAGGTGACGATTTTTTAAAGTAGGTCAGATATGTTTGCTGTATATCAACAAGAATCTTCACAATCAATAAACATTAAACAGTCATTAAATAAACAAGATGCTTTATTATAGAAACCATTGGAAATACTTCTTTTAAAGAGTCCTTAAAAAAACCCTTCAATTTAATACATTAAAATTCTACATTTATTGGCTGAAACCAGTTACAGGTGGTGACACACTTCAGTCATCATGTTATATTTATTACTATTTCTATCAAATTAAAATCTGAAATGGTGTTGTTGGTCTGTTTATCCACATTTAATGATTCATCTCCACAACCACATGAGAAATGAGAATTTTTGTTTTGTTTTGTTTTTTTACATAATCCCCAAGGCAAGCATCATGTTTTCCTTCCCATCGCAGTTTTGTTGCTGTAGTTGACACTCCTGGCTCTCTTCATCTGGTACACCACCTTCGCCGCTTCATCAGAGAGAGTCTGCACAGAATCAACACGTTTGTGAAAACACCTTTAAGCTGTAATGAAAATGCTTCACTTTAATCGTTTGACAAAACAAAAACAACCCTTCCTCTGAGGTTCCATTTACACAGTGTTTCATAGTTTTCATTGAGATGGATTTGTGGTGGCCTAAAAAAAAGTGAATTTTGCCTCATTTATATAAACAGAATGCTTTTCAAAAGTTCCCACTTGGGAGTCGTTTTTAAAAGGCTGCATTTTCAGCAACTCGGAGCATTGCTGCGGTATAAACATTTACCCGAATCGAAACAGATGCTTTCCATTTTCACTTGAAAACGTTACAACTGCAGACTGAGAAAATCACCTCTGAGGACCCAAAACATGGAAAAGTTATGTCTTTCAGATTTTAATAAGCATTTCCTCAAGTGGAAACTGAGATGAAATATTTTGGCACATAATAAAGTGGTTGCCATGGTAACGGAGGTTGTATATTTAGACTCCTGACACTGGCTGGTCCATCAATAATCAACATTTTGAAAAACCAGAGTGTTTTGGAAGAGGCAAAAATAAAATATCCATGATGGGAAAGTTTTTTTTTTTTTTTTTTAGTTAATATATGGAGAACAAAATCTTTTCTGATGTAAGATATATCTAAAAATGTAGTCCAACAGACCTCGCATCAATATATATATATATATATATTTTTTTTTTGTGATGACAAAAATTTAAATCAGGCTCAGTAATGGATGTCAGCTTCTGGACAGAGCGTCATTGTCATGATAGCGCCTACATATGTGATTTGCTCTAGATAAAAATATTTCCAGAAACCCTTCAACTCGCTAAGCAATAAATGGAATTTGATTTCCTGGAGCAACAACAGAAGAGCAGACAGAAAGAGCGGCAGTTTGTGGTTTGGCAGCAGTTCTCAGGATGTTGTAATGGGTCTTGCTGGTTTTAACCCTTCGTGTTTCACCATGAAGCTCCCAACAAACTGACGCTTCACAAGCTGCCAGCTGTCAAACAAGGTTTGCAACTTCGTTTTGCTCGCAGTGTGATTTTGAGCACAAAATCTTTTTCAATGCTTGTCAAATATAAGGAAGATGTTGAAAATTTCATGACGCCCCTAAACACATAACTAATTCAAATTCTATTAACAGTATGTGTAGTACAGGCATCCCTCTCTAAATAAAACATATGGGTGTAGCCCAATGGTGGTTGCCATAGCAACAGCATTTAGATAGAATTGGTCATTTTTACCATTTTTTGTAATATAGAAAATATTAAAAAAAATTCTTGATGTTGGCACGGACTCCTATCACAGCAGAAGGTCAAATTTTACTAACCGTGTTTGTAGTACAGGTGTCCCTGTCTAAGCATAATATATGGGTGGAGCCCAGTAGAGGGCACTATGGTAGGAGCAGCTCAATAAAAATGTTCATTTGGACAAATTTCATTTTGGTGAAAAAGAGATGAAAATTCCTAGAACACAGCTCGCTGTTTTATGGAAAAACATGATATAAATAAATGATATCTGGAAGACACAAGAGTTCTATACTTTCCAGTCATGTAGGCAGTTTATTGGAACTTTAAAAGCTATATATACTTTTGACTGGTAAAAAGTCAGACCTTTCCTAGTCACACAAGTCAAACTATGGCATATATCATGGTATCTGGTTTCCATGACTGCCAAAATAAATTAGTTGTCATTTTTGTCTTGATTCATTAATAGAAACTCAGACGTACAGTTTCGTTGAAATCTGTTGAACTCAGAGCTGATTTTCTCAGTTGGCAGCTCTTAAACTTCAGGAAAAAATGCAAAAGTAAAACAACAGAACAACAAGACATTGAAGGCGGACCAACAAGGCAAAGGAAAAGACTGAGGACTGAAATACACTGGACGGGAGGGCTTAATGACACACACCAGACAGCGGTCAAGAGTAATGAGAGGAGGGGCACAGAGGAACCTATGGTGGAACAAAAAGACTCATAAGAGGAAGACAGTGAAAGATCAGACCAGGAAACATGAAAACCAGAACCATAAAGTATTTGTTGTGGATTTGAAAATAAACGCATCTTGAATTTTGATTACTTGGTAGGGTATCAGTTATTAGAATAACAACTGATTCCTTCCATTAAAAGCTTCATACCTGGGATTCAGTGTTGATGTCGTCACAGATAATCGTCATCGTGTCCATCCAGTTACTGTAGATACTCTCCTCTTTTTCCATTGGCCTCAGTTTACTAGAACACAGAAAGAAAAAAATATACTGGAAATAATAGACTAAACCATACAGCTAAGAATTCAAACTAAATCAAACTGTCAATTCCAAATAATCATGTAGACTTTTAGAATGAGCTCTTTCTGGTAGTTGTTCCCAAACTGGAGCGACCTGGCAAATCCGAGCCCTCGTAATGAAGGTAAACCAGCATGTGTGTAAAGTTAACTAGTGTTTACTAGCTAAAAAAAAAAAAGTTGCAATACATTTATTGTCTAGTGAGACAAAACAATGATGGTACATTATCAAAGATGCTATTCTTTTCAATGAAAAAATACTGCCCCTATAGGTACACAGCTGTAACTACAGGAAAAAGATAAAAGTGTTAAACATTTTTATTAAACACAAAACCAACATGATATTCTTAAAACTTCATTTTGATTAGATTTTAAAAAGAATACTTATGAAATATTAATAAAAGCTTACATTTACAAAAAGGAGCCATACTATTTTGTCTTTTAGTTTAGCTAGTTACCATTTACCATGATTTGATAACATACGTCATAAATAAACTTGTTAAATTAAAGTAATAAAATCAATTGCCCTCCAGCCGTATCAGAAACAAACGATCTCAGAGACTCCTACCTGACTTGTTCCATCAGGTCTTGGTGCGCTTTCAGTTGTTTCTGTGCCTCCTGCACTCGTCCGTTCATGGTGAGACTGGCACAGAGCTGAGCGCAGTGAACGCCAAGCACCGCCATGTTGAGCCTGTTGGCCTGAATCTGACTGCAGATAGAAGACGAAACACTGTTTAGCTTGGCGACAGATAGATAGATGGGACAATTTGATTCCTGGCGGAGGGCTGTACCTGCTGACCGTCACCGGCCGCTGCTCAGTAATGACTCGAGTGACTCGCTCCTGGTCTCTGGTCTTGAAGCTCAGCTGCACCTGAAAGGGAAGTTGGTCCCTCTGAAGAAAATCTGGAAAACACATTATTTATTCGCCTTTTCATTCATGTTAAAGCCTGTTAAAGGTTATGCTGATTTGGACTGTTACCATTCACAAACTGTGGCTTCACAGCGAACTGGAAGGTGATTTCAAGGCCGCTGGTTACATTTCCAATCTCTCGTTCCAATCTGTGACTGTCCTGATCCTCATATGGAAAATATCTACATCAAAGCCAAAGGAAAAGTGATAAAAATGACCCGAATAGTTTAAAATATAGGGTTATTCTACTGTGACCACACTCACACTCCTTCAGCAGAGATGACGGTCGCTTTGACGCCCGTTGCCAGGACGTTATCGACGGAGATGGACTGGATCTCTGTGGCCACCGTGCCGATGCTGACGATGTTCACCTGAGCAGGAGACCGAACGGCTTCGCATCATTCTCAGATTAACTGGAGGCCATATTCAGGCAACAACAAGGTCATTTAGAGGTCGGTTTGATAACAGGTGGGTCGGTTAGCAGGAAGGGTTGGAATCCTGAGCGAGCTGCCAAAATCAGAAGGACGAAGTTTAGAAGGGTTTGAAATTTATAATTCTAATTCTAAATTCTGTTCTGACTTAGTTCAAACTGATATATCAGATGACTTTTTCTGTTGTTTTGAGGCCTTTTTTGTTTTGCTCTGGAGACTTTATTTTGATATTTTGGAGACTATCACACGTTTTCAACCCATTTCAGAGTGTTTTTGAGAATTTTTCAGGTGTTTGGAAGATTTTTCCAGTGTTGTGGGTAATTTTTCTGGTGTTTCTGAGACTTTTTCTTTTGTTTTACACACTTTTTCTGGTGTTTTGGAGACTTTAATCAATGTTCTAAAGAGTTTTTCTGTTTTTTTAAAGACTTTGAAAAACTATCACTGATTTAAAAAAGTGCTTTTACCATTAATGTGTAATTGTTATTAATTTCACTTTCAAATAAAATAAAAATAAAAATAAAACTAGCAGTGACTGTCTATCAACACGTGAATTCTTAGCTCTTTTGAGAATTCAGACTATTCAGCATTTTCTGCTCTAATAAATAAAAGGATGACATCTCAGATGTAGGTTAGTCGTCGCATATCTGACGTGTTTTGGAGGAATTGCTGGAATGTGAGTCGACGTGTTGAGCCTCACTTTTCCTCCCGTGGTGTCGGCCAGCCTGCCGATGTCTGCCAGGCGGCAGTCCGTCCCCTCGAAGCTCATCACAGAGATGATCACCCTGGAAGACAACCGGGACGTTATCAGGGCTGGGTGACTCTGGTGTGTGTGTGTGTGTGTGTGTGTGTGTGTGTGTGTGTGTGTGTGTGTAGGTGTGTGTGTGTGTGTGTCCTCACCCTCTGTCCAGGGCCTGCAGAGCCAGCTGTTTGTAGAAATAATTAGTGAGAGGAGACGGAGAGGTGGTCTGTTCCATCTCGCCCAGCCCGATGTTGGCTTTTCCGTCGGTGCACAGTACGACCTGTAACACACACACACACACACACACACACACACACACACACACACACACACACACACGGATTTAAAAAAAAAACCCACAGTCAACACTGGAGGAAAAACAAAAAGAGTCATGCAGTATAAACAAGTTAAAGAAGCACATTTGAATTAAGTGTAAAAATGTGATGGATTTTTCCAGTGACGAAAGAACACAGACTCACCTTTGACCCCGGGTACCTGGACGCCATGGCGACCGAGGCCAGTGCCGCCGGGCCCAGAGACGTGGCTCCGTGTTCCCTGAGCCTGGGAGGAACAGAAACAGCCAGAGGGGTCAGCGGGTCAGCGGGTCGCCGGAGCGGCGGGAGAATTCTCCGTGGGGCTGCCCTCACTCGGAGACCCGGCGGGCCAGGTGGGGGAACGTCTCCGCGATGCAGTGGGGGACGCTGTACGACACGCCCTGCTGCCATATGTGGTCGTAGTCCACCAAGGCCCAGTCCCTGAGGGTCAGGGGGGTCCGGGTCCCGTCGCCGTACAGGACCACCTGAGAGGAGACGACACTGTGGACGGCTTCACACACTGATTTATTCATACTGACATTTTATGAATGAATATTTTAGTGTCTATGTTTCTGAACATGCATTGTGTTTATTGTGTCAGTGTTTGTATTGTGTTTATCATGAAATATTTGTTGTTTCTTAAGCATTTTTCTCGATGTTTAGTGTTCATCACCTTTTTTGTGCATTCTGTTCATTTTTGTATGTCAAACTATATTTTGTTTTGTTGCTTTTTGTGTTAATTTTGAACATACTTCTATAGTTTATATAATAAAGTATGTTTTCTGTACTTGAAATGCAAACAATTTCAGTATTCAAGATAAAATTATTCAAATTGCTGATTTGTATCATTTAGTTGTTTATTGAGTAAAGTTTTGTAATGTTAATGAATTTGTTTTTAATGTTCTTTTTTGTTGTAATAATGCATATAGCTGTAGTTTATTGTGTGGATTTTAAACAGTATAATTTATTATTTACATTTCTGTATATTTAATAAGAATAAATAACAAAAAAAAAATACTGAATTTTAAGTAAAATTTACAGAAACAATGAAGTGAGTGATGAAGGTTGGATCTTCTTCTACCTCATCATTAAAGGTGACCAGGGCGACTCTCCTGTGCGGAGTCTGCTGCAGCATGCTGGACAGCGCCCTCTGCAGGGCGTCCTGGACTCCCTGTCCACACAGAGGGCCATCAGAAGCTTTTTAACACATGTCCACATTCCAGTAATGTCTTTATTTCTAATCGTGAATGTTGGACATGTCTCACCTCTAGTCTGGACTTGTAGACCGCAGAGCCGCCGTCTGACGTGACCTGATGAAAAAAAAACCACGAGAGCTTTGAAATATGACATTTTGTACTTTGCCTGAGATATTTCCAGTTATTTAAAGTTTTTTTCATAGAACCAAAATAAATTATGTAAAATATAAAAAGAACCTAAAACTTTGAAGTCTTCATTTTCTGCATTAAAAAAACAAAAACATGGAAATTGAATCAAACTAAAATCAGAGGGGGATAAAAGTAAAATCAAAAATAACTTCAATGGTGAAAATACAGAGAAATTTAGCTTTTTTTTTTTCCACATGGGTTGAAGAAAATTTGCATTAAACCAGAGGCGGGGAAATCCCCTTCACTTTCAGAAACTTTAAACAAAGTCATTCTTAACTGGGATTCGAACCGGGAACCCAACGGCTCAGAGTCAATAATTGCCCCGTTTCAATAGAGTCTGAAGCCATTGTTCAGCAATTTGTGATTTCAGTGGCACTGAGCATCATTGTGTAAACAGACACTGAAAAACGCTACAAAAACGTTTGTTGTGTCAAAAAACAAATATATAAAAAAATAAAACAAAAAAATAATAATCATAAATAAAAAAAACAAACAAAACAAAAAGGGGCGGGACTATTGATGCATAAACTACGGTAATTATCGGGAGTGAACACCTCTGCCGTGACACTCATGCTGCCGGAAATGTCCACGCAGAAGACCACCATGGTGTCCTCCAGGTTCTGGTAGTCGTTGTCGCTCTGCACCGGCAGGTAGAGGTCGTCGCCGCGGCGCCGCCCGCCGCCGGCCCGGCAGGCGCCGCCGTCCACGCCGTTCCTGCTCCCGCAGAACTCGCAGGGCCAGACCTGCGGAGCGACGAGCCTTCGTGACGGATCCGCCCCGGTTGCGCTGGCAAACCGACCAACGGAGGGAAGGCGCCGCTCACATTTCTCACCACCGAGCTCACGCACGACAGCGCCGCGCCGCACTTCCCACAGAGCACCGGGCTCACCGACGTCTCCGGGGCCGAGTCTGGCGAGAGAGAGCGGGACGGTCGTGAACCGGAAAAACGGCGGGAGGGCGGGAGAGAAGTCTACTGACCGCCGCCGACATCCACCATCTTCCCCACACTGAGCGAGACCACATTCACGTTGGCGCTCAAGCTGCCCGCCGCTTCCTGTTTGTCCACTGGAGGAGGAGGAGATCGGAGGTCAAAGGTCAGAGGGTCAAATGAGGGGGAAAAAAAAGAATCGGGAGAGGATGAATGAAACCTGAAACTCACGCCGTGGAGGGACGGGAGGAGGACCGGAGGAGGGAGGAAGAGGAGGAGGGAGGGACGAAGGCTTGGGCTTCTTCAGGCGGCGGGGAGGCAGCGGCGGAGGAGCGTCGTCTGGACAAGAGACAGGAAGACATGGCGTGGCTCGCATTTAGCTAGGTTAGCTGGGTTAGCTAGTTTAGCTAGTTTAGCCAGGTTCACTAGGTTAGCTAGGTTCGCTAGGTTAGCTGGGTTAGCCTTCTCTCTCTGTGGATCAGACTCAGGCTTTAAAAGCTGTGAAATATCAACACCTTCACAGAAAAGCTCTTTATTTATATTAAATTAATTAAACAGAATAAATTACATTAAAGTAATTAAATAAAACTAATTTAATTACTTTTCTTATTATCAATGTCTATCAAATAATAAAAGAAATATAAAATCACCATCACAATCCAAAAGTTGAAGAAATCTCTCTGACACACACTCATACACACACACACACACACACACACACACACACACACACACACACACACACACACACACGCACACACAGTTTCCTGTTATTGCTCAGCAGTCCTCCAGAGAGTTTCATCCCGTTACAGTAAAACGGCTTTTTAAACGTTGTTTTTGAGCACATGTGAAAAGCTTTGGTGTTTTTCTTTGTACCGTTGTGCAGTTTGACAGCCACTCTGTAGTCGCTGTCTGGCCAGGATCTTGCAGCACCTGCAGATGGATGGAAACCCCCGTCAGCATCACATGTTAATTCGAGCTGCGATTCATCTCTCTTATTTTCGACAACTTTAAACCTGCAGGGTTTTTTTTTTTTTTTTTAATAAAAAAGTTTCAGAGGTTAAATGTCACGGTGGAAAAGCATCAACATGTTTTTGTGCCAAATCAGCAGAAAGCAGACAAAAACTCTTTAGAATCTTTAAAACATGTTTTCTAGAAAAAAAAAGGGGCAATAGTTCATAAAGTCTGTACAACTCTAAAAAAGTTTTTGTGTTTTTGTGGCGTTAAACATTATCATAAGTTATGCGAGGAGCCTAAACGGTTGTAATTTTAAAAGAAATATGATTGTTTGAGTGGTGGTTGTGTTTTAACTGTTGACATTACAGGATATCATAGTATTATAATGAATTGAAAATTATGGAAATTAAAGATTTTTTTTGTTTTGTACTTTAACATAGTAGCAATGATGTGAAGGGGTCGGATTAAAGAAGTTCTTCTCCTTTTCCTTCATGCAAAAGAAGCACGCCCATATGCTGATGACTCTGTCATATTGTTTAAGTAACTGGATGTCTGATTTTCTTTCTTTTACTGATTGTTCACTTATGTTTTACAAGTTCAAAATAAAGCTTTAAAATATAAAAAAAAGAAATACACTGAAATAAAGAAAAACGGATTGAAGACAATGCTAATCACTGAAAACAAAGAATCTAGTGAAACATATCTGCTTCAAACAGTGTGTGAGAGCATACATGACTTGTTAAAAAACAAAAAAGAAATGTAATTATTCTAAAAAAAAATAATGAGGCATTTGCCAAAACAAAAAGATGAAATTTTGCACATTTGAAATACGCTGCACATATTTTGAGTGTATTGCATACATTCAATTCTTTTTATGTAATGTTTCCAAAAATGTACGTTTTACTGTTAATGTTTGGTTTGACTTTTTGAAAACACTCTTACATTGTCTCCTAATTTTCTAAAAATGCTACTCCTGGTTTGACCATGGCTGCAGTAAATAATGTTTCAGTCGATGGACAATAAGAATGTTTTCCGTCAGAGGGTCATGACTTCCAGTCCAGATTCTCCTGGTCCTGGTATTTTTATAGTTGTCCGTCACCGTAACAACAATCCAACTCAGTCGTCTGTCCATTCAGATATTTATGTTCTCCTATTATTACTGTTTAGAGTGTGTTGTTCTCTGCAGTGTGTGTTTGTGGTTTCATTACAAAAAAAATTTGTTGCCCAACTTGCCAACTACATTGTGTGCAGCGTTTATGGCGTTTCCGTGTAAATGAACATGGTTTTGAAATCGCTGCCCGGTAAGAAAGAAACTTTTCCGATTGTTTCCCATGTTTTTAAAACAGAAAACAGAACGAGACTCACCGGCTCCTTCAGGCCTCCAGTTACACACAACGTGACTGCAGGCGAACTCCATCTGAAACACAAGTTCAAAGTTCAAAGGTCACACAGATCCAGGTACTTTGGTCCAGTTAGTCTGGTCTAGTTACTTTAGTCCATTTACTTTGTTCTAGTTATTTTGGGAAAGTTACTCTTGTCTAGTTAATTTAGTCCAGTCACTCAGGTCTAGTTACTCTGGTCCAGTTACTCTGGTCAAGTTACTTTTTCCAGTCACTGTTCTCTAGTTACTATACTGTCGTAACCCACCGGTGCATGTCAGCATGTGAAAAATGTAACTAACCCATTCTGCCCCACACACCTCATGAAAAATGAGGCTGTAAATCTTTCACACATAACACATAATGTAAGATCTGCATGTTCTCCTGCAACAAGTAGGACTAATGCTCTTTAATGTGCAATCACTTCCCAGAATAAAAAGAGAAAATAAGCTTTTCTAATTCTTTCCTGCTCTTCATTTAATCTGAAAAAAAAAAAAAAAAAAAAACTTCAAACAATATGCAGGATGTTGAAATGAGCCGAATCAGCATCGTGATAATCTCAAATCAGCTTCCTGGCACTGCTGAGTTATTTTTCTGGTAAGTGTGTGAACGGAGAAAATCGCTCAGTTCCTGTTTTGGTAGATTTAGGAACAGGCCGAATCACGTGGGGAAAAAGACTATTTTACTATTAATAACTGAAACAAGCTGGAAGAGAAAGTCACGGTTATCACGGTTGAAGGAAGGAAGATGCTCGATAATCTGGATGTGAGATGGAGGAATTGGAAAAACAAACCGACTCCTAGGCAGATTTACAAATGGAACGGAACAACTTATGCTTTGAAACAACAGATTGGCAGATGTTTGCAGATGCAGTGGATGGTGACATTGACACATACTCAGACTCTGTCATAGGCTACATAGGGAAGTGCATTGATGACACAGTGCCCAAAACCACCATCTGCACTTATCCCAACCAGAAACCCCGGGCTGGACCCACGGTGCGAGCTAAACTCAAGGCTTGCACCACGCCTGTCACCAGACCACATGTGGACGGTGAGGAGGATACTAAACTTTCTATCGACACACATGCAGTGAGGCGGACGTTCAAGAGAGTAAACCCCCGCAAAGCACCAGGGCCCGACGGCATCCCAGGCCGGGTGCTGAGAGCTTGTGCTGACCAACTCGCTGAGGTGTTTACTGACATCTTCGACCTGTCTCTGAGCCAGTGTATTGTGCCCACCATCTTCAAGACCTCCGACATCATTCCCATCCCAAAGACCCCCACAGCGTCCTGTCCTAATGACTACCTGCCCAGAGCACTCACATCTGTCATCATGAAATGCTTTGAACGAATCATTAACGAATCACATCTGTGGCTCCCTTCCTGACACCCCGGACCCCCTGCAGTTTGCGTATAGAGCAAAGAGGTCTACAGACGACACCATTGCTCTCGCAGTTCACACCTCCCTCAGCCGCCTGGACAGGAAAAACACCTATGTGAGAATGCTCTTCATTGACTACAGCTCGGCATTCAACACTGTTATCCCCTCCAAACTGGTCACCAAGCCCACCGCCCTGGGCCTGGAGAAATCCATCTGCTGCTGGACATGGGGCTTCCTCACCAGCATACCTCAGGCGGTGAGAATCAGAAGTCGTCTCTCCTCCACACTCGTCCTCAGCACTGGGACACCCCAGGGCTGTGTTCTCAGTCCACTCCTGTACACCCTGTTCTCCCACGACTGTACCGCCAGGCACAGCTCCAACAGCATCCTCAAGTTTGCCGACGACACCACCAAGGGCCGGCGATTAGGCTGGGCATCCGGGGCACTTGCCCAGGGTGCCGAGCCATAGGGGGCGCCTGAGGCCGTGAGGCGTACCGGCCAGGGTGCGCCGCTGTGACGGCCCGTTTGAGCAGCGCACTGCTTGGCTTTGCTCATTCCCCTCGACAACTATCGCCACCGTCTCTCGCCCCCCCAACCCCCACCCCCGCTCGACAACTTTCGGTGACACTCGGCGGCCATTCCCCCCCCCCCCCCCCCCCCCTTTGCCCAGGGCGCCTGAGAAGCCCGCGCCGGCCCTGACACCACCATATCGGCCTCGTCACCAACAACGACGAGAGTGCCTACAGACATGAGGTGAAATCTCTGACCACCTGGTGTCAGGAAAATAACCTGTCCTTGAACGTCTGCACAACTAAGGAGATCAATTTTTGTGGACTTCAGGAGACAGCGGATAGACCAAAACTACCTCACTGTCGATGCTATTTATTACCTGTGCATTATGCCATCATATTGTTTACTTTATTTCTATAGTATTGTTGCACTATCCTGTTATTAGTACTTAATCTCAGCGAGTCAGCGGTTCTATGATCCAAAGCATTTCATTGCGCTGTTGACCCTGTGTTGAACATGTCTATGACGGATAAAGAATCTTGAATCTTGGAAGATGCTCTATGAGCTGGATGTTAGATAGAAGAAGATGCTCTATAATCCAGATGTTAGAGGAGGAAGATGCTCTACAGTCTGAATGTCAAAGCCATTGTTTTCAGAATCTTTTCTTCTCACTCTGAATCCTGCTTCTGCATCAGTTTGACTCGTGGCTTCGACCACAGTTCAAAAGAGACGCCCACAACCTCCACCTACCGATCTAAGAATGCCGCTCTACTTTTCAACAGAGCCATGTGAAGGTTTCACATGTTGTCGTCACACACTGCTTTCACTTTCAGTGGAAAACAGAACTGTCTTCACAAGGAAAGAGGAACGTATTACTAGGAATAAAACCTGAGTGAAAATGAGTCACCTGTATATTTCAGCAACAGGTTTCTACCATTGTTATGATTAGTAATTGTGTGTACTCGTGTAGGTATAATAAGTGAGTAATTCCTGATCATGCAAGATGATTTTAACCAAGCACTGAGAAAAATACAGAAATCAAGTGCATGACTAACAATATTAATAACAACAACAACAACAATAATAATAATAAAGTCAGACATACATTTTTCATTTATTCATAAAATGTCCTTAATCTATAAATTACCAATAATCAAATAAAAAAAAACATTTTTAAAGCTCAACAAGACTTTTACCTGGTTAAATCAACAATATAATAATAACAATAATAAAAAAGAATTTGAAAAATCCCCATCAAAAATCCAAATGATAGGTTATAAATAAATAAATAAATAAATAAATAACCAAAAAAAACATTTCTTATGTACGCCACAAACTAAGAACAGAAGCAATACGAAGAGCTAAAAGCTGTTTCGATGTTGATATAAATGTCTCTTGTAAACTATTGTCTAAGCACAATAGTTTTTTTTTTTTTTTGCATTAGAAAAGAAGCAGTTTGTTTAAGCATGACGCTCTCACTCTCTACCGCATAAAAGTCAGACTGAGAATAAAATCTACAGCGAGACTCAAAACACGAACCGGAGAGGTGAAGCTGTTCTATATGAACAGGCAGACTGATTCTGTGAGAACAACAGCCGTCCGATCTGATCTGATTTAATCACAGTTAAACAACAACAACAAAAAAAGAGCTTTACCTTTGTACAGGCCTCTGTGAGTGTGTGAATGTGTGTGTGTGGAGTCGCTGAAGCTGTCACAGAGCGTTGGAAACAATGTGGGTTTATGCTGAAGTGGAGGCGGGTTCAAAGTCTGAGCAGCTGCCAGGAAGTCACGGAGGGTTTTTCTAGAGCGGAGAAACCAAGGCGAGCCGGAAGAGATGAGAGAAGATGATATATGGAGCTTTAAAAGTTAGATTTTAACCATCAGATGTTATAAATCAACAGACGGTTTGGTTTGATCCTCCAGCCAGTGTGACTGTGAGATCTTCACTGCAAAATACACATTTTAGACCAATTTGAATGAATGAACCAGATCTATTTTCAATTAAGTCCCAAACCTTTTCTATCAGTGATCGGAAGATAATTAGCGTTGCTTTCATTACATGAAGTGAATATATCATTTAATCTATGTAACTAGAACATTTATGATAGCTTTATTTGATAGCTGGTCATTAAAAGGAGCATGATCAATATTAATGGCTAATTTCCTTCAGTCCAGGCCAGAGTTCACAAAAACATGTGCTTGGG
Source organism: Salarias fasciatus (assembly GCF_902148845.1). Lineage (NCBI taxonomy): Eukaryota > Metazoa > Chordata > Actinopteri > Blenniiformes > Blenniidae > Salarias > Salarias fasciatus. The sequence goes on along the minus strand of NC_043747.1, from coordinate 23,448,385 downwards.
ATCATCTGGTGACTACATGTCCAGCAGTCTGCTACATAGGGGTCATGAAAAAGCCTCTGGCCCAGGGCCCTATAGGCTGGGAGGGGCCACCAGTTAAAGGCTCAAAGAAAAGGGTCGTCTTTGCACCTTTGATTCTTTTTTTTTCTTAAATATTTCTACACTTTGTGAACTGACAGGTGCTGATTCTACCGATCGGGTCTAGGATGAGGTTCCTGAACAATTGATAACAGAAGCAGGGGTAGTTTCAAGTGTGGTTGACGGTGATGATCACTCTGTTGGCTCATCCACTGCCTCTGTCCAGAAACGACGGAGAATAAACCTGAAGATCTGAAGTTTCCAAACCTAAACTGACGGTCAGTGTCGGGACTGATCCATACAGTCATGTGAGGTTCGGTGAGATTCATCAACACTTCTTCACACAGCAAGCACAGTGATATCGGCTGAAGTTGGTGGACGACCACTCTATCTGAAAGTTCCAGAGTTCCTCGAGGGAAGTTTATAAATGACATTTATTTGTCCAGGTTGGAGGCTCTCAGTTCGTTGAGCTCACATTCAACACGGGATCCCAAATTTTAAATAATTTCTTATTTTATTCAACAGTATTTAATCAGCACAGACTTGGAATGTTACTCAAACTTCTCCTGCTGTTCGGATCAGTTACTGCACACACTATATAATTACAGCTTGAATAATGATGTTTACAGTGTTTCTTTGTGAGTTAATCATATTAAAAACACAAAACCTTTCCTTTTCCCCCTGATTTGCTATCAAAAGATGTGAATTTCTCATTGATTCATTTTCCTACATGTGATCATTTCGTCTTGTTCTCATTAAAGTGCGGGTTGATGTGTCAGTTGAAGCACTGCTCGTCGTTTATGAGCTCGTTGCGGCGTCACTCCTGCTCCTGCAGCGTCTCCAGGACGGCTCTGAAGATGGCGGCCACGGCCACGGCGCCGGGGTCGGGCTGGGTGACCCGCTCGGCGGCGATGTAGCTGGCTCGCCCGGCCCTGGCGGTGAGGCTGCGGGTGGCCTCCGCCCCCGAGGCGGCTTTCTGAGGAGTCAGGAGGAGGACGGATCAGGACAAACCAGGAAGATCCTTCCATCCGTGAAGACAGCGGAGGAGAAAAGGATCCTCATCCAATATGGCTGCCCTCTGACTAATCAGGCAGCTGGTCAATCAGCTGTATCTGGTTATATCTCTACTTATATATGTCTATGTGCCTTTTAATATCAGCATCTGTCTACATATGACTGTCTACATCTATGTGGTAGACAAACACACAGATGTATTTCATGTATTTCATGTCTACTTATACACGTCTATGTGCATTTTCATATCAGTATCTGTCTACTGATGTGTTTCAACCTTTTTAAATTTACATTTACTTGTGTACATTCACTTGTATTTCAGATCTACTTCTATAACATCTTCATATCTACTTATATATGTCTATATATCTCATTATATACTGCACATCAGTGTCTACTTGTGTCTATGTGTCTTTTTATATATGTCTAATTATATGTACCTATATTTAATTATATATTTACATGTCAAATTATATCTGCCCACTTATAGATGACTAGGCATATATTGATATGTCTAAAAACATGACTTGTCTAATCATATGTGACTATTTAACTATAAATGTCGGTATACTTATACATGTTTACTTTTGTCTACATGTTTATTTATACATGTCTTATTGATGAGTTGTCTAATTATATACATCTATGTATAATTATGTATTTCTACATCAAATACACATTTATATGTATTAATATATTCATATGTCTACCGAGGCATGTCTAGATCTACTTATCTCTGTACATCAGCTGATTTGTCTATGCCTACTTATACATTTCTACTGATGCATGTTTATATGTCTCAACATATATCTATATGCCAATACAATTTTACCATAGATCTGGAAAATGACTAAGTGGCGATGCTCTCAAGTTTCCATATTTCTTCCAAACTGTTTGGTGTTTTTCCTTTAAAATCTGATGAACGGCATGTTGAGCAACCTTAGTTGCCAGTAAAACACTGAGCTGAATGAGATGTGTAAAGAAGATCTATAGCCTCCTTCAGAGATCCAGTAAGAGACATGTTGAGGCTCTATTTAAAGCTATAAATCAAGAAATGTTCAAATTTTTCGCCAGTGTTGCTATCTTCCAACACTTCACTACTGTGAAACAGAGGTGGGAGATTGAAGCCCGATCAAGTCATCTCCATGCCATGTTTTTGCCCTCACCATGTACCACAGACAAGCTGAGGAGCAGGGTTGATTAGATTCACCTGGTGTGATACATGGTCAGAGCAAAAACATGGCATGGAGATGACTTGATCAGGCTCCAATCTCTGACCTCTGCTGTGAAATAAAAAATGATCTTCGAAACGTCCACTGTGGTGAGTTTATGTTACCTGCACAGCAGCTTGTAGCACAGCCATGTGATCAGCAGGCGGCGCTGCTCTCAGACTCATCAGCTCGTCTACTGCAGGACTCAAAGCGTCCAACTGCAGAAACACACACAGACTTATCTTGACGGGGAAATCTTCAGTTTAAAGAATCCTGCTCTGTAAGTGTCTGTGAAGAATCTGGCTCTGCTTCTATAGAGATACATCTATACATGAACCAAGTTTAAAATCTGGGTCTCCTTGGGAGTTCAGACAAAGGTTAAATAGTCTGAACTTTTCATGTTTTCCATGTTTCTGTCTCACCATTGTTCTGTCTCCAGGTTCAGCACCTCCGTATCTGAAAGAGATCCAACACTTAAAAACCGTTTTATTGTACTTTTAGGTCCAAACAGTGAGACAGCAGTCCAAACCCAACAGAGCTGCAACTGAAAACAATTAACTTTATTTAAATCATTAAAATAAGAAAAATACATATATAGAAATACATATGAGGATAAATACAAAAACTGAACAACAGCACCCACTAGTGGCCCAACATGAGAACTACATCATTCTAAGCATTTCTGTTGCCATGGAAACGTGCACTGTTCAAGACGTTTTGCCACTTTTGTCTTTTCCTTCCAGTTGTTATTTGTTCAGGTTTATTTCAGAGAAACCATCCCTCCGTACCTGCTCATGGCCTGCGTCCCAGCATGCACTGCACCGGCCCAGGCTGCAGCGTCGCTCCGGCCGTCGGTCATGTGACCGGCGGCGGCGGTCAGGAACAAACTGTACAGCTGAGCGGCAAACAGATATAAATGTGTGTGTGTGTGTGTGTGTGTGTGTGTGGACTGAGCTCCAGCAGCCGTCAATCAACCCACCGCTCCTGAAGACCCGCCCATCTTCTCCTGGACCAGCCCGGCCAGCGCCGACAGCATTTCCCCGGGGCGGCCGGGCACGGCGTGGCCCTGGAGCCACTCCCGGACAGCTGAGGGGGTCGTCCAACACAACCAGAGCGTTAACCGTGTGACCCCAGGCGCCGGGCCGCGGCGCCGGACGCTTCCTCACCTCTGGCAGCCTGAGCGTGGGTGTTCCCGCAGTCGCCGTCCCCGGCGGCCCGGTCCAGAGAGTTCAGCTCCTCCTGCTTCTCCAGGAGGGTGGAACAAATCTTCTCCAGCGCTTTACGCATGATGGGACTCAGCGGCCCTGAACGACACAATCAGAGACACACTACCTGTCATTTCAGTCCCGCTCCAGTCCTCATGTTGCAGTTCCTTCAGCAACCGCTAGGCGGTGAAGTCAATGTCTGGAAAACGCAGCTTGTGCACCGACCTTCCGCGTGTTTGCTGTCCTGAGGTGGCGTGCTCGAGGTCGGGGGGTCAGTGACGTAGTCTCTCCCGCTCACGCTTGCAGCGCTCAGGTTCGGCCAGGCGGGGGCGCCAGTCTTTGTGTCTGTCCGGATCAGAAACCATTGGTATAAATCACCGAAATCACTGCGTCAACCAGATTTATGTATTCAGGTGCGTGTGTTCTGGTTTAGGGACTTTATGAGGACCATGTTTCAATAACGAACCTGTTCTCCGACAGAGCCGCTCCAGGTCAAAGTTCAAATAAGCTTTAGGTTAAAGACACAGCTGAGTATTTTTCCTGTATTCGCCTCATATCTGGACTCTGAGACTTCAAAAAGGTGGAAACAGCTTCCCCGACAATGTTCACAGTGAGAAAATAAGCCTTCTACTTATCTTATTGACACAGCCCGTCTTGTTTGCTTAACTTCTGAATGAACTGAGAAGCATTAAGAACAGAATGTGGTTTTCGGGGGAGTTGCATCTATTTCTAGACTCTGTTTGTAGGTTTGTATATTGTTCAGGACTCCAGTGTAGGTTCCATAGATTACAAAACTTGGAACTTCCAACTACAGGACTTCTTTTTTTAAGCTTAGGGGCAATTGCAACATTTTCCAGGAATTTCATTTTTATGATGAATCCATCATTACTCCGTCTCTACTAAAATATTCAGATATTGAAAGTTTTCTTTGCGTTTTGGATGTTTACACCATAGCCATAATAACCAGTTCTTCTTGGACATGCTCAACAGATGCCCAGTAACAACAATGGCGGCCTCCAGAGTGTCACGATTTCTCGCGCATGATTTTGAAAAAAAAGTCCTCATCTCACCATACTGTACGTTCACGTTCAGGATCGGGCTGTTTAGAAGAGTTTTTGTTACCAAACAGTCGCAGTGTTTCCGGGTCGGCCTTCATCAGAGTCAGCGACACTCCCGCCATCTCCAGCGACGTCATGAACGACCCGGACATCGTCCTGGCAACCGCCACGCCACGGTTTTCTGGAAACAACCCATCAGATTGAAGAAGATCCTGAGAATTCCTGCTTATATTTATTCATGAACTGTGTCTTTTGAGCGCTGAGCAGCAGTCCGTGCTCAGTGAAACATTTTCAGTTTGCTATTAGTTTAATCCACTGTATTCCGCTAGTACTTCAGTCATGGACAGCAGTGCTCACTACTCACTACACCACCTAGTGGTAAGAAACGGTAACACAAGGCTAGTTGATGGCACGCAAATTACATCTGAAACTCAACACGTTGACGTCTTCAAGAAAAGTTATTTTAATATAATTTTGAAAATTTTCAATAAAAAATTCGATGTAATCAATTGCCTGAACACTTTGAGTTTTATAACCATTTTGTCCAAAACTCTGAAACAAGCAGAAAAAAATGCCCTCATTGCTCATTCCAAACTATGGAAAGGCAGCCTCACCGAGGGAGTTAATGGCCGCTCTGGTGACCACAGCCATCTCCAGACAGGACAGAGCTCCGAGGTTGTTGACACACAAAACCACAGTGTCTCCTGGAAAACAAGCGTCAAGTTCACACAACAGTTATACCTACTAATCCAGAGGGTTATCTTTTATTTTAAACAAACAAAAGACCTGTTGTCAGTGGCAGATGGGACTGGCTGGCCGGGTTGGTCATGTGATCGAGCATGGCTTTCACCACCTCGTCTGCAGACGCCACCTGAGCAACAAGACGGAGATTCAGACACAGGAACTGGTCTTCAGGCTGTTTTCAGTGGATTCTGGTGGACTCACCTTGGACCGCTTGATCCCAGGTTCACCGTGGATTCCTGAACAACAGATGGAAAACATTTGTCAATATTTAAAAGAGGTTTTAACCATAAAGTTCCGTCAGAATTTCTCCATCTGTGCTTCCATTATCAAGCTGCATTTCCCAATCGTAGTGTCAGGAATCAGCTGTGGAAGACAACAAGAGGAAAAAGGAACTTTGGCTGCAATTACCCACTTTGTCTGTCCAGAAAATACAGGAGCTGATTACATTCAAAAAAGCCACTGTGGAGCATTTTCTAGTGAAGCTGCTGTAGGTTTACACTGATGGGAGATCGTCTCTGCATGTCTGTATATCTTGAGTGGTCTTTCTGGGTGGAGGTTTATGAGCATATATAGGTTTTCTTTAGGTACTTATATTTCCTCCCAAAGTCCAAAAACATGACTTTCAGGATGACCTGTGGACCTAAAATGTCCCGTAGCTCTGTGAGTTTTGTCAGTATTATGTATAAATCAATATCTTTATTTTAACTCACCTCAAAATGCAGAAAACATCGTCCAACAGCAGATATTCATCAATGAATTTAGCCCAATTCCCACACAAAGTGAACTGACTGAGGTGTGATCTATGTCCACCTTCTCCACCCCCTTGACACCGTCCCTCACCCAGTCCCAGCTCCATGTCCCCGGGCGGCAGGTCGAAGGACGGCCGGCAGCCTGGAACGCTGCAGGGCGACAGACTCACGCCCAATGTGCCTGAAACACCGGAACCCCACAAAACATCCACAATGCAACAGCAGATTCACATTTTCACTTGAAATGGCGTAAACGGGCCCAGAAACCAGACTCACCGATTCCTTTCAACACCTCTGTCATCTTAGAAACAATCTGGTCCAATGAGCGGCCTTCTTCAGCCAAGGCACCTGCCAGCTGACAGGAAGTAAGAGCAAGGGTTTATTCACTTAGAAAAGAACAAGAGATTGATTTATACAGTCGACAATTCCATTTAAAGTGAGGAGCTGAGTTGATGCTTCAGAAAAGACGCTACTTTTTGAACGAATCCCAAGGTGGAACACCCTGACACCTGAAACGCCATGAAGCACCTTGTGAATGAGGACGGTGCCGCACAGGCCTCTCCGGCCCGCCTTGCTGGGCTGGTCGAAGGCACAGTCGTCGGCCACTATCACCATGTCAACAGCGACGCCGTGGTTGCGGGCCTGCTCGGCGGCCAGCCCGAAGTTGAGGCGGTCGCCGGTGTAGTTCTTCACGATGAGGAGGACCCCGGAGGCCCCTGTGGAAGGACGAACATCATTGCTTCGTTTAGGAGCAGAGTAATGAAGATATTTTATGCCCTGCATTTCAATGACTGACAACAACAAACCCCTAAAGAATAAAAACACAAATGTGCATCACCTGCATCATGGAGAGCCAGTACGGCAGCCAGGATGCTGGCAGGAGGCGGGGAAGCAAACACTCCTCCAGCTACAGCCGCAGACAGCATCCCTGCACCGACGTACCCTGAGGAAGGGTCAAACACAGCGAGATGAAGGAAAACTGAAGCTTTTTATGGCTATTTTGTAGCTAAATACACTGAAACAAACTCTAAAAGAAGACAGTTACCTTCCAGGTGATTGTGAGAGTGTGTGTATATACACTTACTTTCATAAAGTGTTTACAGTAACATCTGTAAATAGCTATTCAGTAATCATTTCTCATTCAGAGAAACTAGTCCATTTTATAACATGATGATATTTACACGGTATCAAGCAACCAACTGCAAAACCAACCAAGCAACCAGTCAATAAAGAAAACATGGGATCTACCAGAAACATTGTTTTATAATTTCAAAAAATAGTTACAGCAGTGATACAGGGGCAACAATAATCTAATGTAAATGAAAAAAAAAAAAAAACCCAAGAAAGCAACAACCCATTCAAACAATCACCCACACAATTAATCAACCTCACTACTAGCCCACAGCAAAACCAAGCAACCAGCCAACCTACCAACCAATCAAGTATGGAAATATCCAAGCAACCAACCAAGTAATCAACCAACCAACCAACCAAGAACCAATCACAACCAACCAACCAAGTACGCAAGCAACCAAGCAACAACCAAGGAACCAACCAATTAAGCACCCAAAATACAAGAGGAAGTAAACTTGGGATGTTACTTTCTGTGGAATTTTGAGACGTATAAGAGGGAAGATGCCAGCTGGAGAAAGATGCACTATTCAAGTGTCATCCATGCAGTTAACAGAAGGAAATGCTGTATTAGGATCTCACCCCCGTGCGCCGGCTCGTGGCCCGACCCCCCACCGGACAGCAGGGCCACTTTGCCCCTCAGGTTGCTGGGGTCAGACCGGAGAACGACCCTGTGACCCCTCAGCAGAGCGAGGCCCCCGGAGGCCCTGACCAGGCCGCAGAGGGCCTCGTCCACACAGCTGTCCACCGAGTTGATCAACTTCCTCTGGGGCTGGAAGCAGAAAACAAGCAAAAAGCTACTTATGACAGCCAATAACTGAAACTGTGATCATGTCTTATTAATAAACTCATACATTCAGATCAACATTTATGTTTTAATTCATTGGATTTGGTGCAGTTTGAATGCACAATGTTTTTTTATTTGAATCAGTGATGTTAAAAGAAGATAAATATGAAGTAACAGTGACATTTCAGCCTCTCTTCTGTTACAATGGACTCTGATCCCTGTGAATCTGCACAGGACTCCACCGTGGAGACAGAATCATCCACTTTTCCTCTACTTCCGCTCATTTCAGGACTAAAACCACCTCGCAGGTCAGCTTATAGCACTACTGACGCTCTGAAACATCACTTAAACCCACGCCTTTACCTCCATCGGAACCGTCCTGGACCGTTTCACCGTCTGACTGACTGGCTGCAGGTTGAAGGAACGGAGAGGCAGAGCCACGCCCACCAACACCACGTGGTCTGCAAGGCCGCCTTCAAAATAAAAGCCAAAGACTACAGAAGCACATAAATGGTCTCCAATGAATCTCTGAGATAATAAAAGTCAGATATTTTGAGGTTGAGCATCAATAATTACATCACATTGTAATTGAGAACAACTACTTTCCTCCAGAAAAAAAAAACTATTGTTTTTTTGGTCTGGAAAATTGATTTAAAATAAAGAAAGAAAGAAAGAAAGAAAGAAAGAAAGAAAGAAAGAAAGAAAGAACTCTGAAGCAGTACAAGAGTAAGTATCATTTCTGAGGTATTATTTAACAAAAGTTAAAAATAAAAGCTCAAACAATTACTTTTATGAATGTTTTTAGTGCATATACATTAATAGCATTTTCACTTCCTCATCCACATAGTTGTTAATCACAGGAATTGCTGTGTGTTGTTCTTCTGCTCCTGTACCATGAATACACTATTACCTCATTGAAATATTCAGGAAGTTGTGAGACTGTATTTGAATTAGTTCACGGAGCTGAAATGTTCTTCCTCTCGTAGCAGACATCAGAACAATAGGCCGGTGGAGTTTCTAACATCCCTGAGGGTGAATTAAATTCTAAAAAGATCAGCACATTGCGTCTGTGTACCTGATGACCCAGAGGGGGTCATAACAGAGGGAAAGGATACAGAAAAAAAGCTTGAAATTTAAATTAGAAACTAATTTCTGGACTTTTATTTATTTATTTATTTATTTATTTATTTATTTATTTGCTTTCTTTTTCTGGTGAAAAGTAATGCACAGTGGCATTCCAGATAATATAAACCTAAAAACATAACAAGAAGAACTGAAATAAAAATAAAATGTCCTTATTGTGGTCAGAATATCAAATAAACATGGTAACTTTCTTTTTAAGCAGAGAAGAGAGAGGAAGATTCATCTGATTCATGTTCCTCTTTGAATTTGCAGCATTTGGTGGGGTTATTAAACTTTTGAGACCCCGAAAAGCCTTTTAAAAGCACTAATCCTGCAAAAGTTTTCCCAAACGGACTTTCTGTCAACACGGAGGGAAACTCCGCTCGCTCGCGTTGGCTCTGTGCACACATCAAACCAACCCCCCGGTTCCTCCTGCGTGACGCACGGAGCTCGGTCAGTGCGGTCGGCTCGGCTCAGTTCGGTTCAGTTCGGATCCGTTCGGCTCGGTTCGGATTAACTCGGACGTGCTCGGCTCAGTTCGGATCGGAACCGACCGGAGCAACATGCAGGATGGCGAGTGTGGAGGCAGCCGCCGAACACGAGCGTATCCTGCGGGAGATCGAGAGCACGGACACTAACTGCATCGGACCGACCCTCCGGTGAGTGGAGCGACCCGGCGCGGTGTCCCTCTCCCCCGGTGAACCATCCCTCTGCCCCCCCTGCGGTAGCGGCGGCGGCGTCTGCCCCGGCTGCCGGAGTGCGGCTAGCTGCGAGCGGCGCCGATCCGGAGACTCTCCGGAGACTCCCGGTGCGCTGGCGAAAACTTTAAAGCTCCTGCTTCCATTGTCGGACAGCTAGTCGGCTAACTTTAGCAAACCTCACATTTAGCGACTTCCCATCATAAACTGTTGCGCTTCGGCATGAACCGTGAGTCCTGGTTGTTGGCACGGCTCTAACTTTCTCACCTCCACCCTGTCACGTTGTAATTATCATTATTGCCTTTTGTTTTTGTTTTGGTTGAGCAACTGCAGCAACTGAGGCTAGCTTGGAGCTAGCTCGGCTAACTCATTGACATTCTGCTCACTGCTGACAGATGAGCTGTTTTCTGCTCCCTCAACACTCTGTTTGCCTCTCAGATCCCTCATATCGGTTTTACTCACTGTTGGTGGTGCCCAGAAGGCTGGCGAAGGCTAGAAAACAGTGAATCAAGGAGTGTCAGGTTGACAAACCCTGCCTCTGTCTGTGGACACAATGAATGGAGATGCAGCTGTATGAAGACAAACTGAACACTGACAGCAGAGATCTGAAGGAAATCAGGGATAAAGAAACATGCTGTTTCTAGATTTTGCTTGTCACATCACGAATGCCAGTACTTTTTCTGCCACTATTCGTTTCCACTCAGAGTGTATCGTCTGCATCATGATGACAGAAGTTGTTTTTTGTTTTGGTTATGAGTGTTGTCAGTGGTGTAGTTCAGGGTATACGCAGTTCTCCGGCGTTTATCTATTTATTCTTCAGTCAGCGTTGGCTCCTCTGGTTTCCAAATCCCTCCTTTTGCATGAATCAGCAGTGTCCATCAGCCAGATTACCTGTTGTCTGTTTACCAGGCAGCGTGAGGGCTGACCAGCCTATCAGAGGCAGAGCAGGGCGGACCATGACGAGCCATGAACAAATACTGTGGACTAGAGCTGCAGCTAATGATTATTTCTGTTGTTGACTAATCTGTCAATTACTTTTTCATTAGTCAGAATTATCTTCTTTGTTTTTAAAGGGATACTTCAACATTTTGTCAAATTGGCCCATTTAGCGCAATTCCTTAGTCATTTCGAAAAGCGTACTTACTTTTCTTGTGAGGGGAGCTGTTGTTTATTCAGAGGTGAGTCGGGGACGGACACAATGGAAGTGATGGTATTTTTGCTTCCCCTCGTCAAACTCATCAAATACAAAATCCAACAACCTCCAAAACACTTTGGTGGACACGTTATAATCCCCACATTCACTACGCTGTAAAATATTAATGCAAAATTACGAGATTGATTTGTTTATGCGAAGATTGCTAAGCTGGAACTACTTACTAAACATGGCGTCTGGGCGTAGTGATTTCAAAAGAAAAGATAGTTCCCAGTATTTGCTTCAGTGTCATAACGCTACAATATTATTTGTTGGTGTTCCACAGCATAGTGAATGTGCAGATTATAACGTGTCCACCAAAGTGTTTGGCGGTTGTTGGATTTTGTATTTGATGAGTTTGACGAGGGTAAACAAAAATACCATCCTCTTCCATTGTGTCCGTCCCGAAAACCTTCCCCGACTCACCTCTAAATAAATAATAGCTCGCCCTCACAAAAAAAGTAAGTATGCTGTTTGAAATGACTAAGGAATTGCGCTAAATGGGCCAATTTGCCAAAATGTTGAAGTATCCCTTTAAGCGGCTATTCTCTGTAGTATGTGGTGGTACAGCGGCTCCGGGGTGTTGGCGTTTAAGATGTTTGAGCACTGCTACTGTGGAATGAGAGTTCCTTTTTTCTCTGGCTTATTTCCAGTGAAACGTTCCTCAGTCTTTGGAAACTGCGATTTAAAGCCTCACATTCCTCTGAATGCGTCCCAGAACGTCCTGTAGTGCACTGCAGTGACAGATGAGCATGAAGCAGCCAGTGTGAGATTTTATTATACATTAACTATAGTATGATGCATCAATACTTACATTTACTGTTGACATCATTGATTACGTCGACTAATCGTTGCAACCCTATCGACTGGTTTAATGCCACTGCTTTGAGAAAATAGTGTTACTGAGCTGCTTTATAAGAAGGCAAAAAAATGAGAGTATACTCACTTCTCCAGGGCAAGGACACCGCTTTATTATCTCTCTGCGAGTGTTTTCTGAACTTTTTCACCTCACAGCCTGACCAGCATGACTCAGACCATCAGAAAACAGCCTCGGTCTCGAACACAACCTCTCAGCTTTAGGAAGCCTTTAACTTAATATTTGAACCAGCTGCTTGTACGGTTCCAACCCGGGATGTGAATGAAGATGCCCCGTTTCCATGGCAACGTTTCAAGAGAAAAGGCATCGTTTCTGCGTTTTCAGTTCAGAAAAGTCTCACATTTACTTGGCAAAACAGTGTTTGTTTTTGTGGATTTCATTACAAAAACAAATGGCTCCAACTTCAGAATCAGAATTCAGAGTCAGAATCGGCTTTAATGGCCGAGTTTGTGCAGCTTTTTTCACTCGCTACGTGAAAAAAAATAGAACAAACATTTACAGGATAGAAGAGTAGAGAGAGAAATACTGAAAACTATTTGTGAGAATGGTAATGTAAATAAATATAAAGATTCCGAAAAGCAGGAAGTCCCAATATTTACAGTGGTATGAACATTTATAAAGAAAAAAAAAATGAAAGAACAGGACAGAACCATATACATGGTAGCATCTTTAACACAGTATTTACAGTGATGTGCAGCAGGCAGGGGTCTTGGGTAGTGCAGTACTTATGGCCCAGTATGTAACTACACTGTTTTCACCGTTATTCGACATTGTTTTGAGAGCGTTTCCATTGAAGCGCGAAACGTTTCTGAAACAAAAACGCAAAATCGATTGAATTTTCAACTTTGCTGTGGAGCATCTCCTTGAGAGACGTGTGTCGTATAGTCTCAAAAATACAGTAAACTTAATGAAACTGCATGTAAAACTCTGAGTGTAGCTGCTGTGCCTGGACCTGGATAGTGGGATATCTGCTCATTGTGGTGGTTTCTGGATATTCATTCTGAGATCCTGACATCCCTCCCACTGCTCGACTTTCACTCGGCGCTGAAAGGTTCCTGCCGCCACCTGGAAGGAGAGACAAGACTGTGACCGCTGTCCTGAACTGACGTTTTGTCCTTCATTGAGTGTACATGGAGTGCAGAAATTATAGTTGGAATCAGCTCCAGAAATTAGCCACTTATTTGACGTCATTTACCCAGAGACCCTGTGATCTCCGGTCTGCAAAGATGATGTCGTTAGTGTGTGTGTGTGTGTGTCCCTCTGGAGATCCAGCTGCCAACATGACTCTGCATGTCGGAGCGACACCTTCCCCGACGTGGCGTTGGGCCTCGCGCCGTGAAGACGGAGCCGCTCCGTCTATGTTTGGAGCCGTCAGCAGCCTCGCCGCCTAAATTTAGCTCCAGGAAGAGATTAATACCAGCAGATGAAGGTGCTGCTGCTGCTGCTGCTGACACAGAGCTCCCATCGGAGAACCTTTTATCCTTTTTATAGTCTTTTGTCAGCTAAACGTGTGAGGTTTTATAGTTCATTAAGTCTGGGTCATTTCAAACTGGAGGTGTTGCAGCAGAGATGAACATGACCAAAACAAAATGCAAATATTGTAATTAGTAAGGATGCACGATGTATCCATCGTTTTTTTTTTTTTTTTTTTTTTAACATATCAGCATTGATCTGATAAGTAAAACTGAAATTAAAGATTTTTTACAAGGCCTATATTTACATGGTTTTCAGTGGACAAGATCGTCATAGAAGCTTCTTTTTACACAAATATCAGGATTGATAAATATGGGCTATCTACCGTGAATGCAATATTATTTTCTGACATCAGTACTGGTGAAGATTTGACCGTCGGTGCATCTCTGGTAATGATCCTCTGATTGTTTAATGAAGAGATCTTCAGAGTTTAATTTATGTGAGATTAGTTTTAAAATTCAGTGAATTTAAAGATATTTTAGCTACTCTTCAATCAGTTCCTTTACCTACAACAGAAATAAAAGCAAGTTTAATTTGTTGAACTTTTGGACACATGGAAAAAGTTCAGTTGTAAATGGATTTCGGTGTAATAATTGACAAGGCTCGGCTGAAGCGTCACTGTCCAGACGGCTTCTTTTGATCGATGATGGTTTATTAAGTCCTCCAAAAATACGGAAACTCTGGATTGCATTTGGCGATGTACTCCTGCAACTGGCAGCCCCTCAGAAATGCAAACACCTGTATTGCAGCACAAAAGTTTTGGATTTTAACAGGAATAAAAGGATTTCAGACACAATTTGTCTGGAAAAAAAAAGTGGTGAAAGAATCATATTAAATTGTGAGTTTAGTGGATTTTTACAGCGCTACTTTCTGATCATTGTGCCAGGAGAAGGAATGGAAGCGTTCTCGTTTCGGAAAAGTTTCACGTTCACACGGCAACGTTTTGAAAACCTTATCTGTTTCCATGGAAACAGCAGAAATACTTCACAACAAGGTTGCTAGCATGTTGGGCCACAAGCTTGTTGGCTTGCTGGTAAAGTTAGTTCACTACTTTTTAAAGAACAGAACAAAAAAAAAAAACAAAACAAAACACAGAACTCTGCACCATACAGAACAAAGTGACATTTTGGGTCATTTTTATATTTGTAGTGATTTAATTTCTTTTAATTTTCCATCATCAGAAACATGAATGGAATAATACATTTCTTGATTGGCACTTGAGAAGAGTTTGTGTGTTTTGTATTGAAAACATCCATTTATAGCCTCCATTCAGACCTTCTCCAAACCCAGGAGTGTTCAGACGGATAGGAAAAAACAGGGTGGCGTGCGTGCGTGTGTGTGTGTGTGTTTCCCCTGCAGCGGGAGTGTGCAGGTCGAGGCTAGCTGCAGAATTCCTCTCTGACTGCAGAATAACTCTGAATTGGACGCGATCGGTCGGCTCACTCCCACTTTAAGACTATTTAAAATAGAATCTGAACATCACTTCTGCTTCACCGTGGAACGTTTGGACAATCAGATGCCTCTCCAGCTTAAGGTTTTTTTCTAGGCCAAAGACATCCAGTCAACAGAAGTCAGGAAGTAATTAATAACACATGGAAAAATATATTGTTTTGAAGTGGAAATAGCATTATCTGGGTGTGTTCAGAACCAGGAAGCCATTCAACTCTTTAGCCGTCACGTCTCGACAAAACAGAACAGCGTCCGATTTAATGGAGTTCAGGGTCGCAGAGAATTTACAAGTTAAAACGGAAATAACAGCAAATCCAATATGTCCTGTTTGATCTGCTTCACAGTTAGTTTAGTGTGGTCAGTTTGTGAATATATTATCTACTTTAATTGAACACTTTCTTTAATATCTACTGTATTTTCTGGACTATCGGTTGTGCTTTTTTTCCCTTCCTTTTTTATTTGTAAAAAACACGTTTTCAGTGAGTGCATTTCAGTGTCAGAGGCACCTGTTGCATACCAAAACCAGCAAGTCTATATCATTAAGTTTATTAGTTCCCAAGTTAGCAAAGGTTCAACCATGTGGGGAAAATGTAACTTTAGTCTTCCTGCATTGCGCAGCAGGAAACCCAACCAGGAAAAACACTGTAAACAGTCTGATCTATTTCTGGATTTATACCACAACAAGTTCACAGGTGTCGGTGGTTTTATGGTTTTATTTCTCCTCGCTCTCGGATGTGGCGCTGCGTTCGACCCCCCCGGTGTCTCGCAGATCGTTTCTCAAATAGCGAAATATGTTGCAACTCGTCACGTCTGTAGAGCCGCCTGACGCAACGTCTTCTAATCTAATCGCCCGACGCCAGTCCAGCCTCTGGGAGCGAGGTGCGTGCGTGCGTGCGTGCGTGCGTGCGTGCATGCGTGTGTGGAGCTCCACCCTGTGTTTAACAGTGTGCAGATGGTGACTGCTGTCATTTCTACCCATTAATAACTGAACCTTCTCATACTTGCTTGTTCTGTGGTTTCCTGTCGCTTCCTTCGGCCTCTCCACGGACATCAGCTGGTCGCGGTGTGCTCGTGGTGCACGTGCACGCACTGTCTTCGGACAGAAACTACTAGAAAAGGAGACGGCGTCACGGTTTAAGTTGTGTTAAAAAAGTTTTTGGAAAAGTTTTAGTTGGAAAAGACAGTGAAGGAAGAGGAAGTAGAATCCTTCAGTTCCTTTATCTGCTGCCGCCCGTCTGTTTATTTTGAAGACTGTAGCTTTATTAAAGTCTTCCGTTATGCAAAGAATTCTGACAGTTTCAAGTTTATTTTTTATTGACACAAGAATGACACAAGCTGCGTTTAAATGGTCATTTCTTTTAAAGATGTGATTGGATCAGATTATCCTGTTTACATGGATAGTAAGCAAAGTAATCAGATCAACAGTGATCCATTATCCATCGTCACCCAGAAGCCTACTAATATTAAATACTAATATTTACTAATGTGAAAGATTTGTTAGCTCTGAAATCTTGGACTCTTTTCAGCTCATCACTGTTGCAAAATCTACAGTAAAAAAAGTCCGGTTTTATGTTTACATACTGATCAGATTGTTAACAGCAGTTCTCATTTTCATTCGTAAACCAACTTTTCATCTGATAGAAATTGTCTAAAGCTGCTGCTTGATTAAAAACGTGTGCTGGTTGACTTGTTTCTCTCTTGGACAGAACATGCATAAACTAGTTATTTATGATGTTGGTGACGCATTACACTGTAATTTCATTTAACAAATTACAGACGATGAATCGAGTTCGAACAGAAAACATCAAGTATTGTAATTTTCCATTTTTCTTAACTGAATCGACGTTTACCAGCTGGATAAAGACCATTTAAATATTTGCAGTGCATAATCGGACCGGTGGACTATTGAGACAGGTGCCGTCGTCATGGCAACATAAAATCTGTGCGATGTCACCTTTTATGTCGTCTCTGATTTAAAGTGGGAGGAAACCTGAGAGCGGGGAGGGGCGGGGCTAACTTCAGCGTGATGCGTCATCTCTGCAGCGCCGTGGAGGGAGTGACCCACCACAAGCCTGTTGGCACACGCACATACACACACACACACACCCTGCTGACTCATCAGTCTGGGCATTATGCACACACACACACACACACACACACACACTGCTGCGTGTCTTAAGTGGGTTCAGATCCTGTCGAGGCAGCTGTCAGCAGACTCAAGCAGTCAGTAGCTCGTCCCCCAGAGACCCGGACATGGATCGCACTCACACACACACTTTCACACACACACACTGACATCTGTTTACAATGATGTCGTAACTCTGACCACCCTCCTTCTGCTCCTTCAAGCTTTCCAGAGTCCGTCTCCGAGCTCAGTTTTCCTCTCCTGAAGCCGTTTTCAGCCGAAGATGTTCTGGATGGACCAGAAAAATGAAGCCAGTGGAAGAAAATGACCCATTTACAATACTTCTTTCAGGTCTAGAACCGTTCTGGAACCATTCAGGGAGAGGAGAACTGGAAGGGTTTTATCAGAACGCCAGAGATCAGAAGACAGCCTGATGTGATTTGAAACCATTAAAAGACAAACAGCTGCAGTAATGAAGATCATTCTAATGGTAAAAATATAAAAACTGATGGAATTTTTTCAAACTAAAATGTGTTGGAGCATCGTTTCCTGTAACAGGCTCTCTGTGCGATGATGTGAGACAGACGAGCATCTTGAAGGATTCCTGAAGGAATCCATCATAAACATGAGAAATCTAGAAGTTCCTTTGCAAAACATCCTCTTTAGACGCGAAGCACAAAACCGCGTGCCATTTTTTCTTCATCTTTATTATTATTCTTATTCCCAACTTGTGTTCAGTAAACACTTTAAGAGTCTGCAGTGGAGCGGGAGGACAGACGGACGTCTGCTCCCTGATTGGACAGTTCCATCTGTCGCCATCCAATCAGATCCATGGATCAGATCACAAGCTTGATAATTTTTTTTTTTTTCCATGGGATGGCAACACTTAAATTACAAACTCCAAAATCATCTGAAAAATGTGATTCAATATCTACAGCTTAATATTGAGCCCATGTGGAGCCCATCCAGTCCCTTCAGAAAAACATGATCATGTGATGACCTAATTCAATGCAAAATCAGCCATCTCCGCAGAAAATTAAAAAAATGTTGCGTTTACGTCACACGGGAGCAGCCATCTTGCCCTCGTTGCCTTGGAAACGTTGTGAACAGTCGCGGCTGGTAGTGATTTTTGTCACCGTTCTTCAATTTCAGTGTGTTTATAAACCAGGTGGTGACAGACGACCTTAAATCCCCCAAACCGCTGCCAGTAAACAGTTCTGGTTGGATTAATTTCATGTCAGTCATTTATATTGTTGATCAGTGATTGGTGGAATCATAAGACCTCAGGGTGACTTTTCAAAACTGTTTTCGCAACATTTCTGTCATTTCATCTTTTGTAAATCATCAGTTGTTTTCAGTTTATATTGGAAGCAGGTTTTGTGTGGCCTCCTCCAGCAGTGTGACAAACACACAGTGGAGTGCTTCATTAACTCCCTGGTCTTTAGTTGCTAAATTTCACATTCATAGAAGCACATTTTTCAAAAGAAAATACTTATTTTGAACTTTTCAGGTGAGATCATATTATTTAGATTCTATCCTTTTGTCTAAACTTCAGAAGGCCTTGAAACTTTTTCAGATCTGTACCCGATATAACATTTTCTTATGCTGATGTCCCTTATTGATCTCTCTGTTTGAGCAAATATATAAAAAATACAAAGAAGGCATGATCAAGTACACATATTGGTCTCATTTTCCCCCAAAAAAATAAGGACAAAGAGAGAGAGGGATTCACTTTGTGCGTTGGCAGCACTTATTTCTTCATTTTGACAGAAGTTGCAGTGTGTTCTGTTGGTAAAGCTCCGGTCAGGAATGAAACAAGATGACCACTGAGAGCTTTTTCTGTCACGCAGTCTGCTTGCTGATCATAGGAAGTCCTTAGAAATGACTCTTTACATGAGAACAGGGTGTTGGGGGAAATCATTTTTTCTTTCTTAATCATCAAACTGCAGTTTTTGCAAATTCCAACAATTTTATTTCTTAAAATGTCATAAATATCCTGCATATTTCATTGCATTTTTTTAAGAACGCGTGCTGCTTTATCAGGGATTTTACCCTCAAGAGTGACATTTCTCTGGAAGGACTGATGCGATTCCTTTGGAGACTTTTCTTGTCTGCATTTAACCCATGCATCCTATGAGGTTCGTCCAGGAACATTAACAAACTGCATTTTCCTCCCGTTTCCATGGAGACGGAACGTCTGTTAAGAGTTCCGCCTCGGGGGCCATTTTTGTAAAGTTGCATTTTCATTGCCAAACATGTAAAACAGAGCCAAAGCTTTGTGTTTTGACTTACTGATGTTGTGTAAAAGTTGAATAATGAAACAAAAAGGTAAAAGATGGATACATTTGCGCGGACTGTTGTGATCTGGCCTCTGCAGCGTCAGGTGTCGCCGCCTTCAGACCTGCGCTTCCCGTCTCCGTGTGGCCTCTGCGCGTCCCGAGCCTCTAAAAAAAGCTGCCGCTGGCGTCAGACCTGCTCTCCATTGTACGACGAGTCGGGCATTTCCGTCGTCGGGCTGTTTTAAGAAGGGGAAGAACACAGGAAGCCCTCTGATCACCGTGACACATGCTCGCAGTGCCATGCGGATTCGTGGCTTTGCACAGTTTGTTTTCTGTTCTGAATCTGCTCAGGTTTTATTATGAGCTGCAGAAAATCTGATAATCATCTAGAAATCAGTGACCTGGACTCTGCAGCCTGGAAACTATACAATATCGCCCTCTAGTGGAAGCTTCTCATGAATGCAGCTTGTTCTCTGTCAAGGTTTTATTTTTTTCCTTTTGCCTCTTAGCTTTACAAAGTGGTGAAACCAGCTGAATGACTTGTCGACCCCGCCCCCCGCAGGTCGGTGTACGACGGCCAGGAGCATGGCCTGTTCATGGAGAAGCTGGACGCCCGCATCCGGAACCACGACCGCGAGATCGAGAAGATGTGCAACCATCACTTCCAGGGCTTCGTGGACTCCATCACCGAGCTGCTCAAAGTGCGAGGCGAGGCGCAGAAGCTGAAGGTGAGAGGAAGAAGAGGGGCGGCGCAGACGATCTGCAGCCAGAAACACACATTAAACACAACTGATGGAAAGAAAAACGTTCAACTCTGAGCCTTCTTAACCACGATGGGAGAAATCCAGTGTCTGAATACGGACGATGCTGCAGGTCCCATGTGATCTTTTAATCTCGTGAAACCTACATGCATCAGAAACCAATGAAGCATAATTTTTGCTGAACTTTTCCGGAATGAAAATGTGAAAATCATGAGATTTCATGACAGAAAAGGTTATATTTTCACTTAAAACACTGTGGTGTAAGCAGGGTCTTAGTTTCTGTCCTCTGCAGAATATCAGCAACAAGAGTAAACAACAAACGCACTGTATTAAAACGGAAAGTAATTAGTGATTCATGTGGATTAAATATTTCCATCTATTCTGAATATTTACTGTTTTAAAGGAACACCAAGTGTTGCTCTACAGGTGTGGCTTCTGGATCTGCTGCTGCCTCAAAATACAAACTGACACATTAAAAAAATGACTTCAGCTTCTGTAAGTCACTAAATTAATATTGTTTTCTTTTAACTTGAGAAAGCAATGTTCTAAAAAGTCACACTTTTACTGATGAATGGAAAAAAACCCCACAAATTTGTGATGTAGAGAGAAAATATATATATTTATAGACTTCATGCGCTGTCAGAAGTGGGGATAGCCCAATAGGGATTTTTTTAGGGCCGATGCCGATACCAATTTTTTTCCATGACCCTTTGCCGATGGCCGATTATGGCCTGCCGATTTTTTTGAGCCGATATTGGGGCCGAAGCTGCTTTTGCTCCCTCAATTTACATCAGAAAATGACACAGTGATCACAAATGTTACAGGTGTCAAGCTAAAAATACGAAATATTTATTAGACAGTAAAAAATGACCACAGCTTTGTTCAACCTTACGCAACATACTTTAAAATGAACAAAAAGTGTTTGACGCTTTTAATTATAATTCTAATATTTAGACATCATTAAAACAACTGAGGTACTTATAGAGCTGCTCGTGGATGCAGGGAAAAATAAATCCGCGAATCTACCACGCCGCAGCCGATGCCGATACGAGTATTCAACTCAAATATCGGCCCGATATATTGGCCGACCGATGTATCGATGTATCGCAATCAAAAGCAAAAGTCCTCCACTGTCGTCAGTTTAATAGAATTTAATATTTCACATATTGTGTTTCTGTTCTAGTCCTAAATTTACACATTAATAAAGAAAAGCCCGACACTGCATTGACTCTCACCTCACTGAAAATGGACCGGCGGCCCACTGTGAGGTCTCCATCCACTGCTTGAGAACCACTGCTTCAACGTGACCTCTGTGTTTCAGAGTCAGGTGACCGAGACCAACCGGCGGCTTCAGGATGACGGCAAAGATGTGAGTGGGATTGTGGGTAGCGGCCGGACCGGTGGGTTCTGGGTCCTCCGCTGAAGCGGTTCTCCCTCTGCTCCCAGCTCACCAGGTCCATGGAGGAGCTGCAGCAGTGCCGGGTGCAGCAGAGGAACATCGCCACCACCATCGACAAGCTGACGCACTGCCTGCCAGGTGAGCCGGCCGCCGCCGCCGCCTCCGCCTCCGACCGTCCAGAGCTCTCGCTCCATCGCCGTCCTCCTCACCGTCCGTCTCCTCCTGTCCTCCTCAGTGCTGGAGATGTACGGCAGGCTGCAGGAGCAGATGAAGGCCAAACGGTACGTCAGCAGAGCAGACATGAACAAGGCAGCGGCGATTAGCGTCTCTCACATTTTATCACTTCTGCATGCGATAGTTTTGGTCAGCTTTCAGGAAAAAAAGGAAAAAACAACAATAAAAAAACACTGACGGTTGAATTATGTTCTTTAGATTCCTACGCGTTAGGGGTACCTGAATGCACCGTGAGAGTGAGCTAGCAGGTGATTGGCTGAGTGTGTGTTTTTGTGTGAGACTCGTGACCGCAGGTGGTGGGTGTGGCCAAAGGAGGACAGCATTGCTCGTCCTCTTCTGACTGATTACTTGAACAATAGATAGAACTGTCCAGCATTCTGAACTCTCTCACATCTTCGCCTCCTCATGCGTTCGCCGTCGCAGACCCGTGTTCAGTTCGTCGCCGTCTTGTTGAAAAACGGGGAATCGGCGATATTATTTTGTCGCCGTTGATGAAAAACAGCAGCGTTGCATCAGTTTTCTATCCACACTCGTACTCTGGGAGAATTTTCTGTATATCTGGTGACTTTGAAGGTGCATTAAGGAGTTTTTCATCTTTAAAAATACTTATTTTCCACCATAAATATGTTATAAATATTCAATGATGTGTACAATGTGCCCTGACATATTCATTACAAGTACCTCTAACAGCGCTAAATTGTCACTTGAAAGTTGCAGTGCCGGTCCGGCACCAGAATTTTTTTGGGGAGAATTTGGGATGATGTGAGGTAATGCACGCTCCGGCTGGCCTGATTTCCTTAAGTTTCGTTTTGTCCGCCATTACTCTGCCAGATGCTTAACGAGCAACAACTGAGCAGTGTTGAGGATGGATCTTCCAGAAAGTAAGAAAAGACCGGCTTCAAGCACTGCCACAACTCCAGCACAGACCCCACCAGGCAGAAGAAACTTAAATTTTACTTGAGCGCTACTAAAAGAGCGAGGAAGGACTTCCTCTCTTCCGTGCACGCAAGCCACAGGCACGAGTGTTTCACTAAGCTGCAGTCACGCCAAAGGCCTGCAGGGGGCGCTGTTTCGCATAAAACGTGCAAACTCCTTAAAGCTCGTGTCCGGAGTTTTGAAAGAGAGAGGTTTTTTTTTTTAATCCAATGTCTGGAGGTTACACCCTCCCTCTGCTTTCATGAGCGACCAAGCCACGCCCCTTTAATTATGCACGCTATTATCCGTCGGGTGAAAATGAGAGCCTCCGAGTCCTACAGCATCCTCCATGTTTAGCTGTTTACGGTGGATGTTCAGCAGACAGTGGATATATCCGAGGTAAGCGGGCCGGCTGCTGCGTCTCACCTCTGCCTGGGCGAGCGGCCGTGCTCTCTGGCTGCTCCACACTTTGACTGACAACACGAGAATGCGGAAGCTCGAAATCTATTGGCTGACGCTGACCGGCGATTTTTCGGATAACAGGGGGTCTATGAGACGAAGGCGAAGGCGGGGCTCATAAATAAATTTTTATATTGCTTTATGCTAATATTATATTGTAGTATCGAACCAGACTGACACATTTAAGCTTTGTTAAAAAATGATACATACGTTGGAAACGAACGGAAACTCCGTACACGAGCTTTAATGCACCTTTAAGGAACCAGAGAAGTTTTGCGTTGGCATGGCAACGTTCTATAAACAAAGTCCATTTTTTTTTATTATCGTCCACCTAATGAGCATGTGCAGAAGAAGTATTTACTGTGGTGAAAGGGCATAGGTGCACAGGACCAGCAGTTATCGGGGAGATGGAGCCCGAGTGTTTCCAGAAAGTTCCTCCTTGAGGCCCCGTTTCCAGCGGCTCCGACAGCCGTTGTCGTGTAAACAGAGTCCCAGAGTGCAGCTGAAGTTCTCTGGAACCGGACTGAATGAAGCCTTGCAGAAGATGAAGCCAACCAGCTAAGAACCTCCTCAGTTTAACTCCGTTTCCCCTGCCGGCCACTAGATGGCGCCAGAGTGTTTGGAACGCAGCCGTCCGTCCTGCTGCCTGCACCTTTTTTTTCCCAGCATGCCCTCAGCCTGACCTGCAGATAGGAGTCTGCTCGCCCATAAATTTGTCATTTGTTTGTGTGTTTTTCTCCTTCTCCCCGTCCCGTGGCTCCCGGGGAGCAGAGGGAGGTCAGCCAGCGCCGTGTGTGTGTGTGTGTGTGTGTGTGTGTGTGTGTGTGTGTGTGTGTTTTTGTGTTGGGGGGGGGGGTATTGTATTGCCAAATCTCCCCGAGGTGTACGGTGGTGTATTTATTCCCTTGTATGCGAGTGTTTATGTGTGTGTGTGTGTGTGTGTGTGTGTGTGTGTGTGTGTGTGTGTGTGTCCACAGGTACTACCCGGCGCTGCGGACGCTGGAGCAGCTGGAGCAGACCTGCCTCCCCCGGGCCGGCCAGTACCGCTTCTGCTCCATCATGGCGGAGAACATCCCCCGGCTGCGGACGCAGATCCGGGACACGGCCATGACGCAGCTGAGGGACTTCCTGGAGAGCATCCGCAAGCACTCCGACAAGATCGGGGAGACGGCCATGAAGCAGGTGAGTGGAGGAGGGGGCGGGGTCTGGCATCACACTCCTGGTTCCGGCTTCTTCCACCTGAGGAAAGAAGGACGGCGGACATCTTTGTCCACTTTCACTCCAGTTCTCCAATCCAGTCCTTGAACGCACCATCAGAGGCAAATTAATGCTCCAAATGGGGAAAAAGAAGAGAAATGTTTCGCTCTCTTCAAACATTAATGAGGCTATTAGTGGAATATCTGGAGCAATAATGCTAAAAGTTTGTCATTTGGAGCCATTTTTAGTCTCTTTCTCCATGTTTTCCATCAGCTTCACTCCTGTTTCAGACAAAACCTCCACTTTAGTTTTAAAGGAGCCGTATCCCGCCTTTCCAATCCGGCCAAACTCTTCTACAGTCAGTGTCCAGATTTCGCCGAACTACTTGCCATAATTAGCAAACTCCCCTCTGGAAGTGTTATCAAGACGGTGGATAGAACTCGCCATTGATTTCTCCCATGCTCAGCAGGAATTACACACGGCCACGCTGCATAGCCTGCTCCCAGTGACTCCTGCACCGCTTACAGTGAGAAAATAAAACACCCCGACTATCACTCGTAGTCATGGTTGTTAAACTGGCAGCTTGTAAACCCAAAACACATACATTCTAATATCAGCCATCAAGCATCACACTTCTCAGAAACGTTATTGTCATATAGATTACTCAAATTAGCACGAATGAAGAGAAACGCCGACTGAACTGAATTTTTTTAGGAGCAACTCACACACCAACAATGTTAAAAACTCATGAAAGTCAGTTTTTCATGATAGGCCCCTTGAAATAGTTATGAACGTTACAGTCCTCTGTAATGTTTTCACCGTAACGACTTTCGTTTGTGCTTCTGGAGTCGTGTGAATCAGTTCTCAAATCTCACGCTATAGGATCGATTCTTGTGGTTAAATCCAGTTTTACACCCAAGATCATGATTTTGAAGAGGAATGCTTCTTTGTCTACTTCATACATGTTTTATCAGTTTCTCTCTGCGTTTGCCTGATGGAACTGGTTGTTCTTCCGCCTAATTAACATCCGTGGTGCATTCAGTGAAAACTGGGAAAAAGGAAAACTCACAAAAAATTGGAATCTCTCAACGAAACCAAAGATTCCAATCTTAGATTTTAATTTGACAAATAACTAGAAGAGCTCAGTGGTTTCATTCTATTCTATTGCAGTATATTACATTCCATTTCTGAAAAACAGTGTTTCATCTGTTTTTTGTCCACAACTTTCCCTTACAGTTAGGATTGGCTTTGAAAACTGTTACCAATGACACTATTTGGATGTTAATACTGGCAGAATTTTGGGCCTAAATTGGTTACTCATGTGAAGCATCTACTTTTCAAAGTGCATTTCTCAGGAAAAAAATAAATAAAGGACATACGAATGTTCCAGACTGGCAACTTGTTTTGCTAAGAGATCACTCCTAAATCCACCTTGGAGTTGGAACATCCAGCAAGTATCCAGAGCTACTTATTAACCTATTTAAGTATTTTTATACTTATAGCTATTTATATTTTTCTCTCTGACGTCTTGCTGCGTCAACCCGCCATGAGAAGTTGAGAACAGCAGCTGTTAAATGTGGAACTTTTATGTGCTCTGAAAAGTTTATGTTGGTATTTGTTATGCCAGTCCCCGTTAACAGGACATGATTCTGTGATGATTTTCTACACTCAAAAACAAGAAAACACTGAACATGAAATAGTAATTAATTTCTTTATTTTCAAAATAAAAGCACTTAAATTGCAGTGCTAGTTTTCGGCTGACTTTAAAACTTGAATCAAGTTCCTCCATGAAAGTTCAGTTTAGTTTCCAGAGTTTTTAATCATAAATCACAAATCAAAACACCTTGACAAGGTTTTATATCTTCAATCCAGAAGCACATCTACATCCCAGTTCCATTCAAACTGAGGACTTTCTGATGGAAAGCCGCAAAAATGGCTCCAAATCTCCAGAAACACGAGAAGTGAAGTCATTATCAATGATAGGAGCCAATGAAGCGGTGCTCAGGTCTGCTCTATATATGTGTGTGTGTGTGTGTGTGTGTGTGTGTGTGTGTGTGTGTGTGTGTGTGTGTGTGTGTGTGTGTGTGTGTGTGTGTGTGTGTGTGTGTGTGTGTTTGTGTGGATAGAGGCTGCTCGGCGTTACGGATCCGGCTCGGAGCCACAGTCGGGTTTTGTTCTCCGTCACGTCGAACCGTCTGCTAATCAGAAGCAGCCTCGGCCGTGTGTCTTTCTCCCTGGCTCCTCCGCCAGTAAACAAGCATGTTGGCGCTGCAGGAGACACACACACACACACACACACACGCGCACACACACACACACAGCGTCTCTAGCCTTTCAGCACTTACCTCATTGTTTTTCAGTTTTCCAAGGCCAAGGAAGTTATATATGAGTGTGTGTGTGTGTGTTTTGTGCTCTCTTGCGGTAGCCACAGCTCAAAGTGAGGCCTCCTGTTTATTTGTGTGCCTTCCATTATTATGGGGGGGCGGTCATTCCATTGGAATCGCAGGATGAAGGGGCGGGGTGGGAACGAGGAGGGAGCGCTGCGACCACAGATGGACGGCTGGATTGAGACTCTGCAGGTCACAACGTTAAGATGTAGACAGGGAGCCAGTGGACCCAGGCGTCCCGTCCTCAGGTTGGAGTGTGTTTCATGTAGAGTTAATCAGGTTTGATAAATAATCCGGTGTGATTTCTGCACTAAAAGTCAAACTTTTTGGAAAAAAAGTGACCCCGTCATGCAACTTATATATAGAAGCAACTCGGATATCATAAGCCTCATAGCATAACTACTAAAGTTCATTTGTTAAAGTTTCAATTACAGTTTGTAATGGTGACCGTTCCATAACATTTTCAGCTGTTTTAATATCTGATTTTAGTGGTTTCCTAACATTTTAAAGACAATTTTGACATTTTGTAACAGATTAAAATTGAAATGCTTTCTTAGTTCCAGAGGGAAAATCCTTTCTGCATTACCCCAAAAAGTCAAAAATAAAATAAGACAGGACAAAAATTTAAAAAGTTCTTTTAAATACTAATATGTTCAAGGTTTAACAGTGACTAATCTAAACACAGGATGAAATTAATGAAGAAATGAACCAAAACACAAACATTTTTTATAGTAGTTATAGAGTCTTATGGCCATGGGAAGGAAGGACATTTTTGCCATTTCAACCAGTTTATCTATTTTCTCAACAGTTCTGCTTGTTTTTATTTACCTTTTAAAAATTCTAATTTCATCGTGTTTTCCCATTGTATTCATCGTGCATTTTTATTCAAGAGAAAAAAGTACAGTAATTTTGAAAATCAGATCAAATGTTTCGCTTGATTGTGCTGCCCCATTGAAGAGTCTCAGGTTGAACAGCCCTGGTCCAGATGCTCAGTCAAATCCATTTCTGTCCTCTAGATGTTGCTAAAGGATCACCGGCTGCAGTTCTGGGCTGACATTGTGTTTCAGATCCAGGTCAGAGGGCTCTCTGGATGCTCTGATGAGTCTCAAAATGATGGCAGTCGTATGTTTTGGCCTGTCTAGTTACCAGACTTCACTCCGGATTTGGACAACTCCGCCGCCATCAAAACACCAAATGAGAGGAAAATTCTCTTCATCCAACACTTAGTGAAGAAGCTAAATATCGGCCTCTGCTTTGTTCCAGATTTGGAAAGGAGAATCCGTCCTAAAAAAGTCATAAAATATTTGTGAAGTTTAAGGAATTTGTTGTCTTTGCTATAATAGCCGGAGTGTTGAACATCTGCTCGCTGACAACCCTTCGCTGACCCTTAGCTGGGGGGGGTTCTTGGACCACAGTTTGAGAGCCACTGGCGTAGAAAATCCACTTGCAGTCACTGAAGAAGCTAACCGCTAACTCCCCTAACCACTAATTACAAGGGAGATTATGGAAACCCCAGTGGTCCGGCAGCGCCGATACCGATACTGGGATTATGTTGTTGTATCAAATGTTTGGCTCGGAGCGCGCGCGCTCGCCCAGAAGCTTCGCAACTGCGTGTGAAAGAATGAACGATTGTGGACAGACAAATTAGACCTTCTTCTTTCCTTTGTCCCCCCCTTTACTACTTTTTTTTCCATCTCGCCATATCGTTCGCTCTCAGACAGTGTGTCTCTCTGCAGCGCTCTGTTCCAAATTAACTCTGACTCTCTGTACCCGGGCCGCCGTTGCAGCTCCTTCCACCAAGGATGTGAAAATAAATAGATCTGGGGAAAGAGGGGGAGGAATCGGAGGAGGGAGGGATGGAGGGAGGAGATGGAGGAGAGAGAAGTGGCTCACAATAGAGCTATTGTCTGCTGCCACATGCCCATGGATGGGGAGGAGGAGAGATGGGAGGGAAGTGGGGGCCAAAACAAAGGAGAACCCAAACATGAGGTGGGAGATGGGTGAGGAAACAGGAGGATTCCGGGATGGCAGTGTGGGAGATGGGTGAGGAGAAGTACAGGATGTGGTGGGAGAAGGAAAAGAAGAGGAAGAGATGAAAGCAGGGTCAACAAAGGGGTAAGAGATGGTTGGAGAACGAGAAGAACCAAAGGATGAGGTAGGAAGATGGTTCAAGAAGTAGAAGAACCAAAGGATGAGGTAGGAAGATGGTTCAAGAAGTACAAGAACCAAAGGATGATGAAAGAAGATGGCTCAAGAGGTAGAAGAACCAAAAGATAAGGTAGGAAGGTGGTTCAAGAAGTAGGAAGAACCAAAGGATGAGGAAAGAAGATGGTTCAAGAAGTAGAAGAACCAAAGGATGAAGTAGGAAAATGGTTCAAGAAGTAGAAGAACCAAAGGATGACTAACGAAGATGGTTCAAGAAGAAGAAGAACCAAAGGATGAGGAAAGAAGATGGTTCAAGAAGTATAAGAACAAAAGGATGAGGAAAGAAGATGGTTCAAGAAGTAGAAGAACCGAAGGATGAGGAAAGAAGATGGTTCAAGAAGTAGAAGAACCGAAGGATGAGGAAAGGAGATGGTTCAAGAAGTAGAAGAACCGAAGGATGAGGAAAGAAGATGGTTCAAGAAGTAGAAGAACCAAAGGATGAGGTAGGAAAATGATTGAAGAAGTATAAGAACCACAAGATGAAGAAGGAAGATGGTTCAAGAAGGAGGAAGAACCAAAGGATGAGGTAGGAAGATGGTTCGTGGAAGATAGTGCTTTGATCATACACTAGCAAATATAGCAAAGTGTACCTTCAGTAAGGGTTAAATACGTGCAGGTACACAGCCCTGCAGAGATATGTTTGTGGATTTTGTGGATCGACTTCACATTGTTTACTCAGAGATGCTGTGATTACACTAAGAAGATCGATCAGTTTGTCAGAACATTCTCACAATATCTCTTTTTTTCCATTTTCAGGCTGGTCTTTAGATTCCTGACCAGGGAAATCCCTCAATTTGAGACTTCTAATGTTTTACAGTTTTCATGATTTGGGATATATTGTGAGTCTATACTATTCAGTGTAATCGGCAAGGAAAGCACAACACCAAGGCTGAGCTCCGAGAGGAGAAGAGAAGTGACAGAAATATAAGGACAAGATTTACCAAAAAAAAAAAAAAAAGCTGATAAGAGCCAGAATTTCCTCTTAATGTGAGTCTGGCTCATCACATAACTCCCCCTCCTCCCCTCCTCCCCTCCTCCCCTCCCAAAACATCTGTCCTCTCTCCTCCACTCTTTCCAGCTCCTCTTCTTTCCACCGACATCCGTCGCTCCTTCATCCCCCTGCTCCTCCTGCTTCTCTTTTTTCTTTTTAACGTATTCGCTTTCAGCCAAAAGAAGAGACTAGAGCTTCAGCAGTAGACACACACACACACACACACACACACACACACACACACACACACACACACACACACACACACACACACACAATTGTACACAGTAATGGGAAACAGATTGTTGGTTCTATGAAGTGGAGGAAGATTGATTACCTGTATCTAGTTACTGAACACACACACACACACACACACACACACACACACACACACACACACACACACACACACACACACATACACACACACGTACGTGCGTGCAGCGAGGGTGGCGGCGGGCGCATGCTGGGTCGGTGTATTGAACCATCACAGGCAGAACCAAAATAGACCGTTACGGGTTGCTGTGTCAGTCACTCTGCGTATGTGTGTGTGTTGTCTGCCGAATAATGCTCCACAGTTCACTGCCATCAGACACCATCATTTCTGAATAGAGGTCCGCCTGCCAAAAAGTGATCTATAGTAGTGGATGTTCCGGTCGGGTTTCTGCCCTGGAACCTGCTCCCAGTCAGTTAATACGCAGGATTCATCAGAGCAGAACGTCTGTTTGAGTTTATGTCTGATGCGGCTCTATATTTAGTGCTTGTTTATTGTTAGAGGCTTTAAACACTCTCGGTTTCAAGCAGGGGCATCAAACGTGAGGCCCATGGACCAAAACCGGCCCGCAAGAGGCTCCAATCCAGCCTGCATTGATTTAAAAAAGCTAAAAAACTAATTTCTTAAGAGTAGCTGACGCAACACAACACTGAGAAATGAGCCGAGATATCAGTGATACTGCCATGAAAGCTAGCAAAAGTCGTACTAGCTTCAAAAACATGAGTTTCTAAAAACATTCATGACACAAAGGCTATAGGAACGGTCTATTCAAGATTTTATGACAGATTCCAGTCCAGATTCTCATTGACTTGGCAGTTTTAGAGTTGACAGCCACTGTAATATCAGTCCAGCTTGCTGGTCTGTCCGTACGAATGTCCGTATTCTCCCATTGTTAATGTGTGTAGCGTACTGTTCTCTGCACGCCTGGGTAGTTTCATTTTAAACACAGTGCCAACTCATGGCCTGGCATGCTAACTGCGAGTTCTTGCTGATTCAGATAGACAGCTGTGAGGATACACAATCTGTGTAAAGACTTCCAGAGCTGTCGAACAGTCAAAGTGTCCACCACCTCAGGATCCGGATGGACCATTGAGCAATGGAAGAGAGTTCTCTGATGTATATGGTCATTTTACCAAAACAGTGCATTGCACCATGGTGCATCATGGGAAGAAGGTGAGCTCTAGGAGGCACTGTGATGCTTTGGGCAATGTTCTTCTGGGAAACCTGGGGTCATGCCCTCCCTGTGGGCGTTACTAGCACCAAACAGAGTTACAGACCATATGCACCCTTTCATGGAAACAGTGTTCCCCGATGGCCTCTTTCAGCAGGATAATGCAACCTGACACAAAGCAGAAAAGGTTCAGGAACGGGAAAAAAAGAGAAGCTGTTTTAGGGGGTTGACTTGGCCTCTGAGTTCTCCATATCTCAATCCAGTAGAGAGAGACCATTCCAGTCTGGGGAGGCCAAGTTTCAAGACTTCCAGGACTCAAGGTGAATCTAGTGATATCTGTGCCCGAGTTGGTCAGAAGGAGGTGCTAAGGTTAGATCCTCGTGATGTTTTGGCAGATCTGTATGGAAATAAATAGAAGAAATCCCTACTTAAAGAGATTAAAAAGGAACAACTCAAAGTCTAGACATGTTGCTTTGTTTTTATGACGTCAATGTTTTGAATCACGAGAAATTGGAAAAAAAAATGGGTGAAAACAATTGTCAGGTAGCGCCTGTGAACCTTTGCCCTTTCTCCTGAACAGACATTATTTTGTGTCCCAGTGAGACTTTTTCCACTTCTTTTGTGTGCTCTTATTGTCTTTCATGACTCATTGACTTCTCGTCTCTGCTTGAGTTCATATGTATGGGCATCGGTTCAAAGATGGCATTGTGTTCTCCCGGCGTTGCCGACATTGTGCCGGGGCGGCGCCTCTCTGCCTATCCATGCACATCGGTTTTTCTCATTATCATTGTCACTAATGACTCGGATCGAGACGTTGCTGTCCTAACAATTGGCGTCGCATTCAACTGATTGAAGTTCACGAGGTGGCATACGTGCCGGCGCCAAGCGAAGAAAAGGAAGCGTTCCGAAAGGTTTTCAAAGGGACCCACGGCGGATCCGGGCGTGGACGGAGGGATTTCCCCACAGACATATTTTGGCTTTTAAACTTTGCAACAGCTTTGGCCAAAAAAATGGTTGATTATGTTGAAAACAATGTGGAAGAATGTGTCTTGTGAGGTTTGTTGATCTGGAGCATCGGTGCCAAACATACTGGCCCTCGAGATGATGTTGTCAAACAAAAGACTCGTGCAACACGTACGATAGCAGTGCTTCAGAAAAGTTGCGTTTTCCTCGTTGGAAAATCTTCAAAAAGTTCCACCGTTTGCTAAAAGTTGCATTTTCAGTGGCTCCTACCACCGTTGTCCCATCAGTAGACACTCAGAAGCCAACGAAAGTTGGACGTTCACCACCGGGTGGTGATGCAGTTGTTTTGGTTCACCTGAGTGCGAGTGTCTGACGAGCACGTCGACACATGGGAAAGCACTCCTCACCAGGAGAGCGCCATTGGAAACTGAGTCATAACACTTCGTGTCCTCGTCTCTGAGGTGACCGTCGCTCTGTTTTCGTAATCTTTTGGAAAATAGCTTCCATTAATTTTGACCCAAAACTTCCTGTTTTTCTGCAAAATAATTTTATTTTTAGAATTCCTGACGCATTTGGATCTAAATGCATCACTTCCCATAAAGCTCTGAAATAGTCATGTGAACACATGCCGCCTCGCATTGTTCTCTCGAGAACCTTTTCCATTTAGACGTTAGTACCATTCTTAGCTCCATCTCCCCTCCTTTATTCAATAAATGTATTTGGGTCACTTTGACGACGGGATCATCTCTGCAGTAACCACATACATGGCGCATGGAAAAGATGTGGTTCGTGTGTGGCTTTATGTTGCATCAGCTCCAGCTTTCCTCGGTAGTAAAGTTTGACCCAGGACGGATCTAATTATATGAATTAGCGTAGCGTCTAAACCAGTGATCTGCAACGGCGACGCAGTATTTTGCCCACAAGATGATTTAGAAAGTCTGAGGCACCTGCTGCACAGCGCTAATAACACCACCCATCGACTTGTCAGTAGCTCTCTCAAAAGCATCTGGGTAAACTTCCTGGCTGATATTCAGCTGTTAGCTTACCCAACAGAGCTAGCTTAGCCGCCCAATATTGACCCGAGGCCTCATCAAGTTGCAGACCGCTGGTCTAAGCTATAGATCAGACGTATAAAACTGTCCCCGTTTCCACTTTCAACTTCTCAGCACTAAGTTTGTGTGCTTTGTTTTGGGTTTCATTGACTCTTCATCCTTCCTGCTCGTCCCTTCCTGCCATGCCCCCTCCACCCCCACCCCCATCCCCCCACGGGTGTATTCTCAGGCGCTTTTATAGGTCATTTTCAAGGGACAAGGAGTGGCCCCAACGACCTTGAATTTCCAACCGTTTCCCGAAATTGTCTCAAAAAAAGTGGAAAAACGTGTAGTTATTCTCACTCAGTCGCTGTACAGGATCAACACAGCTCTTCTCCCTGAAGACCTGCTGGTATTTTGGATCGGCTATTGTTTGCTGGCCGCCGTGCTTTAAAGGTGGGGCTGCGGCGCACGCCAGGACGGCTTCGGCGTTGTATCAGCGTTATCGGCTGACATCTGCTTTTGGTGTCAGAGAGCGCTTCCATTGTTTCTGCTGTGAAGTCGAGCCAAACGCAGCAAGTTCCCGCTTATCCACAGAGTTTCAAATGTGACCTGGGAAATGTAGGAAATACCTGAAAGACGAGCAGAACCAGGCCCGAGCAGCTCTGTAATGTTTTTCTCTTTCATGTTCTCTTGTGCTCCAGGCGCAGCTACAGCGTTCGCTGGACAGCTCGGTGTCCACGCAGCCCAGGGCTCTGATTGGTCGACGCTGCAGAAAGGACGCGGCGGCTGCGCTCGGAACGGAGAGTGGCGGACAGGGTGGCATCCCGGTGTCAGAACAAGACTCGGGCATTCTGGATGTGGAGGAGGACGAGGAGGAGGAGGATGAAGTGAGAGAACCACACATGCACGCGTTACCCACATTTCTCCTCATTCAGTCTGTATTTTCATATCTCAAAGTTAATGACGCAAGTGCCTGATTGCAATATTTCTTCCAGGTCTTCAGGGTGCACCCCAAGTCAGAGATGTAGGCCCCGTTTCATAATGAATAAAATGATGTAATTTGCTACAAACAGAAAAACTAAATACTGCGGCTCTGGTACGTGTGTGGTAGCAGTATCTCAGTAAAGTTGTGTATCATCTACATCCATGAAGACAGAGGCAGGCGGTCTTCTAGGGCTGGGACGACATGCTTCTTTTCCTGATTTTTAAAAAAAAATTATTTGGGGCACCGATTTGATTTTTATTGTGATTCTTTGATGCTCCGATTTTTTTAGACACACCAGACCTTATGAAAAAGTTGGATAATGCTGTCTACAGACGATATCAGGAGCCGTATTCCCCCCCTACAATGCACATAACATCAGAATCAGGTGTTTTGGAACTTTGAACCTTGCCTGGACTGTATAAGAAAGGCAAAAAGTAACATATTCCATCATAAAATGAACTTCAACACTCTTTTCAAAGAGTTAACACAGATTTCCATGTCCAAATTAAATTGAAAAATAGTAAAACAAAAATCCTAATACTTAGGTACTTGATTTGTTCCCCCCATCCCGAGGGTTTTCCTCTGTTTACACGTAGGAGTATTTCATAAAGTTCTGTTTTCAGTGGCTCCCATCACCTCCGTCATGTAAACTGAACCCCAAAACGCAACAAAAGCTTTCCATTGTCACTTGAAAGCTCCTCACTTAGGCCAATGTCACACTTTGTCGACCCTCATCAGTAATCCCATTTCCCTGCCTAACAACACATCCACCGCTTAAAAAAACAAAAAAAAAACCCAAAATAAAAAATTCTACATAAAACTATGTGCTGTAACGTTTCCAAATGTCCAACATGTGGTTTGTGTAATTGTTTTACAAAACAATCTGGACACGGTTGACTCTGGAGAGCGAGTTCAAACAGTGACCTTGCGGACACAAAGCGGTCGGACTGTGAACTCTCCAAGTCGTCCCTCGCGGGATCAAAGCTCCCGTTCTCGCGGCGCTTGTTGTTCTGGCCCAAGGAAAGCAAAGCACAATGAATTTTTGAGAGAATGGAGCTGAACTTGTCACCCCGCCACTCTGCCTGAAGGTCCCTGTCGTCCTCCCTCCTCGGCTTATTTATGTCCTGTAAACTTGACTCAACCTTCTTCACGGGAAGACCTTGGCTGGAACAAAGGCCTGACCCCGCGGCCCGAGGGGTTACGACCGCGTTGGCGCCGATTTTTCTGCGGAGATGCCAACCGCGGCAGGCACTCCTCTCTCCTCACGCCATGCCCTGCCCCTGAAACCTCTCTCCGTTTCTTCCCCTTCCCTTCATTTACGGTCGTCCCCCAGTGCCTCCTATTTTTCGCCACTCCTTTTGTTCCTGTTTTCCTTATCTCCTCACCCTTCCTTTCACATCGTTCGTCTGCTTTCTTGTCTTTCTCACCTATTGCAAGATTTTTGTAGGTCTTGGTTACCGCCTCTACCCCCTTCTTCCCCCACTCTTCCTCTGTTCTTTCGTTTGTCTCAGTCGAATTCAAAGCTGGATAATATTTTTTTTTTTGCCCAAGGCCTAAAGGGCTCTTGTTTCTTCTTTACTTGTGGTGCCTATTTATGTGACAGACAGAGGATGTGGCTAGCAAGAAAGACATAAAGGAAGATGGTGTCTATCGGTGATGCCACATGAAGGCAGTTTCACCTCTAGTGGGCCGAACCAGTACAATAATGCCATAGTAACCTTTACATTTCAACTATTTTCACAATTGCAAGGGGAAATAACTACAATGTCAACATAACCCAACTGTAGATCATTCAATTGTTTGACATTTGCCAAAATGTTTCCTCAAAACTCGAAGAAACTAACTATATAAGTGAGGTAATGTAATACGGTGCGTTTGTTTTCTCCCTGCAGGTCCCGGGAGCTCACGACTTGGTGGATTTCTCTCCAGTTTACCGCTGTCTTCATATCTACACTGTGCTGGTGAGTTCGCCTTTCCTTTTCTCTTTGTTCTCATGGATTGATTCTTTTTCCCACTTTTTCAGCGCAGGTGAGGAACAGTCCAGCCGCCTCTGAAACTCCTGTCCAACCCGATGTGATTACTAACATTGTTTTTACTTTGTTCAAGAGATCCTTTCAATTGGGTCTTTTCTCCCAACACTGGCAAGGCTGTGTAGACATATGTGCTGCTAATAATGCTAATGCACCATGACTTTACCACTGCAGCACAGTCACATGGAGGAAGCTACCGTTCAACTGAGTTTTCTCGAGTTTTCTAGAGATGCGATGAGGAGGATGAAGAGTAGTGTGGCTTCTGTGAAGCCTGGTTTATAGTCCCGATATGAACCGCCAAAAACTTGAAGACTGCAACGGCTTTTCTAGTTTGTTCCGTTTACACACAACATAAGATTTAACGCCAACAATTTAACGCTACGTTGGTCGACCGAAGAAGAAACTGTGCTTCATGTTTCAGTGTTTGTGAGTTTTCTAGAGATGTGAGGAGAATGAAATGTCTTGAGACTCCTTCAAGAAGGCGTTCACAACTTTTCTAGAGATGTGACGAGGAGAACAAATGGCAGAGTGCTTTCCTGTAAGACACAGCTGTGCTGAAATTGGAAAATATGTGTTCACCTCCTCACATCTCTAGAAAAGTTGTGAATGAATGGTAAAAAAGACTGCCTGAATTTGTCTTTAAGCATTCCGGAGTTTTCTGGAGACGTGAGGAGAAGAAGGGAGTGCGTGGAGTAGCCAGAGCATCAGCTGAGGAGCGATAAAGAGAGGAGGAGGAGGAGAGGTCATGAGGAGGTGAAAGGGGCAAAAACAGGAAGATGTGGGAGAAAACACAACACAGAGAGGGCGAGAGATTAGAGAGGGAACTTCAAGGCAGAGGGGAAAGTAGTGCGGTTTGTCTCAGGAAGGTGTTGAAAGGCTTGACCCCTTCGCTCCGAGGTCGGAGACGCTCCTTCTCCTGAATTTGTGCGTCGAGCTGAACGTTTCCTCCCTCGCGTTGCATCAGAGCTTTTGGGTGAAAGAGCCTCTGTTTGGCCGCACATATTGAAGCTGTTTGATCTATTAGTGCGAACGACAGGCCAGCGGGCAGAGGAGACGATTCGCCATTAGGACGGAGGCGCAGCGGTCTGCTGTAACCGGGCTGGACGGGTGGGGGTGGGGGTGGGGTGGGGGTGCCCGTCTGGAAAATCACAAACACACAGTCTGATTGTTAGATGTGGAGAACGACTTAGACACACACACACACACACACACACACACACACACACACACACACACACACACACACACACACACGCCCAGTCTTGTATTTCTATCCTTGTGGGGACCGTCCATTGACTCCCATTCATGTCTAGCCCCTAACCCTGACCCTTACCCTAACCCTAACCCACACCACAACAAAGCCTAACCCTAAAGAAATGTTTTTGCACTTTTACTTTTTTCAGTAACAACAACATGGTCAAGAAAACACTGTTTCTCCTACTTAGGACCAGAAAAAGGTCCCCACAAGGCACGTCGTTCCACGTTTTGCTATCCTTGTGGGGACATTTGGCCCCAACAAGGATAGAAATACGAGAACACACACACACACACACACACACACACACACACACACACACACACACAAGGGCTTGTAGCGGTTTCATTTATTTTTCTAGCGAACCTGGACCAGGAATCCCATTTGCAATCAAGACCTTCCCCCCGCCGCCACCGCCGCCGCTCCCTCGTCCTC
Organism: Salarias fasciatus; assembly: GCF_902148845.1. Lineage (NCBI taxonomy): Eukaryota > Metazoa > Chordata > Actinopteri > Blenniiformes > Blenniidae > Salarias > Salarias fasciatus. Next base: position 23,410,501 of record NC_043747.1, on the reverse strand, counting down.
TTTTCCATGTTTAAAGTCCACCGTTTTCCAGCCGGCGTTCGGGACTCCTCCGAACAATGCGCTTTTGTTGCGCCGGCGCAGGTTAGGAACGGCGGCGAGGAGCCGGGATGGATGGATGGAACCACGAGGAGCGAATCGGACGGCTGGATGTGGGACAGGAAGAAAAAATAGAAAATAATCTCCTTTCCTTTGCTGCGATCAGTTTAATCTGTGAATACAAGGTAGAGTGGGTTGGTTCTTAATCGGGAGGTTGCAGGACGGATGTAACGATGCATCGCGAAACAAACAAATAAAAATAATAGAAAGAGTGAAAATTATACAGCCGAGGGTGAAATCTAGATTTTGCGCACTTCCCGTCCTTGATAAATGTCCCTCGCTACGTGTTCAACGTCCTAACAGAGAGCAGTAAGACGATCGTTTGCAGACGATAGCGAAGTTCTAAATAATGTGAACAAAATACTACGGTCAGCCTTTTGTTGTTTTTATGCGTGATTTGTTTTAAAATTCAGTTAATTTCAAAAGATATTTGAAGTTATACCTTTATAAAAACAACAGACCTGCCAACCTGTACGCGTTTTGCGTAGCAGGTACGCAATTTGACATCAAAATACGCTGGTACGCTCCGCCTCATTAAACTACGCAAAAAGCTGCAGACGTCTGTGAGCGCTGTTATAAATGCGGACTGTGGACGTTCTCATGTCTGACAACACGATGCAGCAGCAGGGCTCTGAAGTGTCACACATTTCGGTGTGTTGTCACGCAGTCACGGCACACATTGTATTTGTCACGTTGAAAAAAATACCGGTAAATTAGGCTGGTGCGCCGCAGCTCTGGAACCGGGAGGAAACACATGTGCTACCCTCGTAGTGCTGCGACGTTCAATGAACGAGTCGTTCGTTTGAACGGCTCTTTCAAGTGAACGACAAGAGCCGGTTCTCAGCTGTCTGAGAGTCGTTCCTTTGTGCAAACTGTCCACGCTTCCTTCACGTGTCTCCTGAGTGTCTCCTGAGTCCAGCTGTCTCCGCTACCTTCATGTGAATGACGGAGTTTCAGTTTTCCGCCGCTTGCTCCAATCACCTGAATGCAGCAGCTAACTAGCGGAGGAGGAGTGTCGCGAAACCGGAGAGGAGCCGGTGTTTTGGAAGAACTGATTCCCTATTAACTGGCGACTGGGTTTCTTTCACGTCCCTTGTTGCTGATAGATGTTAAAAACCAGACAAAAAGTCGTGTCCGACCTTTTATGAGTCTGATTTCAACATCTGCTGCTACTAGCAGCAGCAGCAGGAAGTGCTAAAGGAAGTCAGTCACCAGTTAGCAAGGAAACCAGTTAATTTGAAACACCGTATTGACGGCTTTATAAAGGTTTTAGTAATGGAACACACGCACGCATGCGCACACACAGCATAAAATGCTCAGTTAAAGGACACGTAGCAGCATTTTGAAGCTCTTTTCTGGGGACGACGTGCAAGGTCAGCCGCAATGTAATGTGTATCAGAAAAACATCTGTTAAATATTTGCCATTAAACAAATTAAAGAACCAAATGAAAACTTAAAATCTAAAACTGACAGTGCCCCCCCCGGTCGACAACTATCCTGGAAAGCGGTACTCCAAAAATTTTGCCAAGGTTGGCAGGTCTGAAACAAGTAAACATGCCTGAATTGGTGCCTTACAGTCAGCTGTTGTGCCAATTTAATTTGCTACACTATGGAAGAGAAGACCAGAGAATATAGTATTGGAGTCAACAGGGTTTAGTTTTTCTTCAAAATTGTGCAAAAAGGAAAATAGTGAATGAAAATCACATTGTGCACATGGTATCATGAATCATATCAAGCTAAACCAGCGGTTTGATTTCTTTCATTTTTATTATTAAAATTGTTGTTTTTTTTAAGAAGATTATAAGTTTTTTTTTTCTTTTTTGCAAAGCTGATTTACCAAATACAAGTTCGTCTTATAATCTGGTTGTTATATCATGACTACAAATACATTAAGTTTAAATGTAGAATACAGTCACTGAACGCTCCTGAATTGTGACTGTCCTGGAAGAAAAAAAAGCATTTTTTTCCTCTAAATCTGTCAAAATAAAAGAAAGAGAGAGCCAAACACATTATTTCCCCATTAAAAGGAGGCAGCCATCTGTTTGCGGTGTTACTTCATCCCTCGCTAAGCTGCTGGGACCGATCTCCACCGCCTTGACGTTGTTTTTCTTGAACTTTCCAGTCCCTTCCTTGCTTGTCCCGTCTGTTTTTGTGTGTGTGTGTGTGTGTGTGTGCGTGTGTGTGTTTCTGTATGTGTGTGTGTGTTGTTTTGGGTGAGACGCAGTATCAGCCCCCGGCTTCACCCCCGTGCTCCCCTCGCTCTCGCCGGCAGAGCCAGCCAGCGGGCGGGTGAAGAGTTCACGGCCGTCCGTCCCGTTTGAATGCGCATTGTTCGGCCCCGGGGTCAAACCGGGAGTCCCACCGCTGGGTCGCCTCGCAGCGTCGCACACTCAGACTCCCAGCATGCACTGGGGGCTCGTTTGGGATGGACGGTGTTCCCTTAACGGTCTTAATGAATGACTGCAGATTTTTCGCCTTCTTTTCCATCTTCATCATCTTTGTTTCATCATCTTTTTCCTCATTGTCATCTTCTTTTCTCATCTTTTGAATCTTCTATCATCTTTCATCTTCCTTATCATCTTTTTCATTTATTTTTGATCCATCTTCCTCGTATTCTTTGACTTGTCTTCCTCTCCTTGTTTGTCGTCTTCTTTATCCTTCCCTTCTTTTTACTCCTGGAGTTTCTTGGTCTTGGTCTTCGTCTCAGTCTTCCTCTTCTTTGTCTTCTCCTTCTCATTCCTCCCATTTCCACACTCCTTAATTGACTTTCCTCTCCTCTTCCTGTGTTCTTTTCCTCTCATATTCCTTCTCTTTTTAATCCTGTTTTCCCTCCTTCTACTCAGTTTTTGGTGCTTCTTGTAGTTTGAGGCGTCGGTTGATCGTATTTTCTGGTTCGGGAAAGTTTCGTCCAGATCAGAGATGCTTCAGCAGTGAGCCAAGCGGCGATGCTGCTTCACTGACGGGATCTGACTTCTTATCACACTGAGAGCTTTCTCCACTCTCCCCACACACACACACACACACACACACACACACACACACACACAGGTCTGAGGTCTGTGACGGTATAGCACGGTGGTCTGCTCTGTTCTGGTCAGTCGGTCTGGGGGGAATGTTATCTGCCCCGACTGGGGCTTTTATCTCTGACCTGACCAAACCTAAAACTACACAATTATCTGCCCCAGCGCACACACACTGATAACACTGAGTCATGGAGGGAAAAGATACCGAATACTCAGAGAGTGTGTGTGCGATCGTGTAAATGATTTAATGTTTAGCATCATCATATGTAGGTTTTGTGTGTGTTGTGTTTGTGCATTTGTTTTTTAGTGTATTTTTGTTTGTTTGTGCACTGCTGTGTATGCAGGTCTTTTTTCCTGTGATTTTTTTTTCTGCCGTTTTGTGTGTGTGTTGTGAAACCGGCCGTCCTGCGGTCTGAGTCCCTGCAGGAGGGGTTCCTGGCTCTGACTCAGTCGGTCCGCCGCCGGTCGCGACCCTTTCTGGGTTCCGTGGCTCATCGAGCCGAACCCTCCCCTCGCTCCGGCGTCGGCCGCACGCCGCCTGGACGCTCGGGACGCTCTGGCCGCAGACGTCTCCATTGTCCAGGCCACATTTTCCAGCTGGGCCGGAGGAGAGTGGAACGGTTTTCCCGACAGATCAGCACGGCTCACCGTGTCCCCAGATATATTTAGACCCGTCTGGAAGCTTCAAACGATAGCACAAATAATGAAACCCATTCTTTCCAATTTTCCCAAAGTCATAAAATGTGTGGCATTAAAGAGTTTAAAGTAACACAGTATTTTTCTTTCCTCCTTTAAGGTGTTTTTCTCCTGATTTGTCTTCATCTTCTTCCTCTATTTCGTATTTCTGTTCTCGCTTAGCGTGATGTTTTCCTCATTTTTGTCTGTTTTGATGGAATCACAGCGGACTAACGATCGGTTTCGAACGCAGGATCTGTTAAAGCTTGACCTCCTTCCCCCACTTTCACCCCGCTAACGCTTCAGCATGCCGTTGAGCCACACACTCCCTCTCACGCCGGGCTCCGCCTGCCGTTTGTGTCTCTAGGGTTTGCGTGACGTGTTTGAGAACTACTACCGAAAGCAGCGGAGGAAACAGGCGCGCCTCGTGCTGCAGCCGCACTCTAACATGGTAGGAGCACACACACTCACACCCGCGGGACGGGGCCGTCGTCACAGCAACATGTGTGTCTGCACAGGTTTAGGAGGTTTGTTACAGTAGAACTTCAGGGATTTGGCCAAATATCTAACAAATTACCTTCAAGTTGCTGTTTTAGGTTATTTTTTGCCCTGAATTTGACCTGGCAGGCTCATACATCTTCCTTCCGATCTGTGCTTCATAACACTGAGTAGCTGCGCAGTAAAGTTCAGTAACTCAAACGTTTACCGATAAAAGTGAGCCTACAAGTCTCGACTGAGGGCAAAACAATCCCCACTGAAACCTGGTAGAGTCAAAAGAGAGACAAAGATTTACACTTCCTGTAGCTCCCATCGATCTCAATACACACAAATTGTGTTGACGCACATTACAAATCAATGGACACACAAATCCAAGAACACACACACACACACACATGTCAATATACAGAAACACACACACTTCTTCATTTTGCTGTGATTATAGCCCAATAGCCTTACTCTAACTTCACTTGAAGTTCCCTTCTTCTCCACACATACACACACACACTCTCCCTTAATCAATGCTAACACCAGGAATAATTCACAACAGAATGAAACTACAGTAGACTTCAAATTGAATGTTTCTCTATTTGTTGTGATTTTGGTCTTGTGTACACCACAACGTTTTCAAGTGATCCTTCATTGTGTTTTGGACGTTTGTTTCCACAACGCAACTTTTTCGTAACTCCTCCCAAGGTGGAACTTTCGGAAAGTGCTGACTGTCTCCGTGGAAATGGAGAGAATTGACTCTTTGAAGATGCTTCTACTCCATCTCCATGGAAACAGGGCAAAACACAAGTTTTGGGAAAATGCAGACTGCATGGAAACAGGAAGTTGCAACTTTTTGAAAACGCTCTGACTCCATCTCCATTGTAATGGGGGAAAAAAAACGCAATTTTTTGAAAACATTCTGACTTCATCTCCGTGGTAACGAGGTGAAAGAGCAATGTTTTGAAAATGTTCCGATTCCCCTTCTGTCAAAATGGGGGGGGAAAAAAACACCATGTTTTAGTGGTCCGTCTCCATGGGAACGGGGGAAAAATGCAATTTTCCCAAAAAAATATGACCCCATCTCTGTGGAAAGGAGGGAAAACGTTACGTTTTCTGAAAAACGGGAAAAGTGCAACTTCTCACTTGAAGCTTTGTGGTGTAACCGGAGCTTTATAGCTTCCTCTGTTTTTGGACGTCACATGACTGACAGCAGGTGAGGGGTTCTCGCCTCTGTTAGCTGCGTTTCCCTCTCACCTTCCATCTCTTCCTGTTTTCGTTTTTTAATGTGTCTTTGCAGCATGAAACTCTGGAGGGATACAGGCGCTACTTCAACCAGATCGTCGGGTGAGTGGCTTTCATTCATCCAGTAGTTTGAGAGCGTAACGCCTTACACCACATCTTTGTTCTTCTTTATCCCTTAAAAAACAACCCGTCTATACTTTGGATTCAGTCTCTATGCTGGTTTCGAGCAGCCGTCTGAACCATTAGACTCATTTATACCATCCAGATCACGTTTATCTGCTTTTCTTGTGCATCACTGACTTGATCTTCATCGTCTTTTTGAATCGGTGGGTTTCTCCGTCCAGCTTCTTCGTGGTGGAGGACCACGTCCTCCACACCACGCAGGGTCTGGTCAACAGGGCGTACGTGGAGGAGCTGTGGGAGCTGGCCCTGTCCAAGATCGTGGCGGCCCTGAGGACGCACTCCGTAAGACGAGCCGCACACGCTCCACCCGTGGCACGGCGAGCGTCTCCGCCGCGGAGCTAAAGAGACGCTGCTTTTTCTCCTCAGTCCTACTGCGACGACCCTGACCTCATCCTGGACCTGAAGAACCTCATCGTGCTGTTTGCCGACACGCTGCAGGTACGACGGCATCCGGGTGGCTCAGAGTCTGACCGGATGCCGGGACGGCGTTTGGTCGGACTCTGAGCCAGTTGGATGCTGGGACGGCGTTCCGGTGGCTCAGAGGCTGACTGGATGGCGTTCAGGTGGCTCAGAGTCTGACCGGACAGTGTTCAGGTGGCTAAGAGTCCGACCGGACGGCGTTCCGGTGGCTCAGAGTCTGACTGGACATCGTTCGGGTGGCTTAAAGCTAGTGTCAGCGATCTTGGAATACTAGCATGTATTCGAATGTAGCATCTCCCCAAGGCTCCGCCCAGCTCCCGCCCCATTGGAGGGGCTCCCGTTGGCAGCGAACGCACTGGACGCGGAAGCACCACGCGCACGGAGTTTGTGATCGCCTCCAATGTTGTTAACCTTTCTGACTGCCCGCACACAAAGCGCACCGAGAGCGCCTTGGCAACACGCGCGCACACTGAACCAGGGCCACTGCCATTGAAATTTATGCGCAGGGGGCTGGTAGAACGGCGAAGGGATTTGATTGGTTTCTTAAGAGCGGTCCGCGCCTTACGATTGGTCGGAGTTTTTACTGTCCTGTGGCCGCTACAGTTGTCAGATTTTTTCCGCACCTTTTTCTGTCCACATATTGTATAGACTTCTCCCAGATGGCAAGGAGCATTTCACTCAGTATGACAAAAAGTGCTTTTGGACAACATCGCCTACCCTAGCTTTAAGAGTCTCGACCGGACGGCGTTCCGGTGGCTTAAGAGTCCGACCAGACGGCATTTTGATGGCTTGGTGTTTGGGTGGCTCAGAGCTGACTGGACGGCGTTCAGTACTCTCATAGTCTGGCCTAATGTCGTCGGGAGGCTCAGAGTCTGACCAGACGGCATTCGGGTGGTTAAGAGTCCGACTGCACAGCGTTCGGGTGGCTCAGAGTCCAATCGGACAGCGTTCCGGTGGCTAAGAGTCCGACCGGACGGCATTTTGATGGCTCGGTGTTTGGGTGGCTCAGAGCTGACTGGACGGCGTTCGGTACTCACAGAGTCTGGCCTCATGTCTTCGGGAGGCTCAGAGTCCGACCGGACGGCGGGACGGCGTCGGGTTCTCGGGGTTTCTGAGGCGTCTCCTCCTCGTCCGCAGGGCTACGGCTTCCCGGTGTCGCAGCTCTTCGACATGCTGCTGGAGATGAGAGAGCAGTACGGAGAGATCCTGCTGAAGAGGTGGAACATCACCTTCAGGTAGAAGGGAGACACACACACACACACACACACACACACACACACACACACACACACACACACACAGAGGCCTGCACACACACCTGGGTTTGTGGGAACTGTTCTTATTCTGGTTTTCGGCATTTTACAAGCATCCAGAGAGGAAGTGTTTGAAAACAACATCCAGAAGATTCCCGCCCTGCAGAGTGGCACTGTGTGTGTGTGTGTGTGTGTGTGTGTGTCTGTGTGTCTGTGTGTGTCTGTGTGTGTCTGTGTGTCTGTGTGTCTGTGTGTCTGTGTGTGAGCGTGTGAGCGTGTGTGAGCGTGTGTGAGCGTGTGTGTGCGTGTGTGTGCGTGTGTGTGTGCGCACGCTTTTTGGGTTGTACGAGTGTTTGTACGTGCATTTGTATTTACCCGTGTGTATTTTCACATGCTTGCGTTTGTACGCTTTGTGTGTATTTTTGCAGGATTTTAAGTGCGTGCACGTGTGTTTTCATGGCATTTGTGTGTACATGTATTTTTATGTGTTTGTATTTTTGTATGCATGTTTGTTTCTGTGTACGTGTTTGTGCACATGCATGTCTGTGTGTGTGTGTGTGTGTGTGTGTGTGTGTGTGTGTGTGTGTGTGTGTGTGTGTGTGTGTGTGTGTGTGTGTCACATGCCATTGTCTCACCTTTGCTTTTGTCCAGTGGGACTTTTGACAGTGAGAACGGACACACACACACACACACACACACACACACACACACACACACACACACACACACACACACACACACACACACACACACGCACACACACACACAGGGAAAGCCACAGGAATGCTGTGTTGCATTGTTGAGGAGAGAACACACTCCGGTTCACGGCCTCTCCGTGGAACGCTGGAACGTCCGAACGCCAGCAGAGGGGGCGGAGGGGGAAGGGGGGGGGGGGGGTTAAGAAAAACCTCAAACATCAGAATGACCCCCAATGGGATGATTGTGTGTATTTTTAAGTGTGTGTGCGGTTTTGTGGAGACAGAAACAGTCTCGGCTTTTGACCCTGTTTGTGTCTTTTTTATCTTTTTTGGTTCCTCGTGACAACTTTATTCAAGACTCAAGTTTTTCCACTTTGTTCATTTAGATTTCAGAATCTTAACATATTAAAGTCACGTTTGTGTGATAAAAGAAAACAAATGGCTATGTTAATGCTCAATTTGTAGTCTATAGAAACATTAGTAATAGCAATGACTCTACATTTCAAACCAAACCAGTTCTCAATTATTTAATTATTAAATGAAAAAAAAATTTAAAATATACAACCATGCTTTTTACCGTTTTTAATAATTATTTGAACGTCAAGCTTCACTTCAGCCTTAAAACCTAAAATTCAAACCAAAGCAGTGAATTTATCTTCAGAATCAAACTTGCCTTTTTGATATAACGGTAAATTTGAACCAGTATGATAAACTTCACTTCAGTTTGAAGCAAAATTGTTAACTCAAGTTCAGTTTTTAAACCTAAATTTGAACTCCAGCTCTTAACAGAAGTACTGTAGTAAACGTAGCTACAAATGAACCCTAAATTTAGATTTTAAACAAAATATAAATCCAATATTGAAAGTGAACTTTGAATTTCAACCCAGATTTGAAACCTACTTTTTAAACTTCAAGTTTGAATCGAATGTGAATTTAAACCTAAAAATCAAGCTTAAGCTTTAAATCAAAAAAGTAAACCAAAAATTTAAACTTGAATTTTAAAATTCAAGCTTCAAACTTAAAATAGCAAACTAAATAAAGGGTTAAGCAATTTCACATAAAAACACTTGCTCATTTATTTATTTGTTTGTTTGTTTGTTTGTTTGTTTGTTTAAATTTTCACTTGAAACATTGTTTAAAATTAGCTCCAAATTTGTAAAGTGAATTAATTCTAAAGTTCTGAACTTGAATTTGAATCTAAATGTAACTGAAAGTTTTCCAAGTCGACTTTTGTCTTCAGACCTCGTTTTTCTATGTTTGTTTTCGACCGATCTGTGCCTGACCTTTGACCCCTGCCCAGCTGGTTCTGAAGCGGTCTCCTCTCCCGCTGGTCTCCAGGCAGGTTCTGGACCAGGACAACTACAGTCCCATCCCCGTGTCCACGGAGCAGGAGTACCGGAGCTACACGGCCCAGTTCCCCCTGCAGGACCCGGACCTGGACAAGGTAGAGGCAGAACCTCCCGGGCCCTCCCCCCTGGGTTCTTGCCGGTTCCGTTAACGTTCTGCTGTGTCTGCTTCAGCTGCCGTTCCCCAAGAAGCTCCCCTTCTCCGAGTTCGTGCCAAAAGTTTACTGCCAGCTTAAAGAGTTCATCTACGCCTGCCTGAAGTACTCCGAGGACCTGCATCTCAGGTACGACCGGCCAGAGAACCGTCAGACCCGGCAGGGCCGGTGGAACCACCAGAACCACCAAAACTGCCTACTAAGAACCAGTAGAACTCTCGGAACCATTAGAACCCACAAAATATCAAGAAAAACACACAGATTCATTTAGATTATTAAGTTGTTAAGCTGCTTCAGGTCTTCCTCACACGCCGTCTGGACTCCCCTGATTCCGCCGGCCTCCGTTTCTTTGGTTCCACTGATATCCGATGACGGCCGCCGCTCCGGTCCGGAAGCAGACGAGACCGCGGTCACTGATCCCCGTGACCTCCGACCTCGGCGTATTGATTTGCAGGAAGAAGCGTATTCCTTTCTCCTCCGCTCGCAGTAGCAGAGGGTCACAGCTGCAGCCTTTAAAATGACCACGTTTTAGATCACAAGTCACAATGTTTCTTCTTTATGAGGGATTTTACTCGAATGTTGGGAAACTTTAGAAAACTTTAAACTGGATTTTTGATTATTTTCATCTTGTAATATCCCCGGCGTCCCATTGTTAATGTTTATAGTGTATTGTTCTCTCTAGTGTGTGTGTTTGTGTGATGTTTCATTACAACAACTAACAGCACCAACACCAATGATGTGCTGACTTCATCGATGTCGGCGTTTCTGCTGTTTCCATGTAAACGGGCATCATTTTAAATGCTGTTACGTAAATGTGAAGCTTTGATCGTTGACATTTATTTATTTCAAACATGTAAGAGACAAGTAACAAATTGAGCAATACAGAAAAAGGTAAAATATATAAATAAATGAAAGAAATGTAGCCAAGATAAACTATTAGATTATTGCTAATCGGTTTTAATATGAATGGAAAGGAGTTATTCACTTCGTTAATCCTTTCCCTTTGCGTTTTTATCATTAGTTTGTTCTTTTAAAACAAAGGTTTTCTACTTGAAGCGTTGTGTAAAAGGCACCTGAGTATCTATAGCAAAACCAGATGTGAAAACGAAGGAGCCTCCTCTATCGTGAAGGTTTTATGTTTCAGCGGTAAACAGGAGTTTAGCTGAAAGGTAACAGTTGTTTCTACGATAGTTTCAACCCTCGACAAAAACAAACCTTCAGTAATTGATACTCTGTTACTAATGTACTTGTTGCTAGCCTGCTAATGTGGGTGTCAACATTAATAAGGGTTGCTATGGTTACGATTCGGACACCAGATCCAAGCAGGGTGTTGCCGAGGAACGGCGTGCGGGGAGGAGGCTGGGGGGGAACGTGTGTGTCAACACTTGTTGGCCACAGCTTCCACACAAACACAATCAAGTCATTCAGAGTCAAATTGCACATGTCGGTCCGGTTCAGGGCCGGCCTGTTTGATCGCAAACACTTCCAGCCACAGCGCCGCCGCCGCCGCCGCCGCTCCGTCAGACACCAGGACGACGACGCGCCGACTTCTCGCTGTTACCGAGCTGAAATGAGGCAACCGGCTGAGCTCACTCTGCGGTCAGAACGCTCAGCACACGCAGCTTCAGCAGTCGTTTTCACTTCTCCTGCTCAGAACCTGAAGGCTCTGGAGTGAAATGAGTGATTCTCTTTGTAGCGAGGCAGTGAGGCTAGCTGTTTGCCACAAGCACGGCGACGGCTGGAATAGAAGACGAAGAACAGAGTGCGTTATTAATTCAGTCACTGGCTTTAGGGTTTGACACTCAGAAAACAGAAGGCCTGCACATTTACTGTATGTTTAAGAAGCCAATAAAACTGGTAAAATGTGATTAACATTGAAAAAAAATACCATAGAAGGAAGCAATATTGTAGACATCAACAGACTTTACTGCTCTATTTTTCTTTTTACTCCCCCATTGTGCTTTTTGCTGCTCTATATATTGGTCTTTATGGCTCTATTTTGTTCTTTGCTGCTCTATCCTCTGTACTGCTCTTCGCAGCTCTGTGCTGTTAACTCGGTGAAGCTGCAGGCGTCTGGCTCCCGTCCTGCACTGCGCTTTATTTTTGACTGACGGCAGCAGAAACATGCAGAAACTCTAGCTGGATCGTGCAGAGTTCACTGCCATACGTTGACTTTCTGCCACTCCGTCTACACACACTCAGCGTCCATTCCTCTTTTTTGCCCAGTCAGCAGTTCTGCCCCTCCAGGAATTCCCCCCCCGCTCCAAATCATCGGAACGTTTTTAGAATTCCTTCGCTTTTTTGGGAAGAGGCTGAGATTCCAGCTGTGTGTGTGTGTGTGTGTGTGTCGGATAATTGACAGATTTCAGCTGGAATGTGTTTGTTAGCCGCAGGGCTCTGGAATCGAACGCTGACACACACGGTGAGGACGGCTCCTCGTCGTCACACCGCGGGGCGTATAAATAGAAACCCTCTGCTGAGCGTCAACACCCGTCCTCTCCGGAGTGTCTGTGGGGGATTCTCTCAACATTTCCCGCATTTCTGTCAACATCTCAAAATTAGATAACAGCTTATGACACGTGGAGATTTGATAGATTCAGTGAACTTATTACTGCTCTAACATTTACACTGCATTACCCAAGGCTGTGGCTCTGCCTCCAGATTATAGAGCATCTTCCTCCCTCTAACATCAGATTATAGAGCATCTTCCTCCACTGACATCTAGATTATAGAGCATCTTCTTCCGTCTAAAACCCAGATTACAGAGCATCTTCCTCCCTCTAACATCAGATTACAGAGCATCTTCCTTCTCTAACATCCAGATTATAGAGCATCTTCCTCCCTCTAACATCAGATTACAGAGCATCTTCCTTCTCTAACATCCAGATTATAGAGCATCTTCCTCCCTCTAACATCAGATTACAGAGCATCTTCCTTCTCTAACATCCAGATTATAGAGCATCTTCCTCTATTAACATCCAGATTATAGAGCATCTTCCTCCCTCTAACATCAGATTATAGAGCATCTTCCTCCCTCTAACATCAGATTATAGAGCATCTTCCTTCTCTAACATCCAGATTATAGAGCATCTTCCTCCTCTAACATCCAGATTATGGAGCATTAAATTGTTGTTAAAAATAACCATTACTTTCACATAAACAAGTAAAATAGAATGTGTTTTTTTTTTTTTTGCTGAAAGTGATATTTTCATCTGGAAATCTGATCTTTCGGTGTTCCTCTCCGGCGGGTGCATTAAAGGACACACTAAGCGCGCTCAGAGCGGATCGGGGGTTCCTGACTTGCCCTTGATTTTTCGATCTGACCCCGATCTGCCCCTCCACCCCCCTGTGAAGTCGACCAGCGCCTGCACGCTGGTGCTCTTTAATACTTCCAGGAACCTGCTATTAAACAGCAAGCAACGCTCTGCCATTTAAAAAAGAAAAAAAAAAAAAAAGAAAGGGGGGGAAAAAAACCCCTCAAGACTTTCCAAAACGTTCAGAGAAATGTGTCTGGGTTCCTTCACCAAACATCGCCCACATTTCAAACATAACAAAAGTGATAGCATGTCAGAGATTTTGTTAAGTGGGTCTGATTTTCTGCCATCAAACATTTGTTTTAACAGGAAATTCGAGCCGCTCTCGGAGTTAACGGCCCGCTGGCTGCCGGCAGGTGGTAATTTTACGACTGCTTAAAGCCCCCGGAGAAACGCGGCGCTTCAATGCGTATCTTTTTATACTTTCTGGTGTTATTTAATAGGTTTAAAGATCATATTTCTGCCCGGCGCTGCCACTTCGAGTGGAGTTATTCAGTCTTATCGGAGGGGATTTAGTGACAGCGCTGGACTTTTAATGACTCTGACAGCTCATAACATGGTAATGTACTTATTGGAGTTGGCTGACTCTTTGGCTTTTTCCAAACGGAGAGATTCACAGGCCGAGAAATACACTTAAACTGTTTGTACTGGCGTCCAGACGCAGCAGCTGAGGCTCTGCTCCTGCTGGACCGCTTGGTTCTCCGAAGAAACTCATTTCTGTTCTGATGGATTCTTGGTCTGTTTGTTGATTGTGAACACGTCTCTCTCTGACGATGGTCATCGATGTTATCGACAGTACTTGAGGGCCCGTTCACAGCATGTTTTCAAGTGAAAACTGAAAACTCTTGTTGCATTTTGGAAGTTGGTTTGCATGACGTTGGCTCTGAGAGCCACTGAAAGTGCAAGTTTTTGAAAATGCGCCGTCTCCACCGTTGTGCTGTTGTGCGTCTGTCGCCATGACAACGGGGCAAAATGCAAATTTTTGACAGTATTCTGACTCCATCTTCATGGAAACGATCGGATTTTTGCAAATGCTTCAACTCTTTTCTCCATGGAAACGGTGGGCGACCAAAACTTTTTGAAAGTCGTCTCCACGAGAAATTGCAGCTTTTTGAAAATGCTCAACTCCTTCTCTTTACGAAATCTGGGGGAAAATCAATTTTTTGAAAACAGTGAGGTTCTGTGGGGACGGAGGAACACAGCTTTTTGAAAACACCCTTTCAACTTGAATTTTAAATTTGGAATTGAACTTTAACCCCTGATCAAATTACTAAAACTTTAACAAAGTAAAACCCAGACTCTGACGGACATTTTTAATCTGAGATTCCACCTTTCGCCCGATTATTTGACAATGGTGCTTGAAGCCAGCGCAACTTTTTGGAAATGGCTTCCAAGATGAAACCTTATGAGAATGTTTATTGCTCTCATTTTCAGCATTTCCGTCTTTTCCATGTAGACAGACTTTGTTTTCTAGACGTTGCTGTGTAAATGTGTGAAACGGTGTGGCCTCACTCCTATCATTTTCCATTCTTTGCTGGCAGAAGCTAAATTTATATTTAATATCTGTGCGTCTTCAGCTCCACCGAGGTGGACGACATGATCCGGAAGTCCACGAACCTCCTGCTGACCCGGACGCTCAGCCACTGCCTGCAGTACGGCATCAAGAAGAAGAACGTGGGCCTGGCGGAGGTGAGGAGGAGGAGGAGTGACGGCCGTTTCTGGAACAGAAACAAACCCAAATGCTTTTACTCGCCATTGAAAACTTTGATAAAAAGCAACCGGTGAAGCACAGTAACTTTTTCTACAGCTTCTTATTTTCATGTACCGTATTTTCTGGATAATAATTTGCACACTTTTAAATTAGTTCAGCACATCAGGTAAAATACTGAAATAAATAAATTAATTAAAAAAAGCAAATGTTTCTCCATGAATATTTAGTTTAAAAAGAACATATACAGAGAGGTAGACCTACGGTGTGGTCATCAGGATCATGCACTGTTCTTCACAAGTATCGTGTTTTCTGGACTATAAGTCAGACTTTTTTTATTTTAATTTGTTTAGTTTGTCATGTGACAAGAAAATAGAAAATAGCTACGAAATGTAATTTAAAATAAATACATTAGTCTATTTTATATTGAATAAATCTGAGCGAGAGGTAAAAATGTTTCAGATTATAAAATTAATTTTACAGAGAAAAAATATTTATCAAAATTTTTTAAAGAGACCATACATTTATTGTAAAAATAAAGTTAAACATATAATGTAAAAATTTTAAATTATGTGAAATATTTCTCTAAAAAAATATAAATAAAGAAACTTAATATTTAAAGAGAAAAAAACAATGGAGAAAGTAATAGGAGTAGAAGCATTGTTCCAAACATAAAAAAAAAAATAAATAAAAAGAATCAAATTTAATGTTTAATAATTTATGTTTAATATATTTAAAATTTTAAATTAGTAGATGTTGCAAGGAGAAAAAAATGAATTATTTCATTAAGTTTATCTTTCAAAATGTGAGTAATTTAAAATAGATAAAATTCAACACTAATCTGAAGCGGTATCAGAAAAAAACTGACGTCATTAATAAAAGTGACAAATAAAAGCAAACACTATAGATCAATAAAAAAAAATGCATCAGTGTTATGAATTAAAAGCCAAGTTGAGGATCCGTAATGTGAAATAAATCAGAAAAACAAAAGACAGACTAAAAGATCGGTTTGATAATGAGATGTAGCAGATATGTAAAACTTTTCTAAAGCTGACATTCAGTTTTTCGAAGGTGTTCAATGTTTCTGTGTTGTGTTGTGCTGCTGAAGCTGGTGCAGGTGATCATCAACACCACCCACCTGGAGCAGAGCTGCCACTTCCTGGAGGAGTTCATCTCCAACATCACCAACGTTCCTCCGGACACCGTCAACGCCACCAAGCTGTACGGCACCTCCACCTTCAAGGTAGCCCCTCCCCCTCCCCCCCAACCCCCTCCGCCCTTCAGCATCACCCGTCACCTCCTCCTCCTCCTCCTCCTCCTCAGGACGCTCGCCACGCCGCCGAGGCCGAGATCTACACCAGCCTGAACGCCAAGATCGACCAGTTCCTGCAGCTGGCCGACTACGACTGGACGGCGCCGGTGCCGGCGGGCGGGGCTCCGGCCGCCAGCGACTACCTGGTGGACCTGATCGCCTTCCTGCGGAGCACCTTCAGCGTCTTCACCAACCTGCCGGTGAGTCCGCGCTCGCCGCAGTGTCCACGCGCCGTCTCAGTGAACACTGGCGTGCGGCTTCAGGAGCCTTCAAAATAAAAGCGTGCTGTGCCCTGATCTGTGCAAGTCTAATTCTCACAGTCTCCGTGGGAAAAACTGGAGACAATATAGCACAATTTTACAATCCAATCATAATTGTGAGCATAGATACGTGAATTCACAAAGCCACGTTTCAGTTTTCCATGTTTCATTAAAAAGAGCAGAGCGAACCGAAACCTGACAACACACTCACAGCCTCAACACACACATTATCCAGATTATGAATCATGGAAAAACTGCAAACTCAGCCTGACTGTGTTAGAAAATCTCTTTCTCTCTCTCTCTCTCTCTCGCTCTTGCTCTTGCTCTCGCTCTCGCTCTCGCTCTCTCATCACAGGTCAGTCTAATCTCCTTGATCTCATTAGAGTGTGAGCCGGTTACGGGTTAGATCGTTAACATGGGGCCTGATAAGCTCATTAGGAGGTGAACCGGTCGGGTCAGCGGCAGCGGATCGCCCCTCTCCAGGGGGCGCCAGAGAGACACACACACACACACACACACACACACACACACACACACACACACACACACACACACACACACACAGGGAGATCGTTTGAAATGTGACCTGGATTAACTTAAATTAATCCAGAGTGTGTGGGAGACAGACGAGATGGAGAGTCATGGCAACGCCATCCCAGTTCAGGTGGGATCTGTGGCTTCAAGATTGATCTCTCTCTCTCTCTCACACACAGACAAACACACACACACACACACATACACAAAGAAAATGTTTTTCTTCCACACATTTCTCCTTTAACTTTTACAAACACACCAAACAAAGCTGGTATAAGCCACTTTTTCACTCTGTTATCACACACACACACACACACACACACACACACACACACACACACACACACACGCTCTAAGACGATTGCACAGGCAGATTTCAGCGGGTCACAAGGCCATAAGGCCACACACACACGGTGGTTGAGCTAAGTGTTTTCCAGCACTTCTAAGCAGCTTTTCGTACGCCCTCCGAGCGCCCCGGACATGACCCTGACACACACACGCGCGCACACACACACACACACACACACACACACACACACACACACACACACACACACACACAGAGGCGGGGCCTCCTAAGTAGATCAGATGCTATGGATCTAAAATGCTGGGTGGTGTGACCTGCTGGCACCAGAGGTGACGGTTGGAAGTGAATCAGATATGGTTGAGAAGTGTGTGTGTGTGTGTGTGTGTGTGTGTGTGTGTGTGTGTGTGTGTGTGTGTGTGTGTGTGTGTGTGTGTGTGTGTGTGTGTGTGTGTGTGTGTGTGTGTGTGTGTGTGTGTGTGTGTGTGTGTGTGTGTGTGTGTGTGTGTGTGTGTGTGTGTGCGTGTGTGTGTGTGTGCGCGTGTATGTGTGTGTTACATGTGCTGGCAGTTGTGGTTTGGATATATCAGATGTCAGTCATCCATCCGTCCTTTCATTCATCTGATCGTCTGTCCCTCCATCTGTCATCCCTGTGTCAGTCCATCCATCTTTCACACATGCATCTGTCTTCCATCCATCCATCCATCCATCAGCTTTTTAGAATATCTTCACGCCAGTGTTCTCCAGCCCTGTTCCTGTAGCGCTCCTGTCCAGCAGGTTCCAGGTCTCTCCCTGCTTCGACACCTGACTCTGTTGAGCCCAGTAATCAGCCTGTTGTTGAAGCAGGGAGAGAGCTGCAACAAGCTGGACTGGGCTTCTCCAGGACAGGGTCGGGCTCCACTGCTTTACATGATCACACTCAAATGAAAACTGAAATCTGTGATCGTAAACTGATTTTTTTTTCCCACCATGACTCATAATCAGATTCTGCCATCTTGTCTATAAAGTTTCAAACGGACCAAGTTTTGAACACAATTTACCACAATTCTGTTAAAAATCCACTGCTGCTATAAGCAAACATTTTCTTTACATACACCTTAAATGCAGCTTAAGACTTGTTCTGTAGTCTGTTTTCATTGCATATTTACTAAAAATACTCCCGTGGAGTAATCATGCAACAGGTCAAAGTTAAAGTAGAACCAGGCAACTGTCTCTCAAAGATCCCAGAGTGAGTCACTTTTTTAATTTAACAGCTTTTAAAGAAGTGAAATCCTCAATGTTGTGTAATTTAAGATTCAGCACATAGAATTTCTTGACCGACTTTTTGCTTCATTGGTGTCTTGATCGGTTTTTCTGGACACGATTTGACGAGTTCTTGCACATGTCAAATTCTGGTGTGCGATGAAAAAAAAAAAACAACCCTCAAGCGGTTAATTTTCTCCACTCGGTGACGACGTCTGAAGTGTCCTGGTGTGTTTGTCGCCGTAGGGAACGCCCACGCAGCACGCCACCTTACCGGTGAGTACCCGGGTTGCTGCTGTAACCGAGTGGTGTTGACCAAAACCCCGACTGACCCCCTTTAACCCCCCCACGGCCTGAAAACCGCCCCTCCCTGTGCACAAACGATGCACGTTTGCCTGAATCAGTGTTTGTTTAACTCAGATTAATCAGTTCCTACCTGATCGATCGGTCTAATGAACGGATCCCAGCCGATGATGGGAGAACGTCGACAAACCGCCACACGACAAACGCAGAGAGACTCTCACGGTGAACCTGCAGGGTTTCTGTTTATACGGCGACGGTGCTCAGAGCCACTGAACACGACTCAAAGTGTAACTTTTTCACAAGGCTCTGGCTCAGTCTCCATGGAAACGGGGGAAAGCTCAACTTTTTTAAAACTGTTTGGCTCCATGGAAGCAGGGCAAATGCACATTTTTGAAAATTCTTTGGCTACATCTGTGTAGAAACGAGGGAAAATGCAACTTTTTCAATACAATTTCGATATGGAGAGAGAAATGGCAGCTTTACGAAAACAGGGCAAATGCACATTTTTTGAAAACTCTCCAGCTGTTTCCGTGGAAACGGGGGGAAACGCAACTTTTTCTTGTCTTTCGGAGGTCTGTTTACATGACAGCGGTGCTCGGGGCTACTGAAAACACAACTGTGTGAGAACAGCTCCCAAAGTGGAACTTTCTGGAACGTCTCCATCTCTGGGAAGACGTGGGGATACGTGACTTTCCTGAAACGTTGGTACTGGTCCTGCGCTCTGGAGTCATTGCAAACCGTTCCTCTGCTCGTCCTCAGTAGAACGATGTTTTCCTCCAGAGCGTCTGGACTCCCAGTCCTGATTCTCCAGGTGGTTTTCGGCAGTTGGCCGTTCTCCGTAGCATGTGTCTCTACTTTCTTTACAAAAATAACCAACCGCGCCAACTTGTGGAAATAACATCATTTTCAAAACATAAATGTGAAACTTTTCTGGACAGAAAACACAAAATTGAGGCTTTTTTTTTTTTGAAACATGGTCGTGTAAACGGGGCCTTAGCCTGTGATCCGTCTTCCTCCTGCTCGCTTCAGATGTGTTGTGGAGTCTTCAGCCTGAATCTGGCTGCTCCGCTTCAGACATTAAAAAAGGAAAATCCACCCAGACGGCGTCCAGGCTGCACTTCCTGTGGGGCGTCCTCAGTGAATACCTGCAGAAATGAACGATGGTTTCCACCTGGAAGCTCTCTGTCCAGTGGAGGTGGTTCAGTCTCTGCCCAGGCCGTGAATCAGTGGAGACACCTGCAGCCCCCCTTCCTCCTCCTCCTCCTCCTCCTCCTCCTCCTCCTCCTCCGGTACAGACTGAGGTGAACCCGGGTTCTCTCTCCCCCTGCTGTGATCCCACCTCTCGACTCCTGGCTGCCCCGAGCCGCCGTTTCTCTTGACGGACGTCTTTCTGGACGGAGTGGAGCGGGCTTCACACCGTGTCCGATCCCTTCCAGGCTTCTCCATCGCCGTGTGTTTAAGGCGCCGGCTGAAGGTTCAGAACCAGGCCATCTGGGAGCGTCACGAGCTCTTTCGGGTTCCCGGTTCTGCTTGTTCCAACCTTCCTGGTTGGTAGTTCGAACGCTGCAGATCAGCTCCAGTCTTACTAATATTACTAGATTCATATTGATATTAATCCCACTGTCACTACTGCTGCTCACCTTCTTTTCTTTCCCTCCATCATTTCCTCTCATTCATCCTTCTCTCCTTTCCCCTCCCAGTTAATTTCCTTTTCCTCACCTTTCCTTTTTGATTCATTTTCTGGCCCATATCCTATTTTTATTTGCATGTCTTTATTTTCTTTTCCTCAAATCTTTCTTTTTCTGTCCTTTCCTATTGTTTCATTTTCCATTCCCATTCTGTTTTTCCCTCTTAATGTCTTTATCATTCCTTTTTCTTTTCTTTTACTCTTTTCTTTAATCTGCTTGTACTTCTTTAGCTTGTCATTTTTTTGGTTTTCTCCACCTTCATTGTACCTATCAGTTTTTTTTCTTCTCATTCTTTTCTTTCCTCTTGCCTTTTCTCCTCATCTCTCCATTTGAACTCTCACTCTCGTCGTTCCCAGTTGTCCGTATTAAAGTGTGTGTGTGTGTGTGTGTGTGTGTGTGTGTGTGTGTTGTGTGAAACAAGTAACGCGTGTTTAACAAGTAATCAGAGTGTGTGTGTACTAATTTCTGTGTGGAGCCACAGAGTGAGCTTCTGTGTGACGTTCTCTGCTTTTCTAGAGATATGAGGAGCAGAACAGGGCGTGGCGTCTCTGGTGAAGTGTGTGTGTGTTACAGAGAGAAGCCAGAGATCAGGACACCGTGAGACACGATGGACTAAATCACAGTTCAGGATGCTGCGTTTCCACGGAGACGGAGTGGGAACGTTTTCAAAAAGCGGCATTTTTCAGTGTTTTCGGGCGTCTTTCAGGTGAAGCGCTTGTGATGTTGTCACAGCCTTGGTGTCAGGATGGATTCAGGATCAATCAGTCAGTCATAAAGATAAAAGCTACACAGGGTGCTTTAAAACATTAAAAATTAAAAACAGGGAAACCTGTCCTTCATATATATATATATATATATATATATATATATATATATATATATATATATATATATATATATATATATATATACAACTACTAACCACTACTACTACTACACACACACACACACACACACACACACACACACACACACACACACACACACACACACACACACACACAGCGTCGTCCTGCTGCTCCTTGTCTTCCTCTCCTCTCATGAATGTTTTCCAGCTTCTCCTTCACTCTCCAGTCGCTCCCTCCTCTTCTCCGTCTCTCTGCTTGATTCTGCAGGAATGCAGACGTCCAGGTCGAGATCAGGGCCGCAGCCGGTCACTGCGACTGCACGCACACACACACACACACACACACACACACACACACACACACACACACACACACACACACACACACACACACACACACACACACACACGGTTTGGTTTCGGTATTAATGTGTTGTCATGTACTTCCTGATCCACTCCTTTTATTGTTAATATGCTCCTTCATCATTCAGACTGAACATGGTGGTCCTTATTAATGTTCACTCTGTACTCGTGTGTGTGCGTGTGTGTGTGTGCGCACTGTGTGTTTTCTTGGTTCTTGTTGGTTTCCCTGCTCTGCTTTTGGTTCTGTCGGATCTGCTGACCTCTCCTGTTTGACCTCCAGCCGACCTGCAGCCGAGCCGGCTGAAGCGTTCGATCCCCTCCGCCTGTGCGGGGCGTCCCACTGCTCCACCGCCTCACCGCCTGTGCTCTGCCTGTGCTCTGCCTCCTCAGGGTAAAGTGGCCCAGACGGCCTG
This sequence comes from Salarias fasciatus, assembly GCF_902148845.1. Lineage (NCBI taxonomy): Eukaryota > Metazoa > Chordata > Actinopteri > Blenniiformes > Blenniidae > Salarias > Salarias fasciatus. The sequence continues at coordinate 23,388,633 of NC_043747.1, read as the reverse complement.
CATGTCGGCCTGCAAGCACATCTCCACCTGCCTGCTGCAGCTGCTGCTGGACCCCGAGGTGCGCTACGTCTCCATGGGGGCGCTGCACCAGCTCAACACCGACGTGCACGAGTGCGAGAGTGAGTGCACCACACTCACACATGCCTTTCACTGCTCATTCTCCTCAGGGTTAAGCTCCACTCATTTAAAATATTCAATTAGTTTTAATGCTTTCTTAGTTGTTTGGATGGTTGCGAAACTCGTACATATCAGACTTTATCCTGTAACCACTGGAAGCCCCTGTATTCAATTTAATTTGACTTTATTTTCATACAAATACAAAAACAACACAGTTATTTGTGTACATTTCTAGAGAGAAACCAATAATTCAACATTCACTGAATGACTACAGAATGCTGCGAGCGCCAGGAAAACCCTCAGTTCATGGAGAAAACAGTGATAATGACACACCATGTTATTGAAATTCTCATTTTAAATGGTGTTTTCAGTCTTTCTTTGTCCTTCTTGCTAGAATAACTTTTAGAAATGTCCAGTTTAATTCCTGTTGATACACTAATGTAAATCCTATAATCCATTAGTCTGAGTTGACTCTTTTACAGTCTTTCTTGTTTTCTTTTTCTTGCTATTTTGCTTCATTCTTTACACAATCTCCTGTTTTTTCATTCCAATATTAGTTGAAAGTGCATTTCTTTTGTTGATGCCAGTTTTGTTCCTTTTTCTAAATTTGCTGAAAAGCAGATGAAATGTTCATTCAGACATAGTTTTAGATGCATTAACAGGAAGAGATCAACATGGAGATCATCCTCCACAGCAAACTGCCTCTGCTTTTATCCCCCCCCCCCCCCCCCCCCCCCCCCCCACACACACACACACACACACACACACACACACACACACACACACACACACACACACACACACACACACATCTCCTCGATTTCACAGACTTAAAGCTGGAGGATAAAGGAGGCGTCGTTGGCTCGGTTCTACACGAGCAAGGTTCTTAGAGTCACAGTGCGGGTCACACTGACACTGTGTGTGTGTTTTTGTGTGTGTGTGTGTGTGTGAGACGTGATGCGCGCTGACATGCGTGCAGTGCTGCGGAGAGGTTAGGAGGTCACTCAGTTACTTATTCAGGGCAGACGATTCGCTCCTGCAGCGGCTCCGCTGTGAGCTTAACTCTTCACAGGCCGGCAGGAAAATGTCCTTTAAGTCTTTTTTTTAAAACTCTCCGCCGTTACGTGAAATTTATTTTGTCAACTTTTCTTCAGCTCGCTGGAAACGCAACTTTTTGAAAAGGTGGACGTGTTTGAAACCAGTGCACATTTTTGAAAATGCTAATGCTTTGTGGAAATGGGGAAATCAGAACTTTTGTAAAATGATCTTTCTCCATGGAAATGGGGAATTTTCAACGTTTTGAAAAAGCTCCAGCTCCATGGATGTGGGATAATGTGCAACTTTTAGAAAACACTCTGACTCCATGTTAATTGCTTCGTTTTCAGCATTACAGCCATTTCCGTGTGAACGGACATCATTTTAAAAACATTGTCGTGTCAACGCCAATCTCTTCTGAAACTAAAGCAAAACAATCTGTTTCTCTCAAATGACTCTTTAATAAAAAAGATTTCCAAAAATTTGAACCAACAAAGCTCAGGCTATACATGTATAGCAGATTTATCGCATTATCAACATGTTGCGATGCAAGATTTAAGCGATTAAACTGTTTCATCCGTTCATGGTTTGTAAAATCAAAGAGACGGAATAATGAATGGAAGAAGAAAGATGGGATTAATTGTGACAAATTCACGAGCATAATCAGAATTGATTTGGAAAATCACTAATACGCTTTGATTGTCATTCATACCTTCATCACAATACTTAAAAGCATTGAATGTGCTGTTTTTAAATGTAAAAGAATAAAAGATGGTTAAACTTCCAGGATTTTAAAGTTGATTTATTTATTTAAGAAGAAAACCTTTAGTGTTTGGCATAACTATTGAATCGGGTTTAAATGTGAGTGTCATCGACAAACAGTCGGATGAAAGGAAAACACTGAGAGAGGAGATGAAAAGACGAGAGCGTGAAAATATTGAGTCCGAAAAGGGAAAAAAAAAACTAGATGTAATTATAAACACCGCGGGAGCGCAGCGAGGACAGAAGGTGAATTTAAAAGGGATTAAAATAAAAAAAAACGGATTGTGATGAAAGGGGCTAAAAGAAGGAAGAAGAAGAGGAAAGAAAGAAAAGGGCAGAGAAGAGAGCAAAAAATACATGGATGAGAGGAGGGATTAGGGCGAAATGAGCGGCGGGTTTGAAAGGCGGAGGAAGTGAAGGCGAGAGCGCACAAGAGAGGAGGGATTAGAGGTGAAATAAAGCGCAGGAATTTCAGGATCGTGACAGATAAAAAGGAAAAAAAGGGAGCCGCAGACGAGTGAATAGATAGAAAGACGACCCGGGAAGAGGGGCGGAGACGGCGGGAGCAAAGATATATGAGGAAACCTAAGAAGTTATTATCCTGTTTACTGACGTGCGGTGATGGAAAATCCTGCAGGAGAAAAGAAACCAGAGGAGCTGACTGGATCAGCGGAAGTGTCTGCCTCAGGTTCTAGTTTAAAAAAAAAAAAAAAAAAAAAAGTTTTTTTTCATCTGGATAAATCAGTTGGAACGAGTTTATATTGAATCAAGCAGTTCGAACTGGATTCTGTGATAGATCCTGTTATCAATAAAACTGACTGTGTCAACAACCAGCAGTTTTCCCCGTTTCCATGGAGACAGCGAGGGCATTTTCCAGAAGTTGCATTAACCCCATTTCCATGAAGTCATCGTCAGTATTTTCAAAAACTTTGCTTTCCACATTTCTGTGGAGACAGAAATGAGGAAAAACACATTTCTTGAAAATATTCTATGGCAACAGAGTCAAACTATTTTCAAAAGCTGCATCACCAGTGTGTCGTAACACGGTTGTCGTGTAAATGGACACTCTGTGAAGTTAGTTTCACATTGGCGTTCTCTTCCTCTCTCCTGCTTCGTTAGCTTTAGCGTTAGCGTCACCTGATGCGTTTTCTGTCCTCTGAGCAGCAGCTTTGTTGTTCTATCAACAAACTCCTGTTTACTGGAACAACTTTAGCATTAGCTTGTATCCAAAGTCATTGTGATTAGCATTAGCATGCCCAAATAAGGGCGTCCGGTTAAAGGTACTTCTTCAGGTGTCATTCATTCATTCAATTCATGAACTCACCAATCAACAAAGCTGGCTAGCTTTTAGCTTCAGGAGTTCACCAGGAGGACCCAGAGTGAGTGTGTGAGTATGTGTGTGTGTGTGTGTGTGTGTCCCGAGGTGAAAGCGATTAGCTAAGGCCCTCTCTCGCTCTCCCTCTCTGAGCGACAACTCCTCTTTTCTCTCGTTCCCTCGCTCAGAATACCAGTCGGCTTGTTTACGGAGGCCAACTGACGCCAAGACCCCAGCTCACACTCCGTACGACCCCGACACACACACACACACACACACACACACACACACACACACACACACACACACACACACACACAAAAGAGTCTCCCTAAGTTCCAAGTTTGACAGTTCCTTTCTGATTTACACACATATCATCACAAATACACACAGATATTGATGACACACTCTAACACTTTGTTACACACACACACACACACACACACACACACACACACACACACACACAAAACACCACACAGACTTAAACCTACACACACACACAACCAGGTATCTCCCTAAGTTCAAAATCTGACAGAACTTTACATACACACAAAGCAACACACTCACTTCAGCAGACACACACACTTAAGATATCAACACAAATACAGTGAAGTGTCGACATACATACATCAACACACAAACTTACACACACACACACACACACACACATCTCCTTAATGCAAAATCTGACAGTACTTAACTTTTTTACAAACACACACACACACACACTGGATTTATATCGTGTCTTAAGAAATAGACAGGCACACAGTTTCTCACTTTGAGATGCACACACACACACACACGCGCACACACACATACTTTTTATCGAGCCCTAGCGACATGACTCTACCCCCCCTCCCCCCCTCCCCCCCAGGCTGTCATTTGTCTGCCAATCTGTCCCGATGCATGGCGAATGCGACCAGGTCTCTCATTATTCCGTTCTTCTCTTTTTTTTCCCCCTCTCTCTCGTCTCCCCCCCCTCCTCCTCCTCCTCCTCCTCCTCTCTTCCCTCTCTCCGGGGGTGGACCGGGGGGGGGCGGGTTCGTATTTTCCCACAGGTTTTGCCAGAGCCGGCCCGGTCGCAGGCTTCCAGGGTGACACGTTGCTTCTGGCCTTCAGTGACTTGAGACAAGTAGGTCTTTGTCTCCCTCGTGGTCCTCTCTCCTTCGTTCTCTCTTTCTCTGTGTTCTTTTTTTTCTTTTTCCTCCCCACTATCTTCGTCCTACTCCTTCCTCCCCCCCTCCTTCGTCCTTTTCATCCTTCCTCCCATCCTCCCTCACACACACACAAACACACACCTCCCCTCTTCATTTGCTTTTCTGATTTTGTTTTGTGTTTTTCTTCTCGTCGTCTTTCCTCCGCCCCAAACTTCTTTACCTTCTTCGCTGCTTTTAAGATTTCACCCTCTTCGTCGGCTCATCAAACCGTCTCTGTCGATGTTTTGTTATTTTTTTGTATATTTATCAGGATAAAAGTTGTTAAAAATGTCAAAAGAAGTGATGTTTTGGTGTCAGAAGTTTATCAGACGGCTGAATTTAAAGAAACTTTAACGGATCCACCTCGCTATAAGAAGAAACTACGGTTCAGGGAGGGGTGTGTTCTCCAGTGTGTGTGTTTCTTTTCCTTTCATGACATTTTCTGTTGCGTTTTTCAGAAACTCACTATGAAAAAGGAATAGCTCACATTTAAAACTAACATTGAAAACTGTGAAACTGATTCAGTGTAGTGAACCATCAGGCGATTCTCCTTCTCTTAATTAAGAAAGTCTAAAACAGGAAAAGCAGTCGTGGTTTATCAGAGTGTGGCGGTCAAGACCACCTGACACAAGACCCAGTCCAGACTTAAGACCACAGCATCCCAAGACCAGGACCTGAGACCGTTTAATTGTTCAGCCTGCACATCCTTTGTTAGTGTGAAAGGTTCTATCGACCTTCAGGATGTGGTTTACCAAATTGAAAGCCTCTCTAATCACTAAGGTGGTGTTACTCAGGAAGCCCATCGTGGATCAAACTGTGCTGCTGAGTGTGACGTCTGAGAGTTTCTGTCCTGTTTGGCAGCATCGCTGCTCCTGGATTATAACCTGGATGATGACTCTTAATGTGAAGCAGGGTGGCTGACCTGTCGACCTTCTGGGACTGTTGTCAGACTCAGAAGGTTCTGCATATTAAAGATGCTCTGCGTTTCCCTCAGCTGTTGTTTGGACGGACGGAAGCTCATATTTGACTTCCACGCTACATCCAATAGAAACACAAGTCCGTCAGTACGCTGTGATTTCTGATGAAGAAGTTTAGTAGAGTGTCGTCAGCGTACAGGGGTAACGGCAGGCCTCCTTCGTCTCGTCCGACGCTCTTCGTCACAGAGCCGCTTGAAATGTGACGGACCTCAGTCGGCCTCGATGCGGCACTGACTCGGGTCCTCGGGCCGGGCGTTGAGCCTCAGCAGAGCAGTCGGGTGGTGTGTTCGGAGGTCCTGGGAAAAACCGGAGAAGCAGTCAGAGCGGATACAAAACTGGACGCTTCCAATGAGAGAGCAGGGCGATGGGCGGTGTGTGTGTGTCCGTGTGTGTCCGTGTGTGTCCGTGTGTGTGTGTGTGTGTGTGTGTGTGTGTGTGTGTGTGTGTGTGTGTGTGTGTGTGTTTTGGGATGTTTTCTGAATAAGTGAAAGGCCGTCCCTTCAGCTGTTTTCTGGGTGTCTGTCATGGCGGTTCGGTGTGTCAAACCGAGCAAAGTGTGTGTGTGTTTTTTCATCATTGCTGACTGTGTGAAACGAAGCTGTGTGTCATCTGGCGGCGTGTCTGTCAACGGTGTGTATGTGTGTGTCGAGTCAAACTTTGTGTGTCTGTCTTTCGTGTGTGTTCGTGTGTTTGTGTGTGTGTGTGTGTGTGTGTGTGTGTGTGTGTGTCCGGCAGCGAGCCCGGGCGAGGACTTGTGTGGCTCTCTGTCCGTCATCGACGATGTGAAAGTGTGTGTCTGTTGGTGACAAAGTCACAAAAACGACTGTGTGTGTGTGTGTGTGTGCGTGGCTCTTTGTGTCATCGCAGTTGAATGTGTGTGAAACGGGGCGTTTTCTTGGACGCGTTGCGTTTGTCGAAAGTCGTGCGTGCTGTTGCTGTAAATGTGTGAAACGGGGCGGCGATGGTGTGTGTGTGTGTGTGTCCTCCGTGTCCATCATTTATTTGTGTCCAAACTTGTTGGAAAGTGTGTGTGTGTGTGTGTGTGTGTGTGTGTGTGTGTGTGTGTGTGTGTGTGTGTGTGTGTGTGTGTGTGTGTGTGTGTGTGTGTGCGTGTTTGTGTGTGTGTGTCATCGTGTGAAACCGGACGGGGATTTGTGTGCCTTTCTGTTTGTCCGTTACACTCACAAAACTTGTGTTTTCCGTGTGTGTGTGTGTGTGTGTGTGTCCATCATCGCTGCACAACGTGTGAGAGAGAGTGTGTGTCTTCGTTGAATGTGTGAAACGGGGCGAGGAGCCCGAGTGAAAGTTTGCGCGGCTTTGTGTGTGTGTGTGTGTAGCCGACGATGTGAAAGTGTGTGAATGTGTGAAGCAGGGCGGAGAGCGAGGCGAAGTTTGTGTGTCGGCCTTTGATGTTTGTGTGTTGTGGATGTTTGTTGTTGCGTGTGTGTGTGTGTGTGTGACAGCGGATGACGGATGGGCCGGCAGGACGGAACAGGGGACGATGAATGAGGTGACAGACAGAGACGGATAGCCCTTTATCCCTCCGTCACAATCCCTCTTTCTGCGGCGCTCTCCTCTCTTTCTGCGCCTGTCGGGATGATGCACTGCCTCTTGTTCTCGCGCTCGGAGGAGGAGAGGCGGACGGGGGGACGGCGCGGAGCAGCAGAAAGGGAAAAATTGCATTCATCCGGCATCCATGTTTACTTCCCTCCCGCTCCCACTGCCTCTCCACGCCGTCCCGGGCCTTCATCCTCCTCCTCCTCCTCCTCCTCTTTTGTCTCGCTGTTGCCGATCAGAACCAGTTGGCTTCTCCTCTCTTCTATCGTCATTGTTTTTCTGCTCCTTTCTTCTCATATCAAAAGAAGCACATTCCTACGAGTGTACACATCTGCCCGAGAGCATCTTTTGGTGCGTGACACTCTTTCTTCTTCTTCTTCTTCTTCTTCTTTTTTTGTGCGTAACAGTCATACGCACATCTTTGTGTACCGTGTGTGTGTGTGTGTGTGTGTGTTCGTGCGACCTGCAGCACTGAATGGTCGATCAATCACGCTGACGGGGGCGTTTTGTTGGCCGGTCGGGTCCCGGTGTTCTGGAAGGTTCCGGGGTCCTGGGACAGGGCGGAGACAGGAGTTCCCCAGGACACACACACACACAGGGACCAACACACATACAGAAACACACACACGCAAATGAAGATGCACACAAACACAACCACACACACAGAAACTAATGCACACACAAATGAAGATGCAGAGAACCACAAACACACTCACACAAGCTAAGACACACACAAAAATGAAGATGCACACACACACACACACACACACACACACACACACACACAGAAACTAACGATGTTCATCATCTGTATTGATTGAATGGGAAAATTTAATGAATCACTTTGTTTAAAGCAAAGACTTTGTGTTAGATGCAGCCGCAGGAACAAAAAAATTCTAAGATCGATAAGAAAGAATAGATAAGAAAAAGCTTTTATTCAATTTTTTCATATGTACAGTAATTTAGAGAAGCTTTGGTTCTTATTTGTTGAAAGTAACTGCAGCAAACACATTGTAGCAAGTTATGAAAATTGTAACATTTTGGGGGGATTTCCATCCGTTTCCATGGAGATGATGTCAGAGCATTATCAAAAAGTTTTGTTTCCATGGAGATTGTCAGAGCATTATCAAAAAAAAAAAAAAAAATCCATAGACACTTAAAAAAAAAAAAAGTTGCGTTTCCAGTGGCTCCGAGCATCAGTGTCGTGAAACCGTTCCCCCGAAAAAGCCAAAGTCGCCCGTTTTCACTTGAGAACATCGGTCTCACCATGGAGTCGTCGACCCTTCATAGGAGAACAAAACCTGATTTGAAAAGAGGAAATCAAACATTTTATTGCAACAATTTCTCACAATGAACAGAAGGAAAAACACTGGTTAGAGTTCCGAGCCAGAGACATTTAGTAGCTCCTGCTTTGTTTATGTGGGTTTCCAGTTCCTTTGTGCTTTGTTGAGCAACCTTCTCCCAGAAGAAGCAGAACAAGCAGCGAACCGCCCCAAAACAATCACATTTACTTTTGGTATTTTGACATTTCGGAGCGTACGTAATGTGTTTCTCTTCCCCCTCCTGCGCCGAAGCCGTGCTGACTCCAGACCTGCCGAAGAAGTAAACAAACCGCATGTTCGGGATTTCAGCAACACAATCAACAAACCAGCAGCTCGCCGCCAGGAAAACTCACACAGAGTTTTCAACAAAGCTGTCACTGTTAGTGTTTCAGACACTTTCTTGAAGCTGCGACAAGTTCCTAAAAAGTGCAGGCTGCTGGCGCTGTTGACTGAGCAGTATCAGGATATACTCTTTAATACCAAAATGTCTGGGGGTCATGCAGGATTACATGGTGTCGTAACAGAAAGCGTGTCGTAATCTACCAAAATGCCTGGCCTGGAGCCAGAGTACATGGTGTTAATCTACCTAAATACATGCTGTAATCCACCATAATACATGGAATAATGCCACAAATACTCTATCTAGTACCAAAATAAACATGGAGACGGAATATATGATATAATCTACAGGAATACATGGAAATCTAAATCTTGTAAATATGTGGTGTAATCTACTAAAATCGATGGTATATATATATATATATATATATATATATATATATATATATATATATATATATATATATATATATATATCCAGAATATATGATGTCATCTACCAAAATAGATGGTATATATCCAGAATATATGGTGTAATCTAACAAAACAGATGATGTAAATCCAGAATATTTGGTGTTCTCTACCAAAAATAGATGGTGTAAATGCAGAATATATGGTGTGATCTGCCAGAATGCGTCAATTAAACCTTGAAGATATGGTGCAACGTACCAACACAGATGGTGTCACTATACAATATATGGTGTAATCTACCAAAATGCATGATGTAAATACAGAACATATGATGTAATCTCCCAAAATACATAGAATAATGTCAGAATACATCATGTTGTCCCAGAATTAACAACAAGCAGAATATATGGTGTTGTACCACAATATGTGGTCTGAACAACTAACTCCAGTACTTGATGCTTGGTGGTCGACCAGAAAATGTGCTAAAATGCTTTAGTGAGTGATGTGACTGCCGAATATAATATCCTGGATGAAAACGTGGTGATTGTCTGAAACCGAGTGTGCGGTGCGGTGTCACAATCCGGAGTGTAATGATGTGTGGCGAAACACTCAAGCATGAGGAGCCAAGGCTGAAAACATGGCGTCCCACAACAATGCCCGCAATACTTGGTTAGAACCATCAAGTACAGCTCGACTTATTGATTCAGCGCTTTTCTTATGCACGCACGCGCACACACACACACACACACACACACACACACACACACACACACACACACAGAAACTTCCCCGTTGCCAGATTTCTTTTGATTTCTTGAAAAAGGCTGATTTAAAGTAACAAGCTTATCTGAGCTGTCAGCAGCTTTGTCCTGTTCTGTCCAATTGCTAAATAATTTGATGGAGCAGAAGTGTGTGTGTGTGTGTGTGTGTGTGTGTGTGTGTGTGTGTGTGTGTGTGTGTGTGTGTGTGTGTGTGTGTGTGTGTGTGTGTGTGTGTGTGTGTGTGTGTGTGTGTGTGTGTGTGTGTGTGTGTGTGTAGGCTGCCCTTTTCCACAGATTCTATCAATCTGTCTATATTTAGAACATCCAGAAGTCTGTGGTTACTTCAAACCTTTGGCTGGCCCTCCATTGTGTGTGTGTGTGTTGTGTGTTGTGTGTGTGTGTGTGTCATTGATTGGTCCCGGGTTCGTTCCTCCGGTTGACCACAGTCAGTCAAATTCCATCCATTCATCTATTCTCTCCTCTGTCTCTCTTTAACACAAAGTTTTTCTCTTTCTCTCCTCAGTCACATTTTCCATTAAATCCTCAATTTATTGAACTTTAATTCTCTCTCTTTTTTTTTTTTAGTCCTGCCACCACCAATTTTCTTCTTTCTTAGCAATGTTGACTCAACCTCATGGAGAATGCTACAGAAACAAAACTGGGTGTCGAAATGGCTGAATTTAGAAAAGATCCGCATATTTTTTTACTTATGTAACAGTGAAACGTCACTTGGAAAAAAATAAAATGAATAAATAGTTTGGACAGTCCAGCTTTTCCGGTACAGCTCCAAGGACACGATCAGTCATGTGCAACAGCTTCTTTTTAACAGAGCTGCGAGGAAGAAATGAAGCATTTTGCCAGCTGATAATAATATTCATGAAACAGAGTGGAGGAACAAACAGCAGGAGAAAATCCATCAGCAGAGCTTCGAATAGAGAATACCACACAAAGACTCAGCTGCTGAAAAGACTCTTGATGAAACAACTCCCCAAAATTCTTGACCGATCAAAGCTTTAGGCCATATTTACACAACTAGCACTACACTACTGATATATAAATATTGGAAATATTCAGTATGATCTTGAGGTTATGGCCGATATTGATACGAGAACACGATTCTTTGAAGATTTTTTGATGGAAAACTATGTGAACACTGAATATTTAAAAATAATTTCTTTATTTTCTTTATATAGAAAATGCTAAACAAATGTAATTGAACTGCAGTGTTAGTTTTAGGATAACTTTAAAACACTCATATACTTGAACAAACACAAGTCATCTGAACTTATATCTCTGAAATTCCTATATTAATATCAGAACCAAGACTGAACCTGTTTTAGTACATTTATCTCGGACCAGTCTTACTGATCGGTTTGGTACTCGTTTCCATGCTGACATATCGTTCAGCCTGACTGAAGCCATGTAGTTACCATGTTTGGCCACTGGTGGGAGCTGTTTGTATTTTGTCATGAAACCACAACAATTTGCTTTACACATGTAAAGACCACTGAGTTGGATTGTTAAAATGGTGACCGGCAACTGTAAAACTACCAGGACCAGGAGAATCTGGACTGGGAATCTTGACACTCTGGAGAAAAACATTGTTCTTATCGTCTTTCTACTAAACATGTGTACAACAGCTGTTTACTACGCCCGTGGAGGACCAGGAGCAGATTTTTCGCTTTCTACTGAAAGCGGTGACTGAGCGCGGGTGTTTTCAGGAAGTTGCATTTCCCCCCTTTTCTGTGGAAACGGAGTTGAAATGTTTTCAATAAGTTGCACTTTCCCCCCCGTTCCCACATAGTTGGGGCATTTTCAAAATGTTCCATCTTCTCTGGTTTCCATGGAGACGGAGTCTGAGCATTTTCAGGAAGTTGTTTTCATCTGCTTCCTTGGAGATGGCGCAATATTATCTTCATAAAGTTGCATTGTTCACGGTTTCCATGGAGACGGAGCCCAAACGTTCTCATGAAGTTGCATTGTCCCCCGTTTCCACGGAGACGGGTTTTTGCGTTTTCACCTTTAAAACACCGTAAATAAACAGGACCTCAAGACGTGTTTGTGGGGTGTCTGTGGCCCAGTGGATAGAGTGCCAATGTCCCATTCAGAATCATTGCAGGTTTGATTCCCCGTCTGTTCCGTTGTCGGAGTGTCCTTGAGCAAGACGCTGAACCCCAGACTGCCCCCAGTGGAAGGACTGAGCTCCACCAAATCCATTGCTCACTTATCCAAATGCCAACCTGGAGAGTTTCTATATTCTCTGAACTCTTCTTTCCTTCCACGCTCTGGTTCCTCTCCCTCCTCCTCCTCCTCCTTCCCTGGTTTCTCCTCCTCCTCTTCGCTCCTCGTAGCGTCGGTTTGGGCCCCGGCTCTCCGGCAGCGAGTCGATCCATCAGCGCAGCAGGAAAAGCGCACTTGGTTTGTTTGTCACTTCATTGTTCCTGCCGCGGCGCTCCGCCGGCCGCCGGCCTCCTCCCAGCCGTCCCGCCGCCGTGGAAAAGATGATGCACTCCTCCAGGAAGCCATCGCTCACAGTCAGATTCTGCCTCCGCGCTCTTGTTTACCCCCACGCTTCTTTATTTAGCAGCCGCTATCGACGGCATCGGGTTTCTCCTCCGGAGCGGCCCGGGAATGAGGAGAAATGGATTTTCTTCTCGGGCCGCCACTAAACTGGGGTTATGTCAGCGCGAATCACTTCCAGGAGTTTGGTCCAGACTTCTCCTCCAGCCGGGGTGACCTGAGAGTGACTCTGAGACCGATGATGATGATGACGATGATGATGGATGTTTTCGGCCTGAAGTGACACAGATACTCAGAATAGAACCTGATTCTCGCCGTGTTTGGTTCGTCCACCTGCTGCTGTTTTTTTGTTTAATCTAAACTCCATCTGGAGTCAGTTTTGTCTCCGTTTTTGAATTTACTGCGGAGCCGCCGCTGGCCGCGATCCGCGCCGTTCGCAGCTTTTCCACAGATATCGCGAGCAGAAGGCGTCACCGAGCCGCCGTCCCGACGGCTTTTACTTGCGTCCCGCCGATTATTTAAGGCTATTTTTCAAGCGCGTGATTTATAGAGTGTCTGCGTTGCGGAGGAGGAAGAGGACAGAGGTGAGGACGGGGACAGGAGCGAGACGGACGAGGTCAGAAAGATGAAGGAGGCAGAAGAATCTGCTGCTGTCACATTCCTGAGAGCTGTGGTCACACCAGGACATCTGTCTCTGTGTAGGTTCAGTAGGAGGACTGTTTACGACATCACAGATAAACGGGGTTGAATGGCGGCCAGCACACACACACACACACACACACACACACGCAGAACGCCACATCAGCAGCAGGTGGATCAGCAGCAGCAGCAGCAGGAGGATAAAAGTGAAGAGAAGAAAAGGAGGGAGCGATGAATGAGTCCAAAAGGAAGATGACAGGAGGAGGAAGGAGCGTCCTGGCCCGCTTCTGAACCCGCCGAGGACGAGCGAGGGGCGGGCGAAGCGAGGGGCGAGCGGGTGAAAGAGTGCAGTCAGGTGAAAGCGATAGGCCCGTCCGGGGTGGTCTCTCTCCTCGGGAGGCCGACGCTTCCCTTCAGCCGTCCGACCGCCAACGAATGGAGGAGCGCGGAGGGGTGAAAGAGCAGCGGACGGACATCTAAATGCTCGCCCGCCGCTCTATTGGACGGGGGAGAGACAGCGACACGTCCGCCGCTGCTGCACTGTGAGAACTTCTCAGCAGCGTGACTTAAAAGAGTTCAGCTGCACGGCAAAAACACCGACTTCAGCGGGTTGCAGAGCCGCTGTCTCTCCTGCTGACCGAGGCCCCGTTTCCATGACAGCGCCTCAAGTGACTGTGTTCCACTTTCAGAGAAGTTCAACTTTTTACAGGTTGACACAACATGATGTCCGTTTCCATGGAAACTGCAGAAATGTTGAAAACGGTGTAGTTAGCGTGTTGGGCCACTGGTTGGCGCTGTCGTTGAAACCACAGAGAACAGTACGCCGTGGCGTTTCAGAATAGTTTTCTCTGTTTCCACGGTGGTGGAATCAGAACATTTTCTAAAAGTTACACCTTTGGAGCAGTTTTCCAATAGTTGTTTTGTGAGCTGACACCAAAAAGAAATGAAATCTTGACTTGGAAAAGTTGCCAAAAGAGGAATGTGCACATATTTAATAAAGTAAACACTGAAGACGACAGCTAAAGGCGTGACGTTGCCAATCAACTGATACTTTTTGTCCACAGTGACTCGTAACTATTCACTTTAGCTGGAACATTGCTTCCAGTGTTACTATTTCGCTAAGCTCCTGTTTAACGAGGGAGGAGGTCTTTGTTAATCCTGACTTTAGCCTGTATCTTCAGTAGCTGTGATTAGCATTAGCCTGCTTGAGTGAAGGATAGCTTCCTGTTCTCGCTCTGCATGCTGGTAATCTGACAGAATTGCGACTGTCAGAAGTTTAAAGAAGGAAAAGTGATTCTTAAACTTCTCTTTCATTTTTTTTTTTCCCCTCTTTGTGTTTCATATTTCGTTGGAGCCGACTCGGTGAATTGCCTCATCTTAAAGGGAAAAAAAAAAAAAAAAAGAGAAATTCTGCTTCCTCCTGAAAGTGCGATTACAAGAAAGCTGATGTCTCATCAGAAACACACACACACACACTCAGATCAGAGTGGGTGCAGTGCGAGGTCAGTGGGATAAGTACCGGTGCCAGGGAGGGGTGAGAACGAGCCGTCCCTCCACCAAAAACATCCTTATCTGATATTTAAGACTCTCTCTCACACACGCACACACTTGTGTACTACAGAACGCCTCTGTCAAACTTCAGAATTCCCGTCATGTAACTTGAAGTCGCGCTTGCACACAAACATTTGCAGTAGTTTGTAATAGTGTGTGTGTGTATGTGTGTGCGCGTGTGTTTTTGCGTATGTGTGTGTTTCTCTCGGCCCCTGCTTCAACTTCCTGGCCCGTCTGTGGCCGGCCTTATCGCCGTGACAACAGGTCAGGCGGTGGTCACGGCAGCAGGAGTCTCCTGCCAGCTGATTGGACGGCTCGAGAGCGACCGCTCTCCCAACTTCCGACTGATGGTCAAGTAGCGGTCAGGGATCGGGGGAGGGGAGGGGAGGGGTCAAGGTGGCCCGAACCCACAGATACACACACACACACACACACACACACACACACACACACACACACACACACGTTATTAAAAAAGCTCCGAGTCATGTGAAGTTGCACAACAATCGGAGTGACTTGTGGATCGGTACAGTCGACCGGGTCGGGTCATTGTTTGAGCGTTATCAGCCGCGACCTCTCCGTCAGCTCGCCCCTCCCCCGAAACGACCTGCCTCTACACCCCTTCCTGTGTGTGTGTGTTTTTGTGTGTGTTTGCGGTCATCTCATGGTCAAGCCAAAAAAGTTGGGACGCTGCATCTCATGTTTTCTGGAACTTTGTCGCGCCGTTCGGAGCAGTCAGATCGGCGTCTTCAGGCTGTGACACTAAAACACACGTTTCCTTTGATTTTCCTCCAGATAAAAATAATCATTTGTCTTCAGCCATCAAATCTCTTAATTATCTGAGATGAAGAAAAAAGACATAGAACTCGATTTCTTCATCATTAATTGGATGTTCTTGGACCGATTCTTCTCCATCTAATCCTTTCTTTTTGCCTTCAGCATCATTTCCATCAGTCGTTTTTTGTCTTTTTTCACTCAATTCAAACTTTTTGGTTTTTGTTGTGATCAAAACTGATATGTTTCACTTTCCTTTTTTATCATTTTTGGTTCATTGCGTGTTTCTTGTTCCTTTGTAATCAATATTTAGTCTTCATGATACATTTTTTTGTCCTTTCTGCTCCTCGTTTCTGCTGATTTCTCTACAAAATGGCCTGTTTTTGTCCTGTACTGTCAGTTTTTGTGTCTTTTTATTCATTTATCTTCTGGCTTTTCTGTCTCTTGTGGATCATTTACCCTCTAGTGTCATGTTTGAGTGTGTTTCCCACACACTCTCTTTTGTTTTCTATTTGTTTCTTGAAATTTACCTGTTTACCACGAATAAAGCAGAGTGTGTTCCAGATTCATGATTTTCTGCAGCCTCACACACTGGGACCACTCTGAGTCAGTGTCGTGGTGGCGGAAGCTGAAACGCTGCTTATAAAGCAGAATGGAGGGGGCGGGGCTTATGGATCATCAGTTGGCTCAGATCAGGAAGTAAATTATCCGTCACACATTATCTGTGCAAATTAACTTTCAGTGTGTCCGAAACTGACACAAATTGCCCTTAAAGAGTCAAGAATGTGTTCATTTCGGAGCGATCGTCAGTTTCACCTGCTGATATTTTTCCCTGAATGGACCAGTCGTCCCAGAACTAACCTCTGGAAAGTGTCCGCACTCAATAGTCCGTTAAGAAAGGAGGAAACGCCGGCGGTCGAAGTGACCTTTTGGAAGTGTCTGAGTCTAAATTGAGCCGGCAGCGGAGCTAAAAGCCGCCCTGTTTGTTTTGGAGTGTTCCGTCTTTATTTGCTCCCAGCAGGCCCCTCTGACTTCAGCCCGCACTCGTTTATCGTCTCCCCGTTTCTCAGCTCGCTCCTTCTTCCTCCTCCGTAACATCCAGTTACCCTCCGCCTGACCTCCTCTTTCCCTTTTCTGCTGCAGTCCCGTAATATTTCCCCAATCATTCTTTTTGAGTTTTCTCTCGTTTACCTCCTCTCTCTCTTGTCCGTCCACCTCTCTCTCTCGCTCTCCCTCTCTCCGTCTGCGCAGTGTCTAATTGACAGCGGAGACCCCTGGTTGAACCACCAGCACTCTTCTATCGGTTTTGTTTTCTTTCTTTTCTTTTTTTTTAAACTCCGCACTCGTTCCATTTCAGCCCTCTCACTTCTTTTTTTTTTTTTTTTTTTTTTTTTAGCAGGTCGCACAACTTCCCTGTCACTGCTGGTGAAGAGCGAGAGAGGGAGGGAGGGAGAGGAAACAAAGTGAGGGAGAAGTCAGTACGTGAGGTAGCTCAGAGTTCAGAGACGCTCGGAAACATCCAGAAACGTTCAGAAATCCAGGCATGTCTCAACGTGTTCATAAATGATCAAACGTTGTCTTCAGACTCCACAGTCGTTCTATAGTTCCTGTCAGAGTGGTGCAGTGCTAATGCTAATGCTAACGACCGTTCAGACACGTCTCAGATTCTTCCACCGGTAACTTCCCATTTCGTCTACTGTGTATGTTTCACTACTTTTCCACAGGTTTTGCTGTAATACTATATTTTGACCCATTCTTACCCTTTTAAATACTAAACTTCAACACAAAACACCATTTTTTTTTTCAACATTTCACTTTATCTATCACAGTTCACATTGACAAATTGATCAATTCACTTTATCACAGTTTACATTGACAATTACAAATGCACAATGGAAAATTTACAAGCTCTTTTACAAGCCAGACAAGTGGCAGGCAGAGTCCACGAACTCAGAAATAGACAGTTTGCCAGCTACTTAAATCATTTTATTATCATGAATATACTAACTTTAAGAGTTATTAGCATTTTGGTGGTACAAAAATGCAGCAGACAAAAGCAGACAAAATAAAAAGCTGTTTCCGAAGGCCTATTTTAAGGTCATTTCTATGTCATGAACACATTAATAATATCTGAAATAAATAGCTGTTGTAGCAGTTTTCATAATAAATATCCTGTTTCTTAAATAACTTCCATAATTAATGTTATTTTGGTGGTCTAATGTTGAAGTTGACAAAAGTAGAAGAAATGGGAATGTTTGCCGAAAAGGTAGCAGACGAACTGGGAGTCGACGAAATGGGCGTTTCGGTGTGTAAACCCTTCTGCCACCGAGTCACCTGCTCAGTTTCATCTTCTCTGTTGTTATTCCACTAAACTCCTGCTTGCTGAGAGAAAGCATGAGCCCTAAATTACCTCAGTGGCTTTGAGAACCGTAGAGGAGCTGCTGTCTCTCTGCTGATCATTAAAAACACTCTATAACTTGAGGCGTTTGCACTTGGTTGCCATGGTTACTTCTTCACTAAAGCCCTCGCTGGAGGGTTGAATCAGTCTTTGAGTAACTCCTGACAGCAAAATGAAATTTCACTGCGAGTAACTTTGAGGAGTCCTGCAGTGAAGAGCAGCCGTGTTACTATTTCACTGAACTCTTGTTTACTGGAGGAGAACAAGCCTGGAGAATCCTGAAATTCGAGCAGCCGGCCCTCTCCGGCGCGGCGGTCGCCCTGCAAGGAGCGTGGCGTGCAGCTCGCGTTGCGTTGTGGTCGCTGGCGGCGGCGCTGCGGTCGCAGGAACCAGATTTACAAAGACGCGAGCGTTTGGTTTTGATTTGATTCCTGGCTCCGGCAGCGCCGGCCTAAAATTAGCTCCCCGTCGAGCGGCGATAAACATCCGAAGCTCGCCTCATTCCAGTCATAGCTGAAGACGCGGGAGCAGAACCAGCAGGCTCACCATGTGGAGTTTCCAGGAAAATGAAAGTCGGGGCTGTTTGAGCTCACAGAGTCGGTAGCTTATCGGTGTCGGCCGATAACCTTTTGACCTCTTGTTTTCAGGGGTCGGCAGGCGGCCGAAGGGTTAAGTGGAACGTCTGTTTTCCTGCAGTTCGTCCGTCACGTTGTGTTTTGGGTCGGAGACACTCGCGTCCCAGCTGGGCTTTCTCACTTCGGATAGAATTCACCGAGTGAAGGAAGGAGGGGTCGGTTCAGTAAAACACACATTTTCATATCCGTCACTGTTTTATCTGTTTGAATCAGCGGCTCCATCAGGACAACGCGTCCATCACTGTTCCTTCAAGAGGATTTTTGGCGATCCATCCTAAAGCTTTTTGTTAGACCCAAACCTTCTTGATCTCATTGAGACATCATTAATTTTCTGTTCCTCTTTGACCTTTTAGAAGCCTCCTGACTTTCCGAGCGTGAAGTCTTTCAGAGCGAGACTCTTTGGCGTTAATCTGAGAGGAAGCAGCTGAGGGACGGCAGACCGCCGGTGTTGTTTTTCCCAGGATGCGAGTCAAACCCTGGTTATCTCCTCTGAGAAAGCTCAGCCCCGGCCGGAGCGACAGGTGTTGACAGACAGGTGTGGAGACGCCCCGTCCTCCTCGGACCGCTTCGCTTTCTTCTCCCGGGTTTGACCTTAAACACACTCCCAGCCGACAGGCAGAAGAAAACATGAGTGACGGGTGTCTGCGTCCGTCTGCGACCTCTGAACCCCGGAGTTAAGTGGGGATTTAGCGATGGAGGGAGGGAGGAGACGGCCGATGACAGACGAGCGTCAGAGAAAGTGGTGTTTTTCAGCTGTGGAGCGCTTTCTCTGCTTTTAACTGGAGGTCAAACGTCTGGATTGAAAATGTCAAAAACAGTTCGGTTTCTGCTCATTTGATTCTCACTGACACATGGACTCTGATTTACCCTCCAGTCCGAGTCGGGTCCACTTTCCCTCCCAATTCTCACAGTTTGGTTTAGTTTTCACGCCTTCATTTGGTTTGATTTGCTTTTTTTCGGACAAAACCATAAGTACCGCCCCAGAAGCCGGCTCGCAGCCAGCCACCAATAACCAAGATATACTCTTCTGATCATCGATCAATGAGCGACTCCTGCTTCTTCTGACTCAATATCAGCTTAAAGCTAAAGGTTCGAACTCGTCCTGGTCTCAGTACATCTCAGTAAAATGTATGAAGAGTAGAAAACGAGTGAAGGAAGAGGGGGAAAGCGATAAAGTTTAAAAAAAAAAAGAGAGGAAGGTGAAAAGGTAAGAAAATTGCAGAACGGAGCGAAGCTGGAGGGTAGAGTGGAGGTGATGGAGAGCAGCGAGGAGGGGAGTGAGGGATGAGGGGAGGTGAAGGAGCCATCAGCAGCCAGAAAAACGAGGCAAAACACAAACAAGGAGAAGTTTAGAGGCGACGCATGGCTCCTCTCTCTCCCTCCGCTCGTCCCCCCCCCCCAGAAGAATCGGAGGAAGCAATAATGTGGGCGAGCGAGGAGACGGCAGCGATAGCGGCGGAGAGGGGAGGGGGGGGGGGGAGGTCACGGCGAGGTGAGCGAGGGGGAGCGAGACGGAGGGAGGAGTTCAGCGGGAGGTGAAGAGAGAGAGACCTGCCGCCGACCAGTTTGACTGAGTGTGTGTGTGCGGAGGGTGAACGCTGGGTCAGGTGTGTGTGGACCTGCCGGCTCGTGTGTGGCTGGTTCTTTTTGGAACGCTTTCCCTTTTTCCCTCCTCCTCTTCTCCTTCTTCATCTCTTTTCCAATAAAGCCGGTCTTATCTCTCCATCCTGTCCTCCCTCCTCGCTGATCTCCTCCTACCGTTTGAACCACGCCGATGCGTTCCGGTTGTCTGGGAACTCGGAGTTTTCCCGCTTTTACCTGTAAATCTGTCCTCGTTTGCTCTTTTTCTCTCTGTGAACCACGTTCAGAGTCTCAGTTCAGTCCTGGAGGAGTTAAAAACTGAAGCGCTCTGTGAACGATTCGGTTTTGTTTATATCGTAAATTCATGACATTTCCACCGAGAACAAACAGTGAAATCCCACAGAAGCAACAGTGGAGAGGAATGAAAAACAGGCTGAGATCAGTGGATTAATCCGCCCGCTGCAGACCTGATGAAATCAGACACTTCAGATGGGATCAGAGAGGAGGGAGCGCCGACCGAAGGGTGAAACGTAACGGCCATGTCTGAATGTCAATAAACAGTCTTGACGTCCCGCTAACGCAGAAGTTTTGTCACATTTTGGATCCGTTTACATGACAACAGTGAAAACACCACTTTTTGGAAACGCTGCTGCTGGTCCTGTTCACCACGGCCCTGCTAAACTGTTCTTCACACGCTTAGTGGACATGAAAACTGTTTCTTTTTCAAAATGTTGTAGTTGTTTCCAGATGAAACGTTGCCATGGAAACGAGGCAGGCCTACAGCAGTTTAACTAGACCAGGGTTCTGCAGCCTTTATGACCAAAAGAGCCTTTTCTGTGACTTTCAGCCAGTCGCTTTGAGGCTCCAAAACACATTGAACCTTTAAAATGAGGCGAATGTCAGCTCAGGAAGTTTGATGTACATAGAAAAGCTATATGTTATGATGCATTTATGAAGTGAGGGTACAGAATACTGAACATTTTATGAAATTTTAATAATTTTTTACTTGCTTTTAACAGTTTTGCTCCAATTTTCATGAATTTTTTATTGACAATTTCCAAAATTTTATTAGTTTTAACCATTTTACCTCCTTTTTTCCCAACCATCTTTATGTTCTTCTTTTAGAAATTCTCAACATTTCGCGTTTTTTAAGCCGTTCTGTCACTTTTTTCCCCATTTCTTGTGGTTTTTGGCTTTATTTTTTCCTAATTTTGCTTGTACCTTTATTTGATTCCCTTTTGAACCAAGAGTGATGAATCTTTTCAAATAGTACTGTGGGGTGTCACTATAATAGAAATGAGTTTAATGTTAATTCATGTTTCATGTTGTGAAAATTTAGTCCTGCTTTTCAGCCGATCACAGATATTCGTTTCAAAATTCATGAAAAGAGATGCAGCAGAAGTGTAAAAACTCTCCTATGTTGTGGAGTTTTTGGATAAAGTCTGTTACTGTGATACTGTGCACTTGTTGCAAACTGCAAAGCATTCTGGGATTGATCCACTGTAAGCAATCTTCCCACATCTCGATGTTCCAGTCACTTTATTCAGTCTTCATGTAAACACGTCAGTCTGATCCTCTAATTGGAAACGATCCAGTCTGATCGACACAAAGAGACGCCGTGTAGCTAGCGCTAGCGGTGGAGACGGGGACGCCGTCGTGACGGTGACACCCTGACCGACACGGTTGGTGGAGGAGCGAAACGACACGTCCTCGCGGCGGCGCGGCCCGCGAGCGCACGTTTCTCCCACGCCGCCGCAGGATCTGGCCTCTTTATGTAAGTGGCTTTCGCCCGGCCGCGTACCTGTTTGTTTATACGGGAGGATTAGCGGGTCGAACCGCGGCCGCGCGAGGGTGAAGCGGAGGACAAAGGAGAGCGAGCAGTGAAAGGAGCGCCGGGAGGAAGGAAAGGAGGAGGAGAGCGCGGCGATAGCGGAGCGAAGGAGGGAGGAAAGGAAGGGAAGCCGAAGGAACCTGCAAATATTTAGGACGTTTCCTGTTTTCAGGAATAACTCCGGGGAGGTGAAGTCAGGTAGAGGTCGCGACCCCTCGACTCCGCCGTGAACCCGTCACACCTGCAGGAGAAGCACACGTCCAGTTGTTGTTAAGTGTTTTATTGATTCGGCTCCATCAACTGGAACAATGGGAGATAAAAATAAAATAAGAAAAACTTTCCTGTTTGGTCTCATTAAGTTAAATTTATGTTTGTTTTTCTTAAGAAATAATCTGCTGCTGTTTTTCCTCCGTGAGTCGAACTCTTATTTTTCCCATGAGTCCTTCCAAATATGATGGAAATAACAACCTTTAAGAACCCAGACTGTCCTGTTTGGATATTATTTCTTCCGCTCACTGTTTTTCAGAGCTATAAAACCTGCTTCAGATCGCCTTCACTCGTACATTTTGACAGTTTGATTCCATGTTTTTGTTTTGCTTTTAGTTTTTGTACTTTGAATAACCGTTATATTAAAAAAAAATGTTTAGAACATCCATATTTAGTCATTAAAATAATTGTAATGGTTTCACTTAATAATTTAAAATCAAAATAGTGAATAAAGAGATGCCATTATTTTGAAAAACCTCCCAGACAGCTGACTCTGGCCTCCTTTAGATTGACGTTAATTAAATGAACACGTTCACACTCGGCTCCACCTCCACACACGGTCCGACGGGGGATCGGACCGTCAACCCAGACTTTAAATACCTCCGTCTTATCGAGCCATCTCTCGCTGCCCTTCCTCGCCCCTCGTCCTCCTCTCCGTCTTCGCTCCCTTTCATTTTCTCTCTCTTCCTTCCACACATGTGGTTTTGCTCTCCACCCTCCTCCTCCTCCTCTTCTCTCATCCCTCGCTCACATATGGTTTCTCTCTCTGGATCTGTGTGTGTTTGGTGTTACCCAGAGTTCACTGGGGCTCCCCGCTCGTGTGTGTGTGTGTGTGTGTGTGTGTGTGTGAGGTGGAGTTCAGCAGGTTATGCAACACTTTGAAATGTGGTCCATTTTCAGGAGAAGAAAGTACACTTCTCCTCCTCTTGTTTCAGGCTTCTCTCCTCCGTCTTTGGCTCTTTTCTCCGTTTACACAACATTTTCAAATGAAAACTGAAAACTCTCGCTGGGTTTCGGTTCCCCGTTCACTCGACAACGGAGCTTTCCAAAATCTCGCCTGGCTTCATGACAATCAACTCGTGGCCCAACATGCTAACTGCATGGTTTCCTGTGTTTCCGTGTAAACGGACATCGTTTTGAAAACGTTCTCCTCAGGTTTCTAAAACAGAAACCATGCATCCTTACCTGAAACGTTGTCATGGAAACCAGTGAACCTGTGTGTGTGTGTGAGTTTGTCTTCACTGTGATGTGCAGCAGCAGGTTTTCATGAGTCCGTCTCTCCGTCTCTCCCTCCAGCTGCTGGATCTGTTCACTCAGTGGGATTGGTCGACCTACCTGGCCGACTACGGGAAACCCAGCTGCAAATACCTGAGAGTCAACCCCAACACGGCACTGACGCTGCTGGAGAAGTGAGTGTTCGCTCGCTCATTCAGTCATTCATTCATTCATTCATTCATTCATTCATTCATTCATTCTATTCACAGTCACTCTCACGTTGCACTTTTCAAATTCCTCAGATTTGTGGCTTCACCCCTTTTTTTTTTATCCTATTTCTTTTGGATTTTGATCCTAGAAAAAATACAGTTTTTCATTTTTTTTAATTCTGTTTGAATGAAAAAAAAATTCAATTAATTTTATATCTTTTTTCTAAATTTGGCTGACATTGACCAAACCTCTGTTTATCGTAATGCTTCGCTTGATTTGATCCAGTCCTTCAGATTTCTTGAACCTTCTTCATTTCCGTCTCAGCTGCTGTTTTCTTTTTCCTGTCCGTCGTGTTTTCCCAGGTTACTGAAGCCGTGAGTATCCTGCTGCGCAGTGTGTGTGTGTGAGTGTGTGTGTTTCAGGCATGTGTGAAGGCCACAGTGTAGATTTAACAAAAAGAACCAACCTTGAACATTACGGGTGTTTATAGCCACAGTAGTATTGATCAATACTGCCGTAACGACATCAGTGTTTCTTGTCATGATATCGATGTCGGTTGTCGTGACGATGCAGATCACTGCTCCTCTGGTGCTGCACTTCACCTCCATGTTCATCACAATCCACAACGGTGAACTTTTTAGCAGTACGATACCAAAGTTAACCAACTCAGCAGAGCAATAGTATTGATTATTACTGCCAAAATGATAAGTATGCTTACATTACATTTATATCAGAATCGGTTGCCATGACGACGCCACGATGATCGTGACTTTAATTGCTGTTACGTTATTGATCACCGCCGCTGTGCTGGTTATTATTATTTGTACACCAAAAAAAATCACAGATTATTATCGCTGCCGTAACACTGACGTTAGCAATGTTTATCACCAAATGACGATTATCATCATTAAAGGTGGAATACAACATTTTCTCGAAAAGACGAAGCCCCACGTCTGTTACTCACTTTTTGAACAACGCGCATGCGCCAGACCATCCGCCCGGCTCTCCTGCTTCTCCCAGAAAACGCGGAAGTGTACGAGCGCGATCTCCTCTTCTCCGGCGTGCACGGCTCTGTACAGTTTCTGCGATCCGCCTCGCTCATAAATAAAGCTTTTTTTTTCCGAAACAGCTACAGTTTCATTATGTCAGACTCGCCATCGGTAATTACGAGCTCAGAAGCTCACCGGCTACATAAACACTCTGAATGCGCATGCGCAAAAGGGAGAAGCTGATTGGGCGCAAGCGCGGAGAACCGCCTTACGAAAGCAGCTCGTCAGAATGATTGACAAACAGACCCATCAGTTATTTAGGTGATCCACCCGGAAATCAAAATGTTGTATTAAACCTTTAATTATTAATAACACAAAGTCAACCATTCAGACCATAAGAGATTGTTAGTGCTGCAGCAGTACCATTGGTAGCCATGGTAACGGTAATTACACCAACTTTACTGATTATTATCATTTCTGCTGTAACTATGGTAACTACCAGGACGACCTGGATTGTCATCGGTGTGACGGCGATGCTCGTCACTGTCATTGTACCGATGATTATCATTGTTTGTTTAATCGATCGGTTTACTGATTAGTGCTTCTGCGATGTAAGGAAGACGCCATCGTCTCGCCACTCTAGTTCGCGGTTGGCAGCTGCATGATGGGAGTGAGTGATGTTGTTGGTCGGCCTTTAATTTCATACAGACTGATCACAAGATTATTGACAGCATGAACGCCGGAAACATCTAATCAGACTGTTTTTTTTTTCCCCTACTAATAGACACAACAAAACAATGAAAACACACAAACTGTTAGGGTCTCATGAACACACACACACACACACACACACACACACACACACACACACACACACACACAGCCATGTGATCTCAGACATAGCTCAGCGGCGTACCTCCAGACAGCCCCAGGCCTGGTGGTCTCTCCTTACCCAGACGGAAGCAGCCCTGCTGGGGCTTGTCTGGTCTGCTGGGCCCCTAAAGCTCCTGGAAGTCTGCCACACTCCAGAACAAAACACCGGCGCACATGACTGTCCTTCTGCACAGGCGGCACGTCGCCCGGCATGTTTTTTTTGTAGAATTCTTGCGGTTTCCTGCACTAACGGGAGCGTCTGGCCGGTGTGACTCCTTCCCTCCGGACAGTCGTCTCCTAACACGTCCTCCGTCTCCGTCTCCAGGATGAAGGAGACCAGCAAGAAGAACAACGTCTTCGCCCAGTTCAGGAAGACCGACCGAGACCGGCAGAAGCTGATCGACACCATCATCAAGCAGCTCCGCAACCTCATCGCGCAGCACCAGACCTGAAAACCAGCCGCCGTCCAACCAGCCGCCGCCGCCGCCGCCGCGGCCGACACGGCCGACACGTACCTATGCACCTTAACCAACTCCACCCACCTGAGCCTGGACCAAGCTCCCTGGATCACCGGGTCGGTTCCGGATAACCGCTCAGTCTGCAGCCTGAAAAAGATCAGATCCAACCAGAGAACAGCCGGTGGTTTTTCTCCAGTTCTCTTCCGACAAAAAGACCAAAACTCCCCGAAGACGGCGTCTTTCAAATCTCCACACTGGTTTAAAACACTGCAGTGTGCCGAGCGTCGTCCTCTGAGGCTCCATAAACTGCTCCTACGTGCAAAAATCCAACGTTTTGGTCAATTACTCCAGAATATAGATCCAACAAATGTAATTTTCTTATTTTTTTTAATAAGAATAACAACAGATGGTTCAGCTTCATTCTAATCTGAAATCTACCTTTATATACAAATACACCATTTACACCTAAATTATACTAATAAAAACCAACACGCAGGTGAGTTTTGGTCTTTTGTTGAATTTCTAAACAAAATTTTCATCTCTTTCAATGAGAACTCGTGAATTATTCACCAAGAGACGACTGAACTGTGAGACTCCTGATGTTCTAGAGCAGTCTGCGTTCGCTGGAAGGCCGTCAGAAGTCGCGCTGCTGTCCTGAGAGGTTGTTGCTGGACGCCGTCCGGGCCTCTAACCTCGCCATTCGTCTTCCTGCGCGAGTCTTGAACTCGTGTTTTCGTGCCATCTTTCCTCCGGTAGCCGCCGTCTCGCCTCTTATTCGTTTTTTTTTTTTAACACAAGTTGAATGTACGTCGTCTTGTTTTGTTGGCGGAACAGCCGGAAAGCACTGAGATCAAATCGGTGGCGTCAGAAAAACTGAATGTTACTGCGAACGCGACGTGGCGGCCCGTTTTCCCCCCCCGAACACACAACCTGCTGAACACTTGAATGTTGGAGGGGGATGACGCTCAGATCTGGCAACCTCAGGAGGGAGGAGGAGGAGGAGGAGGGGGAGGGGGCCGCCCAAGCTTCGGATCGTCATCACGTCTGAATTACTGGGTCTTAAAAAAGGGGGATAAACTTCCAACCTGGCAACCGCTCCGAAGCCTCCTGTATTAAAGTGTATAGAAAGTGTCGTACTAACGCCGAGCACACGCTGCTGCGTCTTCCATCAACTTGAGCTGAGCTGTATAAGTGTTCGACATTTAAAAAAAAAAAAAAAAACACTTTGTTTTCTAACAGAAGCACAACATTTAAGACTTTCTTCTCAAACTAACGTCTTCCTTTGGTTTCTTCCACTCGGGTGCAATAATCGCAGCGTTCCGTCTGCATGGTGTCCTAAAAGGGATTCAATCGTAGGGAAATTCCTTCATTTTGTGTCATTTCAGCAAGTTTGTTTTTTTAATTTTCCATTATTGTTTTTTAGATGTGTCTAGTTTTCACCACGTTAGAAAGGGAACGGGGCCGTCGCTGTTGAATGTGCCTTTGCTGTATTTTGTCCTGCCAATAAAGCAGCAGCAGCAGCTCCGCGGCGTTCGGACTCTGGGCAGAACTCATTCGCAGCGTCCAGCAGCCTGGACAGATTACTAAAGTTCACACTTCGTGGAACTTGCTGGAATTCCCAGTTGATGACAGGAAATGGCGAGCAAGTTAGCATGGCAAGCGCAAGGACAGGAAGGCTGCTGCTTCCTGTGCTAAGCTAACACACTTCAGCTAGGTTTTCAATAGGTTTTGATTTTCAAAAGAGCACATATAGCAAAGGTTAGTTTGTTTTAGCACTTTATACGGATAAAAAAAAAAGTTTTCTCAGAGGTAGCTAACTACATGCGCTATGCTAATAGTCTGGCTAATGTTTTCCTATAAATGTCGCCAATGAGATTAATAATTTCTCATGAAGTTGAGTGAAAGAATTAAGTTTCCCAATTCGCCAGCGCTTTAGAATAACATCTGTCTTGTTCCATTAGCTTGACAGCTACATGTTAGCATTATGCTAATTCCAGCGGGAGTTGTTCGAGTTTCAGTGTCCTTGACTTTGACCTTTAACCTGTCCAGAGTCCCTACACTGCAGCTGCTGCTGCTCAGGGTTTGTTTTTGTGGGGGGGGGGGTTGATGTTTTGTTGTCATGGCGACAGAAGCACTGCTCACACTATTGTATTAAACCACTAATGAATGAAACAAATACTAATAAAGTTGACAAACGCCAACAGACGAATATGGAATAAAAGGAAAGTATCAGCAGCGGCTTGTTTTCCGAGTTTTCTTCCAACTCTTAAAGCTTCTCCTTCTGTGTTTACTCGCGGTGTTTTCTTCTCCTTCACGCTTCAATGAGGCTGAACTGGTAGAGACGGTCCGTCCTGCTTCATGTCAGCGCTGTCTTTAGGCCGCTTTGTTTTGGTTACTGATCAGTTGCCGGGTTTCTGAGAACTCTGCTGACGGGTCGATGAGGTTACCGTGAGCAGATCTGGGATCAGTTCACGAAGATGAAAAGCAGCATCTTCAGGTCGAATTCAGTGAAGACGGATCAGACGGATCAGACGGAACCGACGGTACGGGGAACCTTTCAACCTTCCAGACAGTAAAACAGTAAAACAAAGCCGGTAGGATGGTAGGAAGGAAACACATTAAAAGGAGGATCAACGATTAAAGGGAACACATGTCAACAGTCATCTTTTGGAAAGTTTGATAAAGTCAGCAGTCCTCAGATGAGCCTGACGCACAGATTTATTAATTTTAGCTACTTAGTGTAACAGGTCATTCACTGATAAACAGAGCTGTGTGTCGTCTGTATCGTCGTGACAAGAGATCTATGAGCCACAGGAAGCGTCTCAGTGTTAAATAGCAGAGGACCGAGGACGGAGCCTTGAGGAACTCCGCCTGCCGGAAATCAATACATCGACAAGTGTCTAATTCTGTCTGATCAGGTTTTTTAGGAAGCTGATTTAGTTAGTAGAGAGTCCGAATGATGACATTTCTGAC
This sequence comes from Salarias fasciatus, assembly GCF_902148845.1. NCBI lineage: Eukaryota > Metazoa > Chordata > Actinopteri > Blenniiformes > Blenniidae > Salarias > Salarias fasciatus. The sequence continues at coordinate 23,359,924 of NC_043747.1, read as the reverse complement.
TTCATCTGTTGGAGTAATTTGAGTTAATAAGCTTCAAATACTCTTGGACTCGGCGGTGGAGCAGTTTGGGCAGCAGCTCATCTTCCTCCTCTCATCTTCGTCGCTCCCTCCTTCCTCTGCCGTCCTCGCTCGCTCTCTCTCTGTCTCTCTCGGAGTGCTGGCAGCTGCAGCATGCGAGCGTTATCTGGTCATCGCCGCGGCGACGGCCGCCCCGTCTCAGGCGTGTGAGCAGAAGCAGATCGCCGGTTCGAGCACGCGCCGGGCTCGGCGGCTCCCATAAACCCATCCTCGCGTTTCCTCCGGCGTCTTCTGTCTTCTCTAGAGGAGCCAGAACGTGCCGGGAGGCCGCCGGAGAGCAGCTGGATGGGGTCAGATTTACGGCCCTGTGTACAGAACGGCCTTTCTGAAGAGCTACTGGGAGAACGGGCCGTAAATCTGGCTCAAGGAGTCCGAGGCGCTCTTCTGGCGCAGCTTCTCTCAGTCCAGCCAACACTTCTGTGAATCTTTCTTCAGCTTCTGTTTGCTGTTTCTTCGCTCCTTGACCAACAGAGGTGAAAGGTCACTGGGCTCAGCCGAGGTCACATGACCCTTCGGTTACACCAGATGAGAGCCGGATATGGAAACAGGAAGTGCTCGTCAGACACGCAGCAATAACTTCCTGCTGATCCAGAAGGACAGAGATCAGTGGGAGAAAGTTCCTGAGCTTCACACTTCACACACTTTCTGGAGTTCCTCAAGGCTCCGTCCTCGGTCCGCTTGAGATCTATAAAAATGGAGGACAGACAGAATTTTAATTTGTTCTCATACAAATACAAGAGAATTCAGTGATCTGTGGCTTTTAAAAGGTCATGTAAAGGTCAGATGAGGAGCTGGTTTAGAGTTCAACTTGTCGTGTTTTAAACTTTTCAAAAAAAACGTTTTGTTTAAATGGATGAAACGTTTCCCTGTTAACGCTCGTGTATCTCAAGTGTGTGGGCGTCAGCGCCGCTGTTACCCACCCACACACACACACACACACACACACACACACACACACACACACACACACACACACACACACACACACACACACACACGTGGCTCTAATGAAGACAGATGAGACAGCACACACACTTCTCCAGGCCTCCTGGTTATTGATGAGCCTGACAGGTCAAAGGTTAAACTAACAGCGGCTCTCTGTGTGTGTATGTGGACTGCTACACACATATACTTCAGTAGGATGACATGCTCTGCTACCTGCTCAGTCACAGCCACCTGTGTGTGTGTGTGTGTGTGTGTGTGTAAATCCGTTTGAGTAAAGTGAAGCTCTAACGTAAATATTAAGTTATAAAGCGAGTGTTTGAGTTGAGAGTGAATCCGGTGTGTGTGAACCGTCGCTCTGCTCACTGGATGTGGATAAAAGTTGATGAGTTATTTTTTATATTGTGACTTGTGGATAAAACAAAAGTTAAACTGAAGTTTTCAGCGAGGCTGTAGAAAAGCTTCGTCCCATGAATGGTGCTATAAATAATGTTGTGTAAACTTGTGTTTATTTATTAGAATGATTTATTTAATCATTTATTATATTTTCAGAAGTACTCCAGAAGTTTGTATTTATTGCTTTATTTCATTGTATAATTTATATATAATTGAGTAATGATCCAATATCAATTATTAATCATAATTTTGTCTTGAATTTATATCGATTTATTGTTTTTTCATATAATTTATGCATAGCTCAAAAGTACGTAGTTATTAAAAAGTATTTCTTGTAAAAATGTTAATTTAGTTCATTCATTCATGGTAAAAGTATTGATATGTACATGTATTTCTTGATCTCTTTGCAGAGACACTCTTGAGTCTCTACATGAAGACATTTGATGGACGGTCAATGCAGCGTCCCCTGAAGACGTGATCATACAGTCTGTGTGTTTTACTATTCTTGTGGGGTCCAGTGGAGCCTGCAGAGACAAACACGTCCTCATGCCTCTGTTGGTTTTACAATAACAGTTAATAACAGTCAACAACAGTCAACACTTCATTCGTGGTGGCAAACTGAAGACGGTCTGATGACCGATGAGTCCACTGTGGGGACGGACGTCTGTCCACTCTGAGGACTTCCTGGTTTTCTGGGAAAGACCTGAACTCCTCAGGTGGAGCTCAGAGCTGGACGGTTACTGGATCTGAGTCTGCAGCGAGCTGTTGCTCTGTTTCCATAACGTGTGTGTGTGTGTGAGAGAGAGAGAGAGCGAGAGAGCTGGCTTTTTCCCTCCGGTACTTATGGAGACTGCAAAAACATTAAAGTGTTGAGCAGCATTAGCGTAATTACCGTTTTAGATCTGATTCGATACAGGCGGCCCAGGGGAAATTTACAGAAAGTGTGTGTGTGTGAGAGAGAGAGAGAGAGAGTGAGGGAGGAAGAGGGTCTAACTGCTGGTGATTTCTGGGAAACGATCATTAGTAAACGCAGATTAACGGCACTAATTTCTGCGGTTCTTATGACGACCGTCAGCTGGTTTCAGACTCGCCGCTCTTTGACTCGCCGGCTGTGTTTAGAAACACGTCGGTGAAATAAATGACGCATCGGAGGCATTAGCGGCGCCGTGCCGCGGCCACCATTCATCCCGCCGGAGCCCGAATCAGAATAATGACTGCTGGAGTCCTGCTCTGAATTTCACTGATTTTCAGGAATCCGTTGTTTAAATTTGAACTAATGTTGTTTTTCAGTCCAACTGAAAGTGGAACAACTTTTTTATAGTTAGGCGGATAAGACCGAAATCTGGGGTCGAAAGTTCACTTTTTCAGGAAAGCACATATATGGTCATAAATTTGGTGCTTTCCTGAAAATGAGAATGATCATTTGACTTTTCTGCCTAACTAGATGGAACCCACGCACACACAGGGAGAACATGGAGACTCCACAAAGAAAGGCCCGAGACCCGACCGGCACTAAAACCCAGGTATATTTCTGTTCTTTACTTTTGTATTTCTGTACGATTCTGTCATATTTATGTCCTTTATGTTAAAAAAAAATATGTCTGTTTGAGTCGTATTTCGCCTACCTTCCCTCTGATTTCTGTCCTTTACTTTCATATTTCTGTTCTTTACATTTTTCTGTCCTTTACTTTCTCAGAAAATAGCAGACATGCAGTGTAAAGAACAGTAACATTAAAGTAAAGGACTGAAAAAAGTAAAGGAGAGAAAGTGGACAGGAAAGAAGTGTGAAATTAAGACAGAATCATGAAATGAATGAATGAATAATTTTATATTTTTCTCCTATTTTCAAAATCTTTCTGTCCATTATGCCCATATTTCTGTCCCTTACGTTCAAAAAGCTGCCTCAACCCACGCACACATGGGGAGAACATGCAAACTCCACAAAGGAAGGCCCCGAGACCCGACCAGTGCTTGAACTCAGGACCTTCTTGCTGTGAGGCAAGAGTGCTGAACACTGCACCACCTGAGAGTAAAGCACAGAAGAGAAACAATGATAAAAAAAATGTTTTATTTAAAAAAAAAAAGTCATGGAATCATTGAAAAGACAAGACAAATGGTTTTGTGGTTTTGAATTTAGAGTTAATCGAGTGAGAGAGTTCTGTTGTCTTCATCCTCGTCATCTTCACCTGCACTCTTCTGCTTTATCTTCTTTCCCTTCATCACCTTCAGCTTTGACTTCTTTGTCTTCCTCTTCATCATCTTCATCATGTTGTCTTCATCTTCTCTTCAGACTTTCCTTCTTCTCTTGTTCGTCTCCACGTTATTTTTCCTCCACTTGTGATCAAAGCAGTTCATCAACCAGGGCAGGAATCTATCAAACTGACGTATTTTATCTTCATCAGTCTCCAGGATCTGAAGCTTCCTGATCAGAATAATGTGATTGTTGACCTGAGCTCCAGGATTTGTAGATTTTCTGTAATTAAAGTCATTTTCTAAAAATCAACAATGAATTTTTTTTTCTCATCCAGTTAAAACTGAAGGTTTCTTCTGAAGCTTCTCGTCACTGTGACTGTAACACTGTTCTTTTTAAGGCGAATTAAGAAGAAATATGACGATGATGATGATGATGATGATGATGACTCCTTTATTGCTTACAGGGTGTAAGTAATAAAAGAGTAAACACACACACACACACACACACACACACACACTCTCTCTCTCTCTCTGAGTCATCGAGGCCAGATGTCTCGATTCGCTTCTTCACCTACATGCAAATAAAAATAACTGGTAAATCTCATAAAAGACGGTTGAACACACTCATACATAAACAGTCATGAACTGGTGAATAGTCACTCACACACACACACACACACACACACACACACACACACACACACACAGCTGACCGGCTGAACTGTGTTTTGGCTGAGAGTGGTGCATCATGGTGAGCTGCTGCTACATGTGTTATCTATAAACCTCTGATTAACAACACTGACCATGTGTGTGTGTGTGTGTGTGTGTGTGTGTGCAGATGTGTAACTCATGACGTTTGCTGGAAATGGCTTGTTGGACGCAGGATGCACACACACTCTAATAGCTGAGCGCTGTTTCACGCCGACACCTGGACATCAGCAGACGCTCGGCGCAGATTGGCCGACGAGGCGTCGAGACGCTCGGAGCTTCTGGGTAAAACCGGCGCCCGGTTCCTCGAAGCGACGCCGTCGGAGCTCGTCTCGTCTCGAGGTTACACTCCCGGCAGAAACTCATACCGCTCGTCGGAATAACCTTCACATGAACTTGACCTCAAACGCCGCCTTTCCAGGAAGCAGTGAGGTCATGCTTCCCGTTAGCGATCACAGCGGCCCGGTTCTTCCAGTGACTCAAACATTTTCAGGTTCTGGTTCTAAAGCGAAACACCTGCTGGATGAAGGGAAGCTCAGAGAAGTCTCATCGGAGGAGGGGAAACGTTCAGAAACTGCCTCGTCTCCTCCTGCTCACGCTGAGTCGATGGTTTCTCGTGAAATTACTGTTTTATTCGGCGTCGCAAGAATACGACTGAATTCAAACTGACTTGAAAATAAAGAAAAAGTTTTGAATTCTACTGTCATGAATTTGAGAGAACTGTGTTGAGTTGGAAGATCGCCAAAGAAGAAGCGAGTGAGGGAGGACTGTCGTTTTGTTTTCCACTCGTTTGTTCTTGCCGTCCGTCACGTCTCCTCCGTCCTCGCTCTTCATTTGTCACTTCAAAGTCTCCCGGTCGCGTCGCGAGCCGAGGTCCGTCTGTCCCGCTGCCCGAACGCAAGCCAGGATTTTTTCCTAATTCGAACCATCCAGAGCTGAAACTGCCGCAGCAGCAGCTTCTCCAGAGCGGCGGCTTTCCTCACAGGAGGCCGACGGGAAGCTGAAAGATAAACGATAACAAAATCCAATGATATGTGTATATGTGTGTTTATATGTTGCTTAAATGTCTTATATGTGAAATCAAAATCACATTTTTATACCTGTGTTTATATTTATACACTTACAGCTTTGCAGCTGTATGTACAAATATGTTTGTGTGCATTTACGTGACTTTATATACTTGCAAATACACAAACATATACATGTACAGGTACAGCTAATTGTGTATGTTTATATACTTTCATGCAAATTTCATGTATCTGTTCATGAGCTTATATATCTGCATAAACACATCAGTATTTATGTGTATATGTTCATATATTTACATATACCTATATATTAGGAACATTTTGCTTTTTAAGTAAGATCATGAAAATTGCCAAACATTTTGATGAAGGATTCTCTGGAGTCAGTATTTTCTGGTTGTTCCTCTCAGAGCTGGAGCCCAGAAGATCCTGGAGTGGCGTCTTTAATGAAGCCGTCTCCAGGACCTGGAGGCGCTGCAGATATATAAAAACCACCACATCCTTCCCACAGAGCCTCCGTCCAGAAAAACGCGTGGAGGGGGGGGAGCGAAGACGAGGAAGAGGAGCGGCCGCTTTCTTCTTAATGAGTTCAAGGAATCGGCATGAAGCGCGGCTCTGTTAGTCACCCAGGCCGCATCCGGTGGTTCTCCGGACGGCGACGTGTCCGCCGCTCAATGAGCAACATGTGACGAGGACAGGAAGCTGCAGCGCTGCGTTCGGACGCCGCCGCGAGTACGAGAAATTACTGCCGGCGTGATAATGAGAGCCAGGCTGGCCGAAAGACCACTTATTAGTGAAAAAACAAAAATGTTCTCAATTTCCACTTCAAAAAACTGATAAGGCTATAGTCAGACCTTCCGTGAGTGATAATGAGAAGACTAAGATGAGATTTGAACCAGTGACTTCTTGTGCCAGAGGTGCCTTCTTGAGCAACTAAGCCATAGTCAAGCTTTGGCTTCAACAGCAAAACCTGTATAAGACGAAACTTTGTTGAAAATACGGAAATGGAGGAGACAGAGTTTTCTCAATTTCCACTTCAAAAAAGTGGTGAGGCCATTTATTCATGAAAATTGAAAAAAAAATCTGAATTTTAACTCAAAAAAAGTTGTGGAAAAAAAAAATTTTCCCCTCAATTTCCACTTCAAAAAAGTGGTAAGACAATTTTTAGGGAAAATTGAAAAAAAAATCTCAACTTCCACTTCAAAAAAGTGATAAGGCTATAGTCAGACCATTTATTCGTGAAAATTGAATTAAAAAAAATATTTTAACTTCAAAAAAGTGGTAAGGTGAAAGTGAAAACCCACCCACTGCTTCAATGTGGCTGAAGGAAATTGCATCATACATGGCCTCTGAAAAAATTATGTTCAATATGAAGAAAAAACCTCATCTTTTTGAAAAATGTTGGGGTGACTTTAAAGGGTACCTTCATCACTCCCCCCCCCCCCCCCCCCCCCCCCCCCCCGGACCCGATGCACACCGGATGCAGTCCGGCTGCGGAATGGCTCCGGTCCAGACACCGCAGCTAATCCGTAGTCGTTTGTTATTATAAAAATACCGTTTTAACGTGCATTTTCAACCGAGATGGTGACTTGGGCAGCTTTCTATGGAATAAAGCGGGGTTCCTAGTGTTTACGGGGATAACAACAGATCTGGCAACCTTCTCCAGCGGACTGCAGAGACACCGCAGGCGGTGTGAATCACAGTGCTGCGGTATACCGGACCGGAGACGGACTGTAGCCAGACCGGAGCCGGACCGCATTCAGTGTGCATCCAGGTACAGGGCTGAACAGGCTGAACACTGCTGCTGGTGTGGCAGTGGGTGCTGGATGTGGCAAGCCAATAGGCCTGGGTTTGCTCCTCTCCAGCCAACTGTTGACCCTTGCTAGGCTTTGAGGCTCTCTCGGGCCACTCACGGTCCGGTGTTACTATTACTGTTATCACTTATCTCATTTATTCATTATCCGTATTATTATGGCGTGCCTACGCATATATGAAAATAGGTGTGTAGACACACAAGATAATACTTATGGAAATATACTGCTTCGCTTCCTTGGAAAAAAATGGAAATGGAAAAAAAAAATTCTCAATTTCCACTTCAAAAAAGCGGCCAGACCATTTTTTGGTGAAAAAAACAAAAAGAATTTCTGAATTTTAACTTCATTATTGAAAATTAAAAAAAACTTTTTTCTCAATTTCAAATTTAAAAAAGTGGTAAGGCATTCAAACTACAAATCAATGTGATTTTTTTATGTAAAAAATGAGGAAGTGGCTCTAACAAACTGCTGGATCAATAAAAATCATGCAAAAATGCAATAAGGAAATGTTCAAGAGTGAAGGAGCCACATGGGAAACGCTCCATCAAATGACGTTTCCCACTGAAACTGAAGGAACCTCAGAGAACCTCCAGGGTTGAACCTGGAACAGGTGGATGTGGACGGTTTGTTTTGGACGTCACGGTCGAGCTAAAACATAACTGAATGAATCAAAGTGTGCTGATGAGCCGAAGCCTTCAGCTGACCTCGGCTGACCTCTTGGTCGACGGCGATGAAACGAACCAGAGAAACCTGAAAATCACCTTGTTTTTGTGTTTCGTGTTTGTGCTGTTGGTTGTCCACACACACATTTTGAAAAAGTTGTGTTTTCCTGGCCATGTGGCCAGACGCTAACCTTCATCAGGTCTCATTCCTGAAGCGCGCCGTCAGCAGGATTAGCAGACTCCGACAGATCGGGCAGATTTCAGGGACGATCAGAGCTTCCTGAAACCACAGGATCGCGTGCCGAACTCGTCTGCATTCGTCCTGATTGGAAAATGTTCTCCCCAAACAGATAATAACAGATAATAACGACCCGCGGCGCTCGGCGGTCAAGAGTTTCGGTAAGTCCCTCCTCCATTCCGCTTCTATTTAGAGGAGGCCACAGGGACCAATGAGAGAGAGAGAGAGAGAGAGAGAGAGAGAGAGAGAGAGAGCGAGAGAGAGAAAGACGTGATTGTTTCTGAAAACCTGCTACCACAGTAGTTCTGCACATGCTCAGTAGGACAATAACAACTACAAAATTCAAGCGAAAATTTTACTTTGTGCCTGCCAGCTGCTGCTGAGAGAGAAAGACAGTGTGTGTGTGTGTGTGTGTGTGTGTGTGTGTGTGTGTGTGTGTGTGTGTGTGTGTGTGTGTGTGTGTGTGTGTGAGTGTTTGTGTGTGAGTGTATTCACTGTGAGCTCTGAGCAGAGATCAGCCATGACAGAGAGTCTGCAGGTGTGTCTGTTGCCATGGAAACAAGCTGCTTCCAGCAGCCATGACAGTGAATCAGCAGTTTTTCATTCAGTTTGTATGGTTGAAGAAATGTCATTTCTCAAGAACCAAGAAGTGAAATTGATTTTTTTTTTTTTACTGTAAGCGTCAGAACCCTGTCCTGCATTTATCCTGAAATTTTCGTGACTGTAGGATCATCCATTCAGCCACAGAGAGTTTTTAAAAATGTGTGAAGTTTTGGATTCAGGTGAGAAAATCTCTCCAGAATGCATTGGAGCGGATGGGAGAAAATCCTGCACTCTCCTCAAACAAATGCATCTGGAGAGAGAGCCGTTGGAGATAGCGACAAGATGAAAGCATTGCGAGAATCACAAGGAAAATACCTACGTTTTGAGGTTTACTTTGTGAAGATTGAGCCAAAGATGTGGCCGAAGACATGAGAGAAGATTTTTTTTCTTGGTTTAAATCGGGAGCCTCTCCAATACAAAACCACTATAAATTCCACAAACGGCTGAAATTCTCTCCAAACTTTGAAACTCACAGTTCAAAGTTGGTAGAAGATATTAAAATGAAGTTTTCACATTTGGATAGAGGACAAAAATGGCAATGTTTTGATATTTTAAAGACGTCTCTACATAAAAATATGGTGAGACACGATGGACTTGTTCGGGGATGAATTTTGTCATTTTTTCCAGTCGGCCCTCATCTGCTTTCATGGGGAAAAAATTCCCAGTTTTGGGGAATTTCATTGACTTTCTAATGTGTATGAAGACAGAACTCCGCAGTCAATTAACAACAGTCCATATTGACCAGCCCCGCCTCTTAATTATCGACTCTCCCACAAGCCATAACAGACATTGATCGCCTCAGGAAGGAAGCCAATAGCATCGCAGTAGGTGAGTCTGATGGTTGGAAATAGAAAGACAGTGTAAATCCAGATGTTTCCAGAGGTGAAGAAGCCAAACAACACAGTTTCTTAGTACAGTCTTACTCAAACTACTCTGTTAGTAAACATAAACAGCCTCAATAACACCTCATTTTTCATAATACGGGCTCTTTAAAGCTTTTATTATCCAAAAGATAAAAGCAGAGTTTAGTGGAAGCTTGATGGAGGTCAAAGAGCCAAAGGTCAAAGTCTTCCAAATGCCTAAAACGTTACATAAAACTTGTTTGAAAACATTAAAAAAGTGGAAACTGTTCCGATGGAGAGGCCGAGCGGCAGGATAAATTCCTCGCTGGCCTTTCCCTGAGCGGTTTATCAACTGAAACGCTGGTAATCGTGAGGATTTGGTGAATATTTTCGCAGCAAAGCCACTTTCGGAGGTGTAAACGCTGAAGTTTCTGGCTCCCTGCGCTCCGCTCATTGTGTGTTGCTCGTGTTCGCTTCCTGTGTCCCGCTAAGCCTCCTCAAGCCCAAACCAAACACCTCGGCTGTGAAAGGTCGTTCCAGGGTCAGGGGAAATTGAAAATACACACTGTCACACACACACACACACACACACACACACACACACACACACACACACACACACACAGAGACACACACACATGCAGCGTCTCCACTCGGGCAAACTGAGGTGAGCGACGGCGGGCGAGTGTTTGGGTAAAGCGTTAAAAGCTTAGATGGACACGGCGGAGGAATGTGGAGATAAGGAATCTGTGCTTACACAATGAAACACACACACGCCGCGCTCCAAAGCCCTAATTATCTAACTTACACACATAACGGCGTTAACGGGCTAAGCGCCGCCAAATCTTCCCCCCGCCGACCCCGGCCTGAAACGGAAACCACGGCCGCAGCGAACATTACACAAGGGGGTCGCGACCCTGAAATGGAGAGGATGAGGTCGCCGTGGCGACAGATTACTGCGGTCGATCTCTCCCGGCGCGTTGCGGAGCTGCTGTCTCTGTTAGCATTAGCATTGTCTGGAGCCAGAGGAAAGCAGCTCTGTTACCAGTTCGCTAAACTCCTGTTTACAGGAAGCTTGATACTGTTGTTGAAACAGGTGTTTAGTTACAGAGCCGAAAGTTAGCACTAGCATGATTTTGAAGTAGTTTTAGAACTCGACGCGGATCTGAAGACCACATTTTCAAGATCTTGGTTTTGAATCGGCCTCTTAAAGTTTTCTCCTGACAATAAAACTGGAGATTTCTCACTGTATTTGTAGCTGTGGCATTAGCATTAGCATGCTAAAATAGTCATTAGCTTCCCTTTCTCTACCATCTTCCTGTCCTGGAGTCAGCGCCCCCTCTGGTCTCCTCGCAGATTGCACCTTGTTGTTTGTGCCTCTGTAAAGACGAGCGGACTCTGCTGGGGTCAAAGGTTTTTTTGTTCCAATCTGGGAGCAAAACTGTTGGTAATCCGTTCGTTCAGCACTCCGGCGCTTGTTTAAAAACAGAAACCTTCGCTGGCGCATTTTTCTGAACGATTATGGTTTCTTTACTGCGGCCAGCAGCGAACATTACATCACTGCTGCCCCCATAATCACGGTGAAGAATTAGTGGTATTAGTGATATAATGAACCATCTGAACCGAAACAAACATACAATCCAAGATAATGATGGTCTGTGGTGCGGCGCCGGCCGAGGCCGCCACACACTCGCGTTAACTCCCTCGTCTCCGCCGGACTGTGGAAGCTTCTGGAGCTTCTCTCCGACTGTTATCACAGAAAGAGATCGCCTCGTCGCCGTTATCTCCAGACTGCTGCCGCTGTCCATGGTGCTGATGGACACTTCACATTGAAAAAAGCTTCAATTTTGGTTTTTTATTCAGAAAAATTAGCAACGACGACTCCGTCACTGAAAATTTATGACGACTGGAGTCACAAATGAAGCTAATTTATGACGATGATAAATAGGAAGACGGACACATACAGGCGGTGTTTCCATCTACTCTGCTGCAGGAGCGTTGATACTGAACAGGTGCAGTACCACCGGGGGTCATGAGGGGGCAGTGCTGAGATCAGAAGCCACAAGGAAGAAGTTTTTTTAATGAATATTATAAAATAAACAAACAAAAAAAATGTTGACGATCTAACATTAACGGGTTGCTGAGTTTGCATGTTCTCCCCTGTCTTTGAGGTTAACTGATTGCTATAAGCTCAAGTTTTCAAGTCAAAATGGTAAAATGACCTTGTGTTAAACAGACTGCATCATATACGCTGCTTGCAGCAGGAATGCTCATGTTCTCCCATCGTTGATGTTTACTGTTCTCTGCAGAACGGGGTCAAACCGTGACCTCGCACGCTGCTTCGCTTCCAGTGTTTCTGCTGTTTCCTTGCGAACAGAAAGTAGCATTTTCAAAACACTATCGTGAAAATGCTAAACTTTTCCGAAACAAAAGCTCGAATACAAGGCGTCTCCACTGAAACGGAGCCTCAGTCTCTCTTTCTGTTACTCGTTGGTTCCCGATATCGACCTCAGATGTTCTGATTTCAGGATAGCTGCTGCTCACTCCAGTGACCTGAGTCTTATATCTAAAGTTCCTTAACCTCCTTCTTCGGTTTTCACTCAACCTGTGACTCCAGGGTATCAACAGGCTTTCCTGTGTGCTGGATTTACATACATACATCACATTACGTTCGGTCTTTTCTTGGCTGTAATCCACCAGTCGCTGCATGTTTGCCGAGGATACAGAATGATCCGGTTAGCGCCATAAGACTCACGGTGAGAACTTCTCCGGGTTGTTGTGTTTTGGACTTGAAATGCTAGAAAAACTCAGGAGATTAACTCAACAGAAGTGGAAATAATGACAGACACAAGTAAACCGGAGACTTTACAAACAGTTCTGTGCAAGCAGGATGCTGTTGACGGCGTCTCGAGGCTTTCAACACTTTCTAGAAGTTCCACCTGCTTTTTAACACCTCACAAATTCTAGAACTTTTAAGGAAATACATTTTCTAGAAGGCGTTGCTGTTTTAGAATATGTGTGAGTTCTAAGTGAGAATCTAGAATGTGTCAAATTTCCAGGAGCCATCAAAGTAATTTTCCATCTTCTGAGGAAGACCGTGGAAGAGCAGGTGCACAGACTGTTTCACGGTGTTTCATCATTCCATGGTCTGTTTTTCTCTTTCTGAAACATTTTTGTTTAAGTTATTGTCAAAAACATGCATCTAGACTTTAAGACAGGATGATCGGAATCTGGAAAACTTCCTGAATTCTCTCTGAAATACTGTAGATCAAATTTATGTAGACAGGCTGAGAAAGAAGAAATTAAATAGATGCTTGAACTAATTTTGATCCAGAACTTCTGAATTTCTTACTGTCTCTTCTGAACAAGAGTTGATGAAAATGACAGAAAACATAAAAAAAATGTGTGGTACATTGAAAAACATGTCGCTTTTGGATGATTTTTACACGTTCTGTTTATATTGAAAAAAAATGTCTGATTTTAACTTCTCATTTATCAAAATTAACACTAATATTTGTTGAACATTCGTCTTGAAAAGCAGTTCTCACTACCTGTTATTGCACAAAGAAATGGACTCTTCCTGCGTGTTTAGCAACTTTTTATTAATATAATGACAAATGTGTCCTTTTTTGAGAAAGTTCAAAACTTTAAATCATGAAATTTCAACAAATTTATTTATTTTAAATGTCTTTAAATGCTGATAATAAGTCAATATTTCAGTTTTGGATTTGAGAGTCTGATGTGGACAGTCAGTGTCTCCAGTAAAAAACCCTTTAAAGCGTGCACGTGCGTCCACCTTGACGTGCTCAGAGAGCGTGACCTCAACCTGCTGTTTCCCGAGCGGCTGCGGTGTCGCGCGTCTCCGCTAGGCGGCGGCATGGAGCCGCAGAGTGACAGCAAGTGGAAGCACAGGAAGGAGAAACCTGCAGAGAGCGAGGAGCGCGAGGGAATCCCTCCTGAGACCCGCTCTGTGCTGAATGGAGGAAAGGATGAGATGAAGGGGAAAAAAAACAGCACGTGGGAAAATAAACAGCAATCAGAGGAGAGAAGGTCACAGAAGGGAAAGCAGTTCATAAGAAATGATAAATCAGCAGGATTCTGCTGACCTTCACGCAGGGTCAGGGTCCTTGTCTGATTCTGCTGCATAACGCACGTGACATCCAACCATCCCAGTCAGCGGACCTAATTGAAGCCACTGACTTTCCCTCTTGGTGCTTCCTGTTTTGAAAAAAAGAAAAAAAAGATCTCATGAAACATGAATGAAGGAGTGATGATCATTGTCACCAGATTTTATTCCTTTTTTTCTGAATCTGCGAAGAAATTCTGTCAATAAAGTCACTTCAAATCCGTCAGATCTTCAATCTGATGGATGAGCTGCAGCTGAGAGGCGAGAAAAGGAAAGGAACGTTAGAAAAGTGAAGCTCGCGAGGCACCGATTCATCTACAAATCGTGCGTAAAAACGAAATGAATGAGGTGAAAAACGCAGAACATGTGCAAAACTTCAGATAAACTTTACGCACTGAGACAAACAGAGAATTTTTTTTAATGGGAAAAAAAAGACTTTCAGATGGTTATTTACGTCCCACTCCCACGAGGAAATTAAAAAAAAACAAAACATGAAGGAGCCTGATAGAGCCGAACAAGCGCTAAACCTCGTGCGTAAAGACGCATAATGAAGCGCTCAGGAGTGAGAGTTTAACACAGAGGCATGTACACAAAAATAAATAAATAAATAATAAAAGTCAAAATCAGCTCAGAAATGACCCAGTTCTCCACTCTGGATCACGAGACTCCAGCTGGACGCTTCACTCTTCAGAAAAGTTCACTTTCCCTCCAGTTTTCATCGGTTCATCAGAGTTTTATTGAAGTTCTTTGCGCACTGACACGTTAAACTAATCCTCTCTAAACCCGCAGATTCCCTGACTTCGATCACTTCAGTCACTGTCGGCTTTCCTCTCCACGCAGTTTTCTTTATTTTGCTCATTTTTAAGGTGATCATGCTCTTTTCCGGCTTTGACGCTCCCGTCGGGCGCTTTGCTTCATCTGCCCGCTGCGCACAGCTGCGTATCGACCCTGTGCACTTCTTTAGACAGAGAGTTTGTAAACCTGCTCCTGATTAAAGATCCGTTCGTTTCGCAAATCGCTGAGAAGCGCGTCATGCATGTTGCTTAAATGAGACATTTTTCGTGTATTTCAGGTTCAAGGCGCCGCAGCTGGATGTGTTCGGATCTGAAACTCATTTTCTTCACTTCAGCTCGAGGCTCCATCAGCAGGTGAGCGGAGCAGGAGCGCGCACGTCCCGCACGGAGACACCAGTCATAAACTGCGAGCCCTGTTTCTGCTTCTCCCTCCCTCCCTCTCTCTCCCTCTCTCTCTCTCTCTGGCGCGCCTCCAGCTCCAGCACGCTCCAAGCCTCCTCTCCTCTCGCGCCGCTTGCCGCTCACTTTACACCCACCTCCTCCTCTGGAGAGGGAGGGGGAGGGACTGGAGGAGGAGGAGGAAGAGGAGGAGGAGGAGGAGGAGGAGAGGGGGGCTCCAGGAGCTGAAAGAGGTGGAGCAGCGGGGAGGGATGGAGGACAGACCGGGGGAGGGGAGGGAGTCTCTCTCTCTCTCTCTCTCTCTCTCTGGAGTGGAGGTGGAGGTGGGTGGGGGCGGGAGGGGGGCGACGGGAGCCCTTGGCCGCCTATTCGCCTTCCACCAGTTGCCTCCGCACTATATAAACACTCACTGGTGCCGCTGGCTTGACGCGCGCGCGCACACACACTCTTTACGCACAAATCCACACAAACACACTGAGGGTGACTTGTATAGAGAGAGAGAGAGAGAGAGAGGGAGAGAGGGAGAGAGAGAGGAGCTCAGGAACAGAAAGGTACTCAGCAGACAGCAGTGGACGACAGAAAGTGAGGACGGTGGCTGCTGAGCATCTCCTGCACGGATCTTAAAAAGTCTGCAACTCCAGAAACTCCTTCCAGAGATTCAAACTTCCAGACAAGGTGGTTTTTTTTTTATTTTCCTTTTTTTTAAGTATCTCTTTTTCATCTCTTTTTGAGTTGACTGAGGAGAACCTGAAGACTTTTCGTTCATTTTTTCCCCTCCAGTCTTTCCATCCCATCGGGAAGTTTTGAAAGAAAAGAAAAGAAAAAAGTCAAGTCCTTGTTAAATCCGAGGCTCGGCTTCACTTTTTCCACGTGTCCCCGGCTCTGACACCAACGTGTCACCTTCTGATTTTTTTTCTTTTGCTCACATTCAACAAGTTTCTCAACTTTTTTTTTTTTTTTTTGTTCAACTTCATTCAAAGTCAGCTGCCCCCATAACAGAGACTAAACATGAGATCCCACAGCGCGGCCACGCGTGTTTCGTGTCCTGAGTGTTTAAGTCATTAAAGCAAAGTGAGTTTTGATGGTCTTTGGAGTCCGGCTCACCTGTAGCATCTCCTGCGCGCACATCCACGCTTTGAGAGCGTTTCCAGAGAGATCCAAAGAGGGAAAACACCTCTGAGCGCTCTTCATTCATTCCTGGATCACAGCTGCCTCCAGAGCGCTGTGCGTAAAGCAGCGCTGCGCCTTTTTACGCATTCAAACAAACCGTGTAACCACCCCGGGGATCCGCGTCCAGCCGTTTTCCTGTCAGAAATAATCAACCTCACGCACTTTTTGAAAGTCGCCCAGAGCTCCGGTGAGGCCGCCGCGCGCTCCATCACCATGCTGTTCGACAGCTTCGACCTGGTGTCGGCTCTGGCCACGCTGGCCGCGTGCCTGGTGTCCATGGCGCTGCTGCTCGCGGTGTCCCAGCAGCTGTGGCAGCTCCGGTGGACGGCCACCCGGGATAAGAACTGCAAGCTGCCCATGCCCAAGGGATCCATGGGCTTCCCCTTCATCGGCGAGACGTGCCACTGGCTGCTGCAGGTAAGCGCGCGCCGGGAGCGGGAGCGGGCACGGGAGCGGGAGGGGGGCTTCCCTGGAGTCTGGAGCGGGACGCGGGGCAAAGAGCAACTTTACCCGCCAATTATACAACCACTCTCCTCCTTTACCCTCCAGTAACCCTTCAATAACCTTTAACTTCACACTTTTATGTTTCTGAAGTGAGAATTCCAACTTTCTGATCCTCCAAAATGGGGGGTTAATACACACACTGAGTTTTAGGAGATTTAAATTACGCACGATTTTCATGATTTTCAATCATGAAGAAATAATTTCTAAAAGTTAGTTTTGAGATAAAACCTGGTGTTTACTTTTTTAAACCCCGTGAATTCATGAATCAGAGTCAGGTCTTCAGTCTCTGCTCTCTGAAACGTGCCGGTTCATCCTCATCCTGCGCGCCCGGCGGGATGCGCGCGGCTGGAGAGTTTCTCCTCACTTCGTTTGACTCTCCAGCATCTCGTCTCTCCTCTCCTCTCCTCTCCTCCTCTCCATCACTTCTCGTTTTATTGGCACGGGAGCGCGCCGGGTCAGCCAGCCGCGGCGCGGCTCCGACCCGCCGGGCACATCCCGGTTCAGCTCTCCGTCATGTTTCATGCTTCAACATGTCAGCTGTTGATGCGCGCCACGTGCGCAGGGACGATGTGTTTAGACTTGGAGACAGTTCAGCCGTCACCGGGTTAGAAATAAATGCGTAAGCTGCGGGTGAAGCGCGCCCTGCGGGGTCCCGCGCGTCCCGCGCGTCTCTCCTCCTGAGAGCGCATCCAAAACATCCAGCCAGAGACTTTCTCTCTCTCTTTACTGGCGGGGTTTAAAGCGACCGGCAGAGTTTGATCGTGTCAGTCTGACTCCTGGACTCCTGTTAAAGTCCAGAGAGGAGCCAGAAACACAGAGTGCGCTGTCAGGAGGAGAGTTCATCAGTTTCACTAAGCCGGGCTGCACGTGAGAGTGAGTGACCCTGAGAGAGAGAGAGAGAGAGAGAGAGAGAGAGAGAGAGAGAGAGAGAGAGAGAGAGAGAGAGAGAGAGAGAGAGAGACGAGCGGAGGACGAGCGCGCGTCTCCAACTGACGGCGCTCCTTTTCCTCTGGCTTCATCTGAGAGAGAGAGAGAGAGAGAGAGAGAGAGAGAGAGAGAGAGAGAGAGAGAGAGAGAGAGAGAGAGAGAGAGAGAGAATGCAAGCGGGACTCCGTCCAAGTTTATGGAGAAGAGGAGGAAGAGGAGAAGTAAGAGAAGGAGGAGGAAGAGGAAGACAAAGAGGAGGAGGGACAGAAGGAAGAGGGGGATGAGGGAGCTGGAGGGCAAGGAAGAGGAGGAGGAAGAAAAAGAGTTATGTGATTTGGAGGAATTAAATTAAAGAAACAAAGTGTTTCCAGCAGGTTATAAAGCATCTTTTTATCTTCCGTCCAGAATGAAAGAAATTCAACTCTTCTGTCTTTTAGCTGAGGCTCAGTTGAGACAGGCGTTTTCCAATCTGAGAGTTGCAGGTTCGATCCCTCCTCTCACCCTGCCCACATGCCGAAGAGTCTGAGAGCCCCAAACTGTCCTTCGCCTCCAGTCGACGGGCTCAATGTATCGATTGAACCACACGAACAGCAGATCCTCAGTCAGGGTTAAACCCGACACAGGACGAGCAAAACGGACTGCAGCAGTCTAAACCTGGAGGTTTGGTAAAAGGTGCAGATCCATTATCACCCTGCAAGGCGGCACTGCCTCGGCTGGTAGAGCATGGTCGATTCCCCATCCCCCATATGAACACACGCCGAAGTGTCCTTGAGCAAGGCACTGAACCCCGACCTCATGGACATCAGGGGCCGAGAGGTTCGAGAAGCAGGTTTGAGAGGTCGTAGGTTCAAATCTGACGTGGGGGTCCCTGAGCATGACCCTTGACCCCCGTCAGCCTCATAACGTTCCTGCACTTCCATCTTATAGAAATACAACTTGATTTAGATTTAGATTTGTTTTATAATACTGATCAGCCGGAGTGTGTGTGTGTGTGTGTGTGTGTGTGTGTGTGTGTGTGTGTGTGTGAGAGAGACAGAGTGCAGAGCGATCTCAGCTGCTCTGATGGATCTGATCTCAGATCTGCTCTGATCGGCTTCCTTCTTCTAAAGTGAAGCACAGATTCTCCTCAGTTAAATTCTACACTTAAAGTGACACTTGTTGAGCTTTTCTTTCAAAATGTTCTCATTTTAGAAAGGAAAGGGAAAAATGCAGAACGTGCGTTGTATTTGAACACTTTAAAGGAGCTGAAAGATTCCTTCGGGTCCAGATCGACCAAAATATTTGATCAAATTGGATGATTTCAGTTCAGTTGACAGGTTTTGTGACTTTGTCCAGGAAATAATTCACGTTTTGAGTGAAGTGTGTCACCACTAACATTGTAAGAACACTCTGCTCTCCAGTTCGAGTTCTCTCTTCCTTTAAAACTAAGTTATAACCCATTTCAGCGTGAAAACCCACAGCAAAGCTCAGCTGGATCGCTTTCATGGTTAAGAAATGTGTTGGGATTTGTCTCCATGCACTAAATCAGCAGCTAGAATTCCTCTTTTAGATGGAACGTTGTATTTTTTGGGTCATTTGAAGGCGTCACAGTGTTTTATTGTGTTTTTTTTTAAGTTGGTTCAGGCCATCAAAATATGACAGACGTGCTGCTTTTCCTGGTAAATGTGACAATTTGTCAGAGTTTGGAGTTTCTGCTGCACAGATGTGGCCATAAAAAAATCCCTGGACACAACAAAGTGAATATTTTACTGTAAAATGACGAGTGAGGGTTATAAATGTAACATGTGTCGCCCCCTCTGGTGGAGCACAGACACATCAAGGACATACATTTAACTTAACCCCTTGGAAACTGTGTTGCTACCAACATTTATTCAATAAAAAAAACAAATCAATAAACAAACTAAGTGAGGCGATGATGCATTTAAGTACATTTATCCAGGAGACAGCTGATGTTATGTTGTAAATAAAATCAGGAATATGACATTTTCTCGATTAATATCAGTCTCTTCAAGAGCATCACACTGTCTCGTTTCCATTTAAGGCTAATGACTGTTGCTAAGTTGTTGCAGAATATTGAGATTTGACAAAACGCTGCATCTTTCTGTTGGAATGTGATAATTTGTTGAAGCTGTGGCTCCTTTCTGCTGCCCCCATGTGGCCACATGTTGTGCTTAACATTGAAAAAAGTCCTCAGAAGTCCTCAAAAGCAGGTTGATTAGATTGTCATTTAAAAAAAATGTATTAATATAAATGATATTATAGGTGAAGGGAATTCTTCAGTTCAGACTGATGCTCATGTGGCGTTCCACAGGGCTCTGTGTTGGGACCTATACTTTTCACTTCATTCACGCTTGCTGTTGGAAACTCTCCATTACATTCAGCTGCAATTTTCTACTTCTGAACTCAGATAAAACTGAATTTTATTGAAATTAACACTGACTGGTAAGAACATGGAATTTACTTTGAACAAAGACTTTTCCTTCAAGTCCCACATCAAACACGTCAGCAGGACTGAGTTCTTTCACCTGGAATGTCTCTAAAATCATAAACACGTTGACTCAGAGCGATGCTGAAAAGTTCGACCATTGCTCTTCCTTATAATCAGGAAGTCCAAATTCTTGTAGGTGTGGCTTATTTCCGCTGCCCCCAAGTGGTCAGATAAGTCACTACATGCAGGTTTTCAGGAGTGAATTATGATACGAATACTGATGAAGGATTTATTTTTTGGCCTTTAGGGGGCAGCAAGAACAAATCTTCACCTCCAACTTCAACAAATCGCCACATTTCAACCCTTTCAGGTCTTTATAATGAAAAGAGCAGCAGCATCATGTTACAACA
Source organism: Salarias fasciatus (assembly GCF_902148845.1). Classification (NCBI taxonomy): domain Eukaryota; kingdom Metazoa; phylum Chordata; class Actinopteri; order Blenniiformes; family Blenniidae; genus Salarias; species Salarias fasciatus. The sequence continues at coordinate 23,339,665 of NC_043747.1, read as the reverse complement.
ATCACACTATTGACAGAAACACAAACAGTTCCTGTTTTTACATAGACTTTATGACTTTGTTGTGCTCCTGAGCAGGAAGAGGAAGAGTTAAATTAGCAGAAGAAACTCCTAATTACACGTCCAGGAGTTTGTGAGTGACAGTAGAACTTATTTTTGGCCTCCAGGAGGCTCTAAGTCCAACATTTTTCTTACTTTACTCTGTTTTTGGCTCGTCGGCGTCGAGCGCCACCATCGTGTTGCTAGAGCTGAGTGTGTCTGGTGTTGCACATTTCGCAGTTTTAGAGCAGATTTGAATCAGCCGGGCAGCGGAAAGAACCATTTTTTTTGAAAACCCAATACGTCCGATTAGCGGAGCGTCGAGTCCGCGAGAGCGAGCCGAGGAAGAAGCCGCCGCTTCAGATTCCTCTGGAAACAAACCCGAATATTTCTCTTCACTCACGCCCGCTTTTGTTCTTTCACCTTCTCAGCTGTCCTCCGCTAACGGCTCCTCCAGATCGCCCGCAAAAACACTCAGTGTGTGTGTGTGTGTGTGTGTGTGTGTGTGTGAAGATACATATACATAGTGTGTATTTTTACCTGAACACATGCTGCTGCTGAAATTTCTGCCAAATTCTTGTCTGCTCTCATTAAGATCTCAAGCTTTGTGAGAACGGACACACACACACACACGACCACGCACACATACGCGAATGACTTTGCCCATCAAATCTAGACGAGCATGCTTCTATATTTTGATTTCGTTCGAGATTCATAACTTTTTTCACACCGCTGTGAACATTTCCGACTCCGAGATGTTGCAGAACCTCCAGATATTTTCATGGAGATTTATTTGACTGTCCTCTAAACTCGAGGTCACAGTTCAGTTTCACGCTTCAAACTAATGCAAATTAAAGATATGTGCATGTTTACCTGGCATGACAGTGAATCTATGTCTTTGACAGAATGTCATACTAAAATTATAACTGAGAAAATAAAAAATAAATACCTGCATTTTTGTATGGACTTTAAAAAAACTGCTATTCCCTCCTACTTCCACTGGTGGGCACCAAAGAGCAAAATGGCAGAAAACGGGTTTATTGTCTAAAACAAGACTTATATAACTTTGTTGTGGTAGATTAAAATCTTTATTTGAAATCATTAACAATAACAGTGATTCAAAGTCTGGAGCTAACGAGCCTCAACGTGTCGGCAAACACCGAGACGTTCGCTAGAGCTGTTCCTCGAAAACCAGGGAGACCTGTCTACTCCTTTGGATACAGTTTGTCCAAGTCTGCTTTTGATACCACACACACACGCACACACACACACACACACACACACACACACACACACACACACACACACACACACACACACACACACGGTGTGCAGACTGGCTGGAATGAATATCTGGGTCAGATCAGAGGAAATGAACACATGGCACAGAGACTCAGACTGCACAGTGTGCTTGTGTATGCTGTATGACTGAAGTGTGTGTGTGTGTGTGTGTGTGTGTGTGTGTGTGTCTGAGACACTCACACACACACACACACACACACACACACACACACACACACACACACACACACACAGAAACAGTTTTCCCTGCAGAAAGTGCAGAGCTCATCAACGATGTTTCTGGTTTTCATAGTTTGTCAAATCATGTTGCATCAACTCAAACACACATGCATCTGTACACACACACACACACACACACACACACACGCCCTAATGCGTTATCCGTCTGCTGTCTGCCAGCCTGCTCGTCTCTGTTTAGCGGTGATGAAGTGTAAATGACGGCGGGCAGAGTAACAACAATCCTGCAGACCAAACACTCGCTCATCTGTCACAGCGATGACAGCTCTCACTCTCCCGCTCCTTCCTCCTCCTCCTCCTCCTCCTCTTCCTCCTCTTCCTCCTCGTCTGCACCTGCTCTGCTGGCTCGTCTCCTCATATCACTCTCTACTCCTGTATCTGATTTGCATCTTTGCCTCTTGCAGCTCACAGGGAACCATCATCTCGTCGTACTTTTTGTTTTAAACATTCACAGTTTTAAATAGGAGTTACCGTCCTGGATCTGAGGGTTCTGAGGGGTCTGAGGGGTCTGAGGGGGTCCAGATGAGGTTTCAGGGGCTTCGAGCTTCCAAAATTACACTTGCATACATCAGAAGTAGCACTTTGTTCCATTCTAACGTTCTTGCATGCCAGAGACAGGAGACTTTCTTTTCAGGTCGTCTTGTGCGCCTCGGGGACTAAAAACCAAATTAATGATCATGAGTGTGAAACATGTGGCTCGTGGGCCAAAACTGTAAAATTTTGTAAAGTCAAACTGTTCAGTACTGATCGTATTGTTTCCACTGAATCGAAGTGAGCTGGACACCTCTGGAAAACCTTCCACTCCTCAGACTCCTCTCAACATTTCTGATGCTCGGCTTCCAGCTCGGGGTAACTCCGACTGCCGGAGGATCAAACGGCGGTTTGACCATGAAAGGCTTCGGACTCTCCCGACTCCCCAGAACCGCCATAAAAATCCGTCCTCACGTGATTTTCTCGGGCTCTGGGCTTCTTCTCCCGGCACATGTGGGACGGGTGTTTTTCAGCCGGGCTGCGCCTTCAACAGAGGGGGGATTGTGAGGCCTGGTGGCTTCATCTATAGTAGGTTCCATTACTGCGGTCCAGCCCGCTGTGTGCCGCATAGCTGTGGTTCCACAGCCCTCCGACACACACAAACACACACACACACATGCACGCGCACACACGCATGCACAGGGCCAGGAGATGGAAAGACTTTCAGCATGTGTGCATAAAGTCACAGGACGATGCAGGTTTAGCTGGAGTTCGAAACCCGCCGCCGATCCTCCGAGCGGCGAACTGGCAGCAGCCGGTTCGCCGGGTGAGAGATACATAGTTCATTGAGCGGGCACAAGGGGCTGCCCTTTATGCGTGTGTGTGTGTGTGTGTGTGTGTGTGTGTGTGTGTGTGTGTGTGTGTGTGTGGTGTAAAAGTGTTAACATTCAAGGCAGGACCCCTGAACCTCCGAGGACTCTTCCCACATCCTGCTAACCTTTTTGTTTTCCGAGCTCCTCTTTGTCTCTTGTCGTCGTTTTCATGATAAAAATCGGGTTTCGGTCGATCTCACGCGTGAAAAAGTTAAATATTTCACCATTTTCTTCGTGTTTTATTGCTTTTAGAACTATTTTTTTCTTCGAAAACTCCTCCCCGCTCGTTCTTTTTTTCTTTTCAATCGCTTCTGTTCTCTTATTTCGGCATTTTCTTGACTGAAATATTAAATAATTTCCATTTTTAATCACTTCTTGTGTCTAGATATCCCTCTTCTATTCCTCATTTATCTTTTTTGTGCTTCAAACCTTGATCTAAAAAACATTTCCGTTGCGTTAACTGCAGTGCTCCCGCTGGAAATCGACATAACCGCTAAAAAAGAAAAAAAACCAGCGATTCAAGCGAAGCTATATTTTGGAGGAAAAAGTTTATTTTTTTTGTTTTCTCCCTCTTTCTGCGTCCATCCATCTTCCTCCTCCTCCTCCTCCTCCTCCGCTCCTTGTTCAGATTAGCGGGAGGTGCTGGCAGTGGTCTCCCGTGCCCCTTCCTTCACCCCGAGAACACACTGCACCCTCCTTCAGTGCCGAGCCCGACGCTAATCTGCCCTTTCTCAGCCGGAGCGCCGGTGTGTGTGGAGAGGAGAGGTTGCGTCTCAGCTGCTCCCAAACTCAATGTTCCCAACGCCCCTGAGAGACAAAGCCCCACCGAATGACGTTTATTGTTGGAGGAATCAGCAGCCAGATCGCCCACAAACACAGGAACCCAGAGTTCAGGCGATGGGTTCCACTTGAGAGGGGGGCGGGGCTTCTGTGCTTCACCTGCATCCAGGCTGAACACCAACGGCGATTCCAGAACTGTTCAAGCTGAAACGTCTCCAGATCATCAAACTTCCCAAGAGCGTGAACCCAAAGAGTTCATCCTCAGACGTAATAGTCTTGCGTTCTCAGGTTCCTCTCAGTGTTCTTGCAGAATCGGGTCTGGTGGCGTTTGGCTCATAGACGCTTTCAGTGGTACAGATTCTGACAGACCTTAGTTTGGTGGGGAAACAAACGTTTGGCTTTCCCATCATGTTTTGTTGATGAGACTCTGCAGCTTTTCCTCGAGGGGTGGGGGTTCTACGCCCCCCCAGCACTGGGGATCAAGTCTGATGGACACTCTCTGTTTTTTCCCTTCATAAAGACGGTCCAGTGTGTTTTCCAGATTGTGCAAATTACTGGGAGTTCATTAGTGATGCACCGACACGACACCAGCATCGAGTAAAGACAATTTCTACCTCATATTTGGACAAACATCTTTGCCAAACTGTGATAAATTTGCCGTAACATTCTTTAAATTCATGTCTAGCTCTATTTGTTAGCGCTTGTGGCGTCTCAGCACTCTGAACAGTCACTGTGCTGACTGCAACCAGACCAACAAAACGCTGAAAAGTTTAAAAATGCAATAAGCTGACCACAAACCATCATTTCTAGAACATAAATGTCCTCAGACTGGACACATTTCTAGCTGGATTTCACTAAAAGGTGGACCACACACTGTCCAGAACCGCTGCCCGATAAAATAAAATGTACTAGTTAGAAAAGAAATACGACTTCCTTGAAGATTTGGCTTTGAGGAAAGTTTAGGAGGAAATGTGAAAGTCAATGAAACTGATTTCTTCCTTGATGAAGAAACATTAACTTGAACCAACCAGTTCAGACAGGATTAAACCCTCTAACCTCCGCTCTGCTCGATCTGCTGTGAGGACACATCCAGAGATCCTGATCAGCTGCTCTGTTTTACACCTGATGTCTTTCCTGCTGCACCCAGGATTCAAACTTGTGTCGACGACAACCAAAACCAATGATAAACCAGGAAGGCAGAAAATCAGTTGATACCAGTGATCATTAAACATGCAGGAAGTGGGTTAAAATGAATAAAAATTGTAAAAATAAAGTCAAAATGATTAAAATCAAAGCTTTTACCACTTTATATTTAAGTTTAGAATAATCTAGATGTATAGATTAAATCTAGCTAGCACCCATCAAATCCAGTTATTTACTGTGTTTTATATAGACTTACCGGAAACTTAATGGAAATCTGCTTTGCAATATTTTATTCCTCTTATCCAATATAATTGTTCATATATTATCTGATAGTTTTTTTAATCATATTCCGTTTACATTTTTTAACATTTTGTAATATTGTATCATTGTATTTCTTGCATACAATACTCTGTCATCTGCATATAACGTGATATTTGAGAAAAATCTTTGCATGAACACACCTTTTGTGACCTACCTTCTATATATATCCATCTATCTGTCGTAAAATCACCACCTTGGAGTGAAACAAGAGAGTCGGCAGCTATTTTAGTTGGATTTTTGTTGGTGCTGCAGGATATCAGGGACTCAGAGACTTGTTCCTGAAATGCATTTTAAATCACACTTTATTTAAATGAAACCTTATATTGTTTCTTTCCATTGATCTTTCCATTGTGACGCTGACTGATAAGGTGATCACTGAGACTGTGCTGCAGCCCCAAACACAGAAAACTACACCGTGCATTTATACATTTGCGAGGAGTTTCACCGTGTTGGTGTGAGCCAGTGTGTGTGTGTGTGTGTGTGTGTGTGTGTGTGTGTGTCAGGGTATTAGCTGGGGTCCCGGGGTTAGTGCTTAGAAGAGTTTTGAACAACCATAAT